>NC_060214.1:94123863-94444545 GCF_021130785.1 Homalodisca vitripennis
TAAAATTACGAACCTTTCAAGCTGAAAGACCATGGAAGCAATTGTTGTAAGCAATATTAGAATATTTCTCGAGTACAAACTAGATTTCTACAAGATCCAACAACTCATACTGAACTGAATGAGCTGCGTCATACTGAAATATTCTCAGCGTCAAACTTTCCAGTCAGTGACCGCTCGACAGTTGCGAAGTGGTTCTCAGAATCTGAAATCACCCAGGGCTTATGCTGATCCGGGAGGGTTTCCCGGTGCCAGTGATTCACGAGGAAGTATAAACAGCAGCCATGCACGGGTTGCCGAAGACATTCTAATCACGGTAATAACCACCGTAGTCAATGTCTCTATGGGGCGATTACCTCAGAATTGATAACGTCATCCGAGACTGTAAACAGTCATTTATAAGTCGTCACGCTTTATTAATTGTGCCTCCTGTGGATTTCACAATTCCCAGCTAGAGTACAGAGTTTTGGAAGTGATGATCCTCGATGAAGTTTTTGAGAGGAAAAGGTGTTTTAGCTATTTCTGCTAATAGACTTCATAGGCTTTTACATACATCATATAAAATAGAAGAAGCAAAAGAATCTACACTACAGTCATGGCAGGGATTGAATGTACGATCTTAGACCCAAGTCCAAGATTCCTTTCTGGACCGTGAGGTCCAAGTTTCTTCAAAAGACAGTAATATTCTAATATACTGACTGTATCTCTCAAAACCCTCGGGATAGACGAGTCGAAAAGTTAATACTAATTTTGATAATTTCGTAGACTTCTACTAAATAGAACTCGGATCATTTTACTCTTAAAGCAGTGATATTCCTCGACTGAGAACTGATTAACATTAGTGGACTAACAATAATGGCCTATAAAACTAATGCAAGGAGAGGAAAAATTTTAGTTTTTAGCAGACCATTCAGAAATTAAAATGTTGAATTAAGAGCCATTTGATTATTTTGCCAATGTTTTTTATTTGATCTTACTGATTCTCAGAATATTAGTATCTAACAAAATTCAATCGCATTTTCTAATTATTTAATAGAAAATATCAGATAATAAAGCAAGTATATTGTTAAGGGGTATATTACAACAATTGTAATTAAAAACGTAATTAATTGCTAAATTTTTACGCATAGATGACAATAGTAACTTCAGTATACTGAAACACAACAACATTGATGCCTGGCTGACCCCTAGCTTCCGAAACAAGTAGTTTTGTCCTGGATGGGACATAAGACACACGGACCAGGCAAGATGTCATCCAAAAGGGTTCCGGCCTGGGCCCTCCGTGGCCCGTAGGGGGTTTAGTGGGTAGTCCGCAAGGGAGTCCCCCTACGTAAAAAAAAACACACAACAATATACTTGCTTTATTTTTTTGTATTTATAAAATATTATATATATATTTATAGCACTACAAACCCATTAAATAATTTAGTTCTTAAACAACATTGATCTACGACAAATTATCAATAGAAGGAGTAATTTGTGTTTCAATGTCGCTAAATTTAAAATACCAAGAATCATTCTGCTGGAATCAATACTATTTATAAACATCTACTTTTGAACAATAAAATGTTATATCACAACAGTGGGTTGACCCACGCGGAATAGTGGTAAGATAAAAGTACTAGTATCTCTTGACAGCGTCCCATCCTGTGGTAAGTCCAGTAACAACGTTTCATTACATATCGAGAGATATTTGACGAACTGCTTCTGTGATGCGCTGAGTTAGTTCTTGACTCTTGGCAATTTTGGTTGTCTGACAATACATTTGCCAAGAAATTTGGCACCTGCGTTCACCTCATCCTAATAATTATTTTTGTTTCACAGAAGTCAGCTCTTCTGCTATGATTTCCAATAAATATTGAATCAAAAAAAGTACTCGCTCCGCTGGGACTCGAACCCGAGTCTGTTAATTGCTGGGAAAAATTAAGTTGTGCAATATACAAGTTTATATTTTCTCTTCATGTAAGATAAAATAAAATAAAAATAAAGGAAAACCCGGTGTCCATTAATAAAAATATCTTTAAAAAAATTAAGGTGTACTGAGTATAGATTACGAGGTTTTTTACTAAAAATATTGAAAGAAGCGGTTGGTTGACAAAAAACAACAAAAGCTGAAACATTATTACTATTGTTGATATTGGCCTAAAACTAGGGGTTAGTGGGTTCGAAAGCTTAATTCTTACAATATACAGAATTCAAAAATGTGGGGAAATTTTTTTGGACGTGGGTAAAATAAACGAAAAAGTTACTTAACATTATGGTCTACTTCGCCACATTTAGTGTATGTGTGTTTAGAAAAAACAATCATAACTTAGATATGTGTCAGTGATGATATTAAATGTTTCATGTGTATATGTCTTATTAGAATGTAACGTTTGGCTGAAAGAAAAATCTATCATTAATAGTTTAAAAACGGTGACCTTTTTTAAATTTTAATAAAAAATTTATATACAAACAGACGAGAAGAGAATAAATTCTTCAAACTCTTATATGTAGATACAGATGCTAAACGAAGCGAAATTTACATAGTGTTAGAGGAACTTTGTTTTATTTTTAACTAATTAACTCCCACATTTTTGAACTCTCTGTTTAAACGTAGAAATAAACTAGAAAAATATTAGTGAAATTCCCACAATTGAAGCACATTTAGTTACTTTGTAATTAGTTCCAAACTCGGCTATCCACTCTTTGGTTACAGCCCTGGATGTTACGTTTCACTTACAGTGATGTGACAAGGGAACTGAGCGCGCAGCCGAGACTCTACTAGTCATCCAGGAAACATTGACCTCACCTACGCGCTGTTAATGAGTGATTGATTTGAAAGAACTGAACTATCGTCACATCTGTTATCTGAATATAACCACGAGACACTGAATAAATCAGTAAATATTCTAGTTCTTGCCTCTTGGGTCACGAGAATACCGAGGATGGGCTCTAAAGGAAAGGTCAATGTTTTTGGAAAATACACTCCTCTCCCCTGCCTTCCATTTGGACGGCTCGCGGCTGGTCGGTGTGCGCATCTGTACGCTAGGTGTAATCCGTTGGTCAGTAAGAACAGAATACGAGTACGCTACGGACTACGGTCTACGCTAAGCGTATTACTCACCAACCAATTCCGGAGAAGACGGCAGAATTCAAGTGCACGTCAGCTGTTGCAGTGACGTTACCTGTAACCTGCGATAGCATGTCAATCAGTCTGACTCACCGACGTTCGCCTCTTCGGGCATGCTTCATGGTAATTATCGCCATTGTCTGGGACGTCTTTCTAAGTTATAGACATCTCTTGACAATGTACTAGTGGTACAATCGATTGTTTGAGTAAAGATTATAATTGTAATCAACAGAAAGACTAATTTTCCTCCAGTATTAAATTACACTACGGCTTCGTTAGCTAGAAAAGTTCTACTCAATGTATTTTTAATCCTTTAAAATACATTCTTATCCCGCCAAAACGAATAGTCGCCTCAACATTAACCTCTCACTAGCACGACTGGATACCACTAAACCTGAGCGGAACGGAGAAGCACCATCAAAATGGCCGTGATAGTCCCGCTCCTAGCAGCTACAAAGCGAACATGCGTGATGCGTGACGTGACGCGAAAGGAATGTTTTTCCTCCGTGCTAAACATACATCCAAAGCCCGCCAAAAGAAAAGGTATCGTTTATATATAACGACGTCGTCGTCGTCGTGATGTCGTTTATATATATATATATATATATATATATATATATATATATATATATATATATATCGTTATTTAAACGCATATGTGACAGATATGGCCAAATACAAAATAACTGAATTGTAAAAAGTGAGGGCTCTGTGGTGTAATGGTAGCACATTCACCCGGCAAGTGAGAGATATCCGGGTTCGAGTCCTGGCGGAGCAAGTACCTTTTGCGATTCAATGTTTATTCAAATTATATATATGTCATAGTTATAAAATTACGTATTCCAGTGCTGAATCCTCTTACTTAAATTAATTGTAATTTCTCTAAGTCAAAAAGCAGTAAGAAAATGTTATTCGCTGAAATATAATTCATAAACGCCGAATAAAAATTCACTTCCTCATCGTTGGTAGTCTTTAGGCACATTATTGCCTAACGTGTCTATTTCCAAAGTTACGCAGTGTTATAAAACTGTCATGGGGAAATTACATTTTAAAATTAAATATAATAAAAGTAAATAGCTAATTGTTTTTAACAAAATATTTATAAAGGAGATTACATATTTTTAAATTTACTTCATGTGAAAACTGTGATTCCTCATCGGAGCGATCAAATTTCTTTCCATTTTCCCCGCCTTTAGGGAAATCATATTCAATTACCGTGACTCTGAAAGTACACCACCCCATAGCTTTCGCAGAACACTGTAAGCAATGTTACTTACGATGATATTTCTCACAATTATCACAGTTCAAAAAAAATATTTAAAATAGAATCCACACATCTGAGAAAGACTTGCACAAAGGGAAACCTTTGCGGACAGGATGCCCCGGTGTGTTTAAAAATAAACACAGGCGTATGAGTAGATAGGGAAATGATGGCGTCACGTTACGAGTCGTGGTGATCGCGTTGCGACAGCGACGTGACGACGTGATGATAACTCTGTTTGCTGTTAGTCAACGGGTTATCACGTAGGAAGCGTTTATTATTCCGGATATCACTATCTTACGGTGTTTACTCGAGCCTTTCCCGTCATTTAAGTCATTTACCCTGTCCTCGCGAATGCCGAGCATATTTGTCACAGCGGCACCCATCACTGTCATTGTGTAAGCGGCCTGTAAATAGAACAATTAGATGGAAAGTACGCGATAAAAGAGTCATGTTGTTTTCCTCATATCTGACGTCTAAAAATATTATTAACAAGCCGTTTACGTTCTCTTGCAGAGTAGAAGGCTACTTCTACTTTCTTTCAGCAAATAGAATTTCTCTATTTTGCTCTCCTAAAAATCAAATTTGACATTCTAAATTATTTATAGGCACATTGAAACATGAGTGTATGGTACACAGTTATACAAGTAGCTAATAGTTTTCCAAGTTCAAGACTTTTAGCTTTTAACTTAATTTTCCAAGAATTATCCACGTGACATTTTGACATCGGTAAAAATACATTTGAATTTTCAGAACTACTTAAGGTTATTATTAGAAATTAGAAAGACAGTTACTGACTAATCATTAATATGGTGTGAATATTTAAATAGAAACACCCAGATGGATGGATATAAGGGTATCACTGATGCCAATATGATACTCTTTTTCGAAAATGTTAACACGAAGAGTAGATATCTGCAAAATCTACATTTACATTCAAATTCAAAATTTTTATTCACATACATAAAACAATAACATATACAGTACACTTCCATAATTTCAAATGAAAAAAACCCCATATGGACTATAAGTCTGTGTAAGTGAAAGAGTTTATAAATCAGTCTTTTCTTGATTTAAGTTTATATAGTATGGTTTTACATTAAAATTTACGAAAATTATTATGAAAATCATAAATATATACATACCTTCCTATATATTCAGTTTAGGCACCGATTAACCACCATATTTACTGTTAACTGGGTGAAAACAATCCAACACCACCAAACCGAATCCGACAATAATAATTCTTATGTAAACAATATTTCTAAATTATTTCCTGGTAAACAGGCTTCTACTTAATTTATAGTCAACGCGAGAGAATCAGTGCCCCTGCAGCAGCATCACCCAGGTTGAGCAACCACATAGTAGTATTTATTACCAACCTTCACACTAAGATTTCTTAGAACACTATGGTATATTTCTTCTTGTAACTGAATATGTTCGCATTTAAAAACTACATAGTCATAATTAAGAACGTACTAATTCTCGAAATTTAAAAGTACCTAAGTACATCGAAGAATAATGAATTTGAATCTCAGTATTCCTGTTTTTTAGTTTCAAATTGCGTGATGTTGATACGTGACCACGTGATGTTGAGTTTCAAATTACGTGACCCAGCCAATAAGTGATGTTGATAATAATAAAAATTTAAGTTTCATAGTGATTACCTATAGAGAATAAGCAGTTATTATTACTAAAAATCCTTACTCGTAAAACATTTTGTAAAACCTTTACAACGTATATTACTCGATGAATTACAACTCCACTTAGTATTTCTCATAGCCGTTGAATGCAACTTTCTCTTGAAACACTCGGAGGTCGGGACATTAAGATCCCTATTAGATAACAGTCCAGACACGGCAGTTGTAAAGCTTGTAACTCAGAACAATGTAAGTGCGTGATGTCACAAATGAGAGAGAGAGAGAGAGAGAGAGAGAGAGAGAGAGAGAGAGAGAGAGAGAGAGAGAGAGAGAGAGAGAGAGAGAGAGAGAGAGAGAGAGAGAGAGAGAGAGAGAGGAGGTGACGTAGTTGGTTGCCGTTGCGCGTGTACATATTATTTACTTCAAGTGTTTTTACTGGCTTGTCTCTGTGAATGATCTGAAGCCCTTGTTAGTAACCGTTTAACAATACTTCAGTATAGAAATGTGATGCCCGTACCTGGTTTCGAACCGGGGTTCCTGAGAATTAGAAAACCGAGACATTATGTAATCAGCTACCAGGTACACCAATTACAAAGATTAGTTATCTTTGCTTACGTATTTGACTGGCATTACTTGCATTCTTATGCAAGCAAGTACGGCAACCATTTACGTGTTTTAAATCACCACATAGCTACTACACAATAAAGCTCAATTTATTGTTTTCTGTCATGTTTGGACTGTTCTACTTCGATTTTTCGTCAGTAATCAATCAAACAAACAAATTAAACTATAAGAATATGCGTAGTGCAAAGTTAACAGTTTAAATATTAATTTTGTTCCATTTCGTCATGTTTCCGATAAAATCGGTGTTTTTGAAATCTTTGTATGTCAAAAGGTACACTGAACACAACTCATGGCTGTTCCAAAAAATGAAGCATTTTCAAATTTGGAAAAAATAAAAAGCTTTTAATTAATGGTCCATTCAGAAGAGTAAAACATGTGAATTTTTCAGACTTGTGGGTATATTTTTGAAATTTGGACCTTTAATAAACGCAACTATTTAACTTCTTAAAAATTAGATTATATTACAGATTCAGACAGAAAGTAGGTATTTTAACAGTTAATCGTGAACTGTATCTAGGGTTGTTTTAAAATAGCCTAACTTTGATTTTCTCGTTTCTATCGTTATGGTTACCAATGGTAAAATGTTCAATAATGCTCAGCCAAATCCCATAGAATGACACAATCATCATGATGTTTTTACGTATAAATGCAGACTTATGTGTAGGTTACTTCGAGATATCGTGCTGTCAGGTCAAATAACTGATAAGCAGATGGACGGAAATTAATTTTTTTCGGCTTCTCGAGTAATATGCTTTGATAACGCTCAGACAATTATGAAATTAACTTCAGTTCATGCTCGTCCATGACGTATTCAGAGGATATGCACCGTAAGATGAGTTTCGTAACCAAACTATTTCCCTCCTTTGTCGTCTTCTCGCGGGCAGTAATTGTGTAGTCAGCTGTTCCATGGCCAGACGATAAACAAACAATTTAATTGATCAGCTGCTTGTGAAGTACATTGTTTGTTACAGTACTAGTCTTAATTCCGTACACACCGACAAACTTCAGGTTGTGTGAAACCTTTTGATACAGGTCAAATAAAAATACCTGGAAATAGCAAATAAAATAAAACAACAAATGAAAATAAATTAAATATATCTAATTAACAATAACTAATAAGATTGTATTAGTTACAAAAGAGACAACATATATAATTCTATAAATGAGGCACGGAAAAAAGGACGGTCGGACTGCCCTTTGAGGAGGGCGTTGCGTGGCGCAGCCCTAGCGTCGGACCTCAAAACTAACTGAATTATTCGCAAGACCTCAGCATATGTCGTCCGTATGAATTGATTATCTCCTGTGCAACTAATACAACCAAAGATATTAACTTATTGTAAAAGAATTAATTTAACTGATTTTGACATGTATAATATTTTTACTTATTATTTAAAAGATAAAATGTCTGTATCATTTATTTCAGTCACTTTTTCACGTTTTATTACATAAAAATAAACATTATTATTGCAGCCGTTGGTTGGTATGGTTAGAAAGGTTCAGATCCGGTGATGATCATTATTTTTCGATTAATAACTTTCCTCCACTATCAACATAATGGAAAACACATTTAATTAATAATAATTATTGTGATAGAATTAATTTAACTGATTCTGATCTACTTGACAGATTCTGATCTCTTTAATGTACATATAAATGTCTATACGGTTTCTTTCAATTCACGATGCTACTTTTACGTTTAAATTAAATCTTTAAAAAATTGAAATAAAAAAATTGCCAGCTTTTTGTTGGTATGATAAGGGAGGTTCCGTATATGGCCACACTGACGCGACACTTTGAGTCATTAGTGATATAAAGGGGTGGCTCAGGGGGCTTGATTCCTCACACGAAATTTTGAAAGAGAAACATTATAACTGCACCAAATAGTGTGTTTTAGCTAGAATACATTTATGAGGTCCTAATACTCGACCCGATTTCCAGGTCTCGATTTCCTGGGAGAAGTTTCCCAAGCCTATGTTTTAGGGGGCCATTAAAACCTCCTAAACCACCCAGTGTGTCAGTCCCCTCCTAAACGATTTTCTACATACGCCACTGGTTTGGGTCGAGTGAAAACCACTGATCTTCGATTGATATCTCTCCTCCACCATTTCCCGTCGCGGCTCTTCCCACTCGTTCATGTAAATTTTCTTCGACCTGAATTTGCCGATAAAAAATGACCGAGTCTGTGATGTACGGTATCCCTCGGGCCATCACGACGCCACGCCGCCGGCCGCTACCGCACTGATTGGTGGTGGGACGCCGACAACCGTCTGCGGCGGAAGTGTGGGGGCGACGCGATTTCGGCCGCTAACTCGGTTAGTATAGGTAATTAAGCGAGGGGCGTGCCGCAAGGACGTGCCCTGGGGCCCGTCATGTTCGACAAAGTGAGGTCTAAATGTCGCCATTGTTGGTGGGACGATTTATATGCCAATTTAGCAAACAATACCAACTCGATGCTCGATTATCTCCCTGGAATTGGAAGGACGACGATTTTCTGACGATTGTATTTCTTGGTGTCATTTTCCCATGAGTAACAAAAAATCGAAGGACATTTTCTACGTATTGTTTGCATATTTTATCAAGTAGAAAAGTTTATCTTTTCGAGTTTTTTCAACAACAAAATACGTTACTAAACCCAAAATTAAGGACGTTCTAGGTACCTTTCTCCCCAATAGTGTATCTTTTCGAGGTCTTACAGCAGGATATATTTCTAAACCCAAAATTAAGGACGTCTCCCTCGATATGGAAACGGCCATCTGTAACGCAATGCCTACAAAAGTCAGTGCTGAGTCCACCTCTCTGTTTCCGCTTCGGTTAAGCTTTTCAAAGCTTTTAGGAACAGCCTCCATAGTATCTTCCCTGAGCATAAGAAGAATATAATATATTTTGGTCATTAATTTGGACCATCTTAGAATTAGGTTCTTATTAAAACTACACTGAAGGTAAGGGATGACATATAAAATCCTGAAATTTAAAACAATTATATTTTCAATGCTCAGTCATTATTAATTTAAAAATATGTGTAAATAAAAATATGTTTAGTAAAAGGTAATTTAGCTTAGTCATATTTCAAAGCATATAATTCCAAGTCACAATTCATACATTATATAATTATTCTCAGAAACTCTTACAGACTGGGTACAAAATTGTCTACAATGACTAATTTTTTGTGGAAATACACACCGGAAACTACGGAATGAAACAATGATCCAACCTAAAACTGATCGCTTTAATGAATTACAGTACTTCGAAGGCTTCTGCAACAATAACCGGTTGATAATGCACCTCCACATGAGTCATTGCTAAAGAAGGATATGTGTAACTAACTTTGCCGGCAGATTAATTGCACGGCAGTACTGCCGTGGCGTTCTAATTATGTGCAACTTTGCCACAATAGGGCGAATGCGCGCGCCAGCCGGAATCTGAATGGACCAGTTAGTTTGCCGTTTCTGTGCCGACCACGTTCCTAATAGTTCATGCCCAAGGGCAACTGACCTAGTAGACTCGCTTTCTATAAGTTCACCACATGCTCAAGGTCTGCTTGAAGTTGCATCTGATAATCGATACTAAGGAAGGGAAATATTACTTGATTTTGCTGAAGATTTATCTAGGAAATATAAATTCAAAGGGGAGAAAAACCACTATAAAAAAGAATGTTAAAAATTGTGGCCAGTTCAGACTTGGTTTTCAAAACTGATATAATTTTCCATGCTTTGCTGGCCTAAAAGTACTATACAGGGTGTGTCCCGTAACTCTCTGAACAAAGGTATACCACGTTATTGCTTAGGTCACGGTAAACATATTTCACTTGGGTTTAGCAACTGTAAACATTTTAGTAACTGTATTTTTGAAGTGAAAACTAATAATTATTACATTTATCATAGAAAATAATGTATTTCACCCTATGAACATAGGTTACTGATGCTTATTAGTTTCCCATCTGTCTGTCTGTATGTATTTTTTATTAAAAAATTAATATCTCAAAAAGCCAATAAATTCAATTATACCAAATTTGGCTCAAATGATTATAATAACAAGGCCAGTTACTGAAAAAACTATCAAGAAATTATCTTTGAGTATTTTCCAATTTAGCGGTCATAAAGATTTAATTAACTTTGAATATCTTAAAAACTATGAGTCTTTCTCAAGAACTACAAGAATAACAGTTTTTAGGGGACATTACTAGAAATCTAATGACAAATATTATTAAAATCGAATAATAAATAATTTATTTAGAGCAGATTTACTGTGACAAGACATGGCCCACATTGAGAGCTGCCGTGTATTTAGTTTTTGTATTGTTGGCTATTCGCTGAGAACCTCAATGTGGGCCATGTCTTGTCACAGTAAAAATCAGTTATGTATAATAGCGTAGTTATGTATTAGTTATGTATGTAGTTGTGGTTTTGTTCTAAATCAGTTATGTATAGTTAGATTTAAATCATTTTTGGTGTCATTAGATTTGTGATAATAGCTTCTAAAAACTAATTTCCGTGTAATAATATTGAAAAAAAACTGCTGGTTTTTAAGATATTCAAAGAGTAAAAGTTTTAATTGCCACCATTTTGAAAATACTAAAGATAATTTCATGATAAGCTTTTCGATAATTAGCCTTGTTAATAATAACAAAAATAAATTTGAGCTCAAATTTTGTATAAATAAACTTATTTGTTTTTCAGATATTAATTTTTTATAACAAACACAAACAGACAGACAGATTAGAAAACTAAGCATCAGAGGCTACCAAGTTCATGTGGTGAAATATGTCTGTCTTGACCTGAGCAATAACGTGGTATACCTTTGTCCAGACAGTTACGAGACATCCTATATATGGGAACTAGCTGTTTCCCGCGGCTTCGCACGCGTCTCTTAAGCTTTGCCCGTATATTTCTTTGCCTTCAAATAGTGTTTGGATATTTTAATATACGTAACTACTGTGTTGTAATTGCAGTTTATAATGTGCAGGCGCTTTGATAACTTTTATATCTTGCAGTACAGCCTGGTGGTTAGTTACATCAATGGGCATTGCGTATAAACCTTCTACATAGAAAAATACAAATTTTCATAGTGATCGGTCCAATAGTTTCTGAGTCTATAAAGGACAAACACACAGACATTCATTTTTATATATTATGATTGCAGAAAACAGTTTTAAAACAAAATTTGTCGTTTCTCTTAAGCTTACTCTATGCTTTAAAACTATAAGTGTAAAGAAATTTATATATAAATATATTTTTTGTCGCATTATATATGTTTACAAAGAACAGCTGATTAAAAATTTGAAAAGACTCTTTCACTTAATAACATATGTTTGCTGCAATGCATTTCTTACGGGTATTTCTGTAACCAGTGGGGCGGAATCCTGAATCGGGAAAGGGATAAAAAGTATCCTATAACCTTCTACAGATCAAGACGAACAAATTAAAAAAAAAATTAGGCGAATCCGTCCAGCCGTTTGTGAGTGATGCTGTTACACACGAACAGTTTCATTTTTATATATATAGATATATACGAGGTGCCAACGTCTAGACTATCCGGAGGACTCTTAAAATGCCACTGAACTTTGATTAGTCTATTATTTTCTCCAATAGTAGCATATAAACAAAGCAGTAGCTCAGAGTTGGGCCCTAGTCCCTTTTCATTATTAATGGACCAGAATCAAGGGTCTTACTGGATCAGACCCCTACCACCAGTGCATTTTCAGAACTTATGCAAGTTTTAGATTTTGGATAAAAGCATATTTTGTTGTGGCCTCAAACAAAAGAGATCATGTCATTCACTGTATTTTATTCCGTACATATCATTCATTACATTGCGTAGATAACATCAAAATATTCCTAAATCGATTTAAAAATTTTGTAGATTAAATGTTCATAAAATAAGTAGACTATTTTTCGACCTGGTACAGAATAATGAAGTATAAACTTTGAATGGTGGTAGTATCCGTTAGCGGAAATCACCCATTTTTGTAGAGGAGCATTATTAAAAGATAGAAAATAAATTGTTCTTAACTTTGTAGAAATTGACTTTAAAAAATTAAATATCTGGATTTCATACACAGATTTTGAAGCAATGATTAAAGAAAAGTTCATACAATTCTAGATCCACATATACATACCACTGGCAATAAATAAGCCATTGAATGGCCAACCCCACAGATTTCTGCGTTGCTTCATATGGTCAAACTGCAGACACTATCTGAATCTGTCTGATTTACATAACAGACTAATTGGCTGCACATGTAACAAAGGCTTAAACACTCAATTATAACAGTGGGAAGACACTCTGTCACTGCTATCTTCACTTAGTAATCACAGTTGGTGTACTTAAGTTACTTGCTTTATCCACTACTAATTCCGGAAACCGTAATCGGTCTCAAGACAGTGAAGGAGACTTTTCTTAAGTGATTCTTTAGGGAAAAGGCGCATTACGTCAAGATACAACAAAGCGCTAAATTTCCATACAGGAAACATTAAATCTTCTTAGTGAAGGACTTTTAAGGGAACAAGTACCTTTCAGTCTCAAGGTAATTGCAATGATCTTGGAAACCGTCCAAGAACTGTTTATACGGTCGATGATCCTGTGTCGGTGTCGACCGGGCTTTGGTTGGGCAACCATAGTTAGTAGTAAAGTTCATACAGGAGAAAACACACTTCCCTAGAGATGACGTGCCAAACTTACGAAAAGGTATAGATTAGCCAACGAACTCTAGCGGCACCAGACAGAATTACTGGTGAAGTGTTTACACACTAGCTCAGCCTGACGACCGTAATAGGAACTAATTCGGGCGGGCAAGTATGACGGAACATAACGTCTATCATACCGTAAAAAGAAGACGTCATCGCGTCATGTTGAATGAGCTGCTCTAGTCGGCATTTCAAGCTTTGCATATCGACAATGAAGAATGGAAACAGTCGTGATGATAACTCGTTATAGTGCCGCAGTGAAGGTGTTAAGTACATGCATTATTGCTACACGGCTATTGTTCAATAGTTTCAATACATATAGTCGATTAAAGCTAGATAGTAGTTTTACAATAGCAGAAGACTTAACCATTGGAAGACCTTATTTAGGCGCCCTCTCTAAATCCTTCACACACTCCTTCCATTGTTATTATCCCTCCTTAATTGTAATTTATTTGGATGTGTATTTTTATTTTTACAATTAAAATCCGGTCCGATCACACCTCTATATTTGCACACAACTGTGTGTGAGTGATAATTGATAGCGTAATGCAAATACACAACACAATTTATGTTGAAGGCATACCAATAGTTTTAACTCTTATTTTTTGTGAGGAAATAGATTATTTAATTTAGTGAACTAAAAAACATTTTTAATTTCTATATCTTATACAACGTAGGAGTAAGCCACACCACGTGTCGCGTAAAGGCTTTGCTGATGTTTCCTGCACAGTTTTAAATCTATAACTCAGTCCATTCTCAAGACATCCAGCAGACAGAAGGGTAAATACACAGAAAAGACATTTGGCCAGTCCCTTGACAAACAGGTAAACGAATAGTGGAACAATGGTTCCGGCTAAAGTAAAAGTCATGAACTATTATCAAACTCCATGTTGTTTATGTGGAAGTTTTATGGATCATATCAAATCTATAGATATACTCGTGCTTAAGATATCTCGTGGAAAAGACACAGACGGAAAGACATACAGAGAGAAGAGGAATTTGCCAAACTCAAGAGTGAATGTTAAACATTAAAAATTCACGTCTGTAGCGCAACCCATTCTCGAGACTACGTGCGGAGCGTTAGGCTTCGCTAACGCTAAGCGAAATGCCATGGAAGCACATGCACCATAATTCAACTCGAACTTGTCTTCAGAGATAAAGGTATCTGCAAAATTTCAAGTCTATAGCTCAGTTCTTTTTGGAAATATCTTCCAGAATGTTATGCTTCGCTAACGCTAAGCGAAATGCCGTGGAAGCACATGCACCATAATTCAACTCGAACGTGTCTTCAGAGATAAAGATATCTGCAAAATTTCAAGTCTATAGCTCAGTTCTTTTTGGAAATATCTTCCAGAATGTTATGCTTCGCTAACGCTAAGCGAAATGCCGTGGAAGCACACGCACCATAATTCAACTCGAACGTGTCTTCAGAGATAAAGATATCTGCAAAATTTGAAGTCGACAGCTTAGTTCGTTTTCGAAATATCTTCCAGGATGTTATGCTTCGCTAACGCTAAGCGAAATGCCGTGGAAGCACACGCACCATTATTCAACTCGAACTTGTCTTCAGAGATAAAGATATCTGCAAAATTTGAAGTCTATAGCTCAGTTCGTTTTCGAAATATCTTCCAGGATGTTATGCTTCGCTAACGCTAAGCGAAATGCCGTGGAAGCACATGCACCATAATTCAACTCGAACTTGTCTTCAGAGATAAAGATATCTGCAAAATTTGAAGTCTATAGCTCAGTTCGTTTTCGAAATATCTTCCAGGATGTTATGCTTCGCTAACGCTAAGCGAAATGCCGTGGAAGCACATGCACCATAATTCAACTCGAACGTGTCTTCAGAGATAAAGATATCTGCAAAATTTGAAGTCTATAGCTCAGTTCGTTTTCGAAATATCTTCCAGGATGTTATGCTTCGCTAACGCTAAGCGAAATGCCGTGGAAGCACATGCACCATAATTCAACTCGAACTTGTCTTCAGAGATAAAGATATCTGCAAAATTTGAAGTCTATAGCTCAGTTCGTTTTCGAAATATCTTCCAGGATGTTATGCTTCGCTAACGCTAAGCGAAATGCCGTGGAAGCACATGCACCATAATTCAACTCGAACTTGTCTTCAGAGATAAAGATATCTGCAAAATTTGAAGTCTATAGCTCAGTTCGTTTTCGAAATATCTTCCAGGATGTTATGCTTCGCTAACGCTAAGCGAAATGCCGTGGAAGCACATGCACCATAATTCAACTCGAACTTGTCTTCAGAGATAAAGATATCTGCAAAATTTGAAGTCTATAGCTCAGTTCGTTTTCGAAATATCTTCCAGGATGTTATGCTTCGCTAACGCTAAGCGAAATGCCGTGGAAGCACACGCACCATAATTCAACTCGAACGTGTCTTCAGAGATAAAGATATCTGCAAAATTTGAAGTCTATAGCTCAGTTCGTTTTCGAAATATCTTCCAGGATGTTATGCTTCGCATTAACGCTAAGCGAAATGCCGTGGAAGCACACGCACCATTATTCAACTCGAACTTGTCTTCAGAGATAAAGATATCTGCAAAATTTGAAGTCTATAGCTCAGTTCGTTTTCGAAATATCTTCCAGGATGTTATGCTTCATTAACGCTAAGCGAAATGCCGTGGAAGCACACGCACCATTATTCAACTCGAACTTGTCTTCAGAGATAAAGATATCTGCAAAATTTGAAGTCTATAGCTCAGTTCGTTTTCGAAATATCTTCCAGGATGTTATGCTTCGCTAACGCTAAGCGAAATGCCGTGGAAGCACACGCACCATTATTCAACTCGAACGTGTCTTCAGAGATAAAGGTATCTGCAAAATTTCAAGTCTATAGCTCAGTTCGTTTTCGAAATATCTTCCAGGATGTTATGCTTCATTAACGCTAAGCGAAATGCCGTGGAAGCACACGCACCATTATTCAACTCGAACTTGTCTTCAGAGATAAAGATATCTGCAAAATTTGAAGTCTATAGCTCAGTTCGTTTTCGAAATATCTTCCAGGATGTTATGCTTCGCTAACGCTAAGCGAAATGCCGTGGAAGCACACGCACCATTATTCAACTCGAACTTGTCTTCAGAGATAAAGATATCTGCAAAATTTGAAGTCTATAGCTCAGTTCGTTTTCGAAATATCTTCCAGGATGTTATGCTTCGCTAACGCTAAGCGAAATGCCGTGGAAGCACACGCACCATTATTCAACTCGAACTTGTCTTCAGAGATAAAGATATCTGCAAAATTTGAAGTCTATAGCTCAGTTCGTTTTCGAAATATCTTCCAGGATGTTATGCTTCATTAACGCTAAGCGAAATGCCGTGGAAGCACACGCACCATTATTCAACTCGAACTTGTCTTCAGAGATAAAGATATCTGCAAAATTTCAAGTCTATAGCTCAGTTCGTTTTCGAAATATCTTCCAGAATGTTATGCTTCGCTAACGCTCAGAAAAATCCCATTGGGGACTTCTACCATCATCAAATCAGTAGTAACCATTTTAGGATAGAAGCTTCAAGTCTATACCACAATTAATTTTGACATACCAAGCGGACTAATATTAGGAGAATCAACCCTTCCCAAATGCGTTATATGTAGTAAACTAAACCATCACTTCTAAATCGGAAGATTTTAGCTCTTGGTACTAAAACTTCATCAAATGTTATTGTTTAATTTCATTCCAAAACTATAAATATAATTATACTCTTATCAGAGGATTGAATTTCTTCAAACAATTTGTATAGGGAGGCCTCTTGCCTCTTGAATACATAGCTGCAATTACACAGCAATAGTAGTTGCCTGATTTCTACTTCACTCAACTCTCTAGGCGAGTCTTGTTTTTAGTTCTCAGAAAGAACTGTTGAGGAAAGTAGTGCTTGTAACACAGATTTACGGAATCAATTAAATTAGCGCTACCATGGAACTGTAACAACTCAGGTTGACCAAGAGTAGCCCTTGAAAATTCGACTTACATTCATTATAGCTCGAATGTTTTTGTACAGTACGGCAGTTCAACTAAATGTATTTGTGCTAAACAGGCTTTGTGCACTAATTTAATGCGTAAAACGTTCTTACATACCATTTTTAGGTTTATTTTCTTGACAGACATATTATATCTTGTTACATTGGAGATCGTTACATAACGTGTTATATAAATAACAATTTCGTATCGATAACTTGTCTTCTCTCTCTATTACAACAAGAGGGTATAATTACGCAATAAAGCGAAGGGAATTAAAATAACTTAAACTCATAATATTAACATGGATTAACGTTGTTAGAAAACTTCTATGAATAATTAATTACAAAATGGACTCATCAATGCGAGACCTAAAGGTTGTGCACGTGCCAGAACCTCCCAGCTCCGTCCGCTAGATCACAGCACTGTCGCTGTTTTTGAATGGAATTTACTAGCGGCCGCCTGAGTTTACCCTCAATCGAACTTTATTAAGCTCAAACACTTTACTTTTGGTCGTAGAATTCAGAAGAAATTTCGTTTTAAATATATAATGTCATACGTATTCGAAAGCTTCATAGTTTTTCGTTATTAATGGAATTTAAAATACAAAAAAATTGGTTATTTCGAAAAGTTTAAACATTTTACTTCATCGTATACATACTCAAAAGCATACACTCTACAAAAACACTTTAAGGGTATGGGTGTTTATTAATTATTTTCGTATCTATAAAATAAGACCTCCCGTATTTCTATGATCAAAAATAAGGACGTAGAAGTGTTTAAATTGTAACATTCTATTGTAGGCTATAAATTAAGATTATTCTTCTTCCAGTTACGTTTTGTCACTTTGCTTTATGTTTATTACTATTGTCTTCACTTTACTATTATCTAAAGTTTAATTAGTAATTTTTTCATGCAATTTCCTGTGTTTTTATTTGTTTGCAGTTTATTTTATTGCAAAGCTACGCAAGATAAAAGCGAGAAAGACATTCATGCAATTTATCGTGCAATTCATGCAATTTATCGTGCAACATTTGTGAACGGTTCGTAGCGTTTGATTTTATCTGCCCAATAACGACGCGGTGTAGCGCGGCCATGACGTCATCCAAACAATCGATTAATTTCTTCTTGATAAATGTTGGAGGAATTTCTTATCTTATAGATCTCGGTTCTTTTCACTGTCGGAGGTGATGGTGATTACTTCTCGCTTGAGTAGCAACTTTCACATTCAAGCAAAGTATTTTTAAAACGACAAGTTCTTTTAGTAGTGACGTTAAGATCAGCTGATCGATCCGGTTCAGTACGTCTCGTTCGCCACCGTGAACTCGTTCACTTAATTGAACTGTTCATTACGGAACTTACTGAACTCCCCGAGAGATAATGCCACGGGTCGGTACTATCGACTATTCTTATACGATTGTTATATAGGTCAGTAACGGTCATCGAACCTGGGTGAATAACCGAACGTAAAAAGGGGCATTGTTTAAAATAACCGCTTTTAGTAATTATAAACAACAGTTAAGGGGTATTCCTAGATGTTTTTTTATGCCAAGGTATTCCTCTATTTAAAAACTGTGAAAAAGATACATGTCAAAATTATCGTCCAATATCCCTTTTGAGTGTGATATCAAAATTAATAGAGAAATGTGTAAGAAAGCAGTTAGTTGATTATGTTTTTCAAAATAATATAATATCTAATATCCAATTTGGATTCAGAAGTTGATTGGAGTTGAAGAAAAGTTGAGAGTTACGGTTAACGATGTATTTTTCGGAATGTTGAACAATATTCACGTCGAAATCGGCAAATATAAACGTTTACTCGGATATTGCAAAGGCTTTTGATAGTATAAACAGACAATTGTTGCTTAGAAAAATTACAATTAATTGGAATTAACGGAAATCCTTTAAAATGGTTTCGTAGCTATTTGTCAAACGGAAGACAACTTGTGTCAGTAAATAATATCGCAAGTGACCTAAAAGACATAAATTATGGTGTGTTACAGGGATCCACGCTAGGAGCTATTATGTTTCTCATTTACATTAATAACATAACTAAACTTTTGTTTAGTTTTTTTTTTTTTTTTTTTTTTTTTTTATTTATTTTTTTTTTTTTTTTTGCTGATGATACCGCCTTACTTTTTATGGGAGACTCTTGGGAGGAAGCCTACGCTCACGCGGAGCGAGGACTGCACAAGGTTCGACCAGAGTGATTTTTCGGTCAATGTGAGTAAGACGAAACACATGGCTATCTGACAGCGTGAGGCTGACAACCAAGTAGCCCTAACATTAGGAATGCATACATGTCAACTGGCGACGGGCTGTCATCATCTGGCAATTGAGATGGTGGAACAGTGTAAGTATTTAGGTGCCATGTTAGACTGCAGACTTTCTTCGATGGGTTCAATGTAGAATTTGAAGTCCATAGCTCATTTCATAATTTACAGTAGAACTATGATCTATCATATGGCAAAGAAATGTTAACATCCCCAACAAAAAAATAAGGACAAAAGGGAAATTGTGTCAGCCTACTGAGTGATTGGTTTCAACAACGCTCAGCCAAATTACATGGTTGGTCATGCAACATCATTAGAACTCATTCTTATCTATGTAGAAATGAAGTTTCGTGCAACATTCAAATCTGCAAATCTTTCTTGAGGAATATTGCCACATAATATATTCACATTTTTCTTCGTTAAATTGTGTTTTATATCAGTGTTTTAATGATAAAAATCTACACACCAAGCCACCATGAGATAATGTTGGATGTGATGGGACAATTAGGCTACACGTGTTAATATGTCACATTTGAAACCTCTCATGATTATGCTGAGTTTCTTAAAAACGTATTTATTCTGATATTTTCCCGTTGCCTCCATGGTTACTCAGATGACCAATGTAAAAATATTCTCTAAGTCTCAGGCAGATCTCATGGAGTGACATGCACCATAAATGACTAAGTTTATTTAAAGTCTCTAGGTTAGTTCGTTTTCGAGACGTCATACGGACAGACAGACAGACAATAAATCTGTCTAGGCCCACAAGTGATAGGCTTCGAGAACGCTCAGCCAACACCTTAGTGGTGTTAATTTATAAAATAAACTGTCACAAGTTAAAGTGTTAGTTTTAATTGTAACAAAGGTTTTCATAAAGCAATGATACGCTGAATTATATTTGCTTTTATATTAGTATTGGCAAATGAATACTTATTTGGCGTAATCTTTAATACTTTAGGCTTACGCGGTTTTCCGGTTCAAACTGAGTCGGAACATTAGCCAACATTATAATTTTAGAAACATAATTTCAACAAAGAAGATAGCGTGAAGTTAAAAACACAGTTGGCAGCCTTTGATAAAGAATCCATATTTGCTCTGTCATTGTCGAGCATGTGGCTAACCACGATACTGCTACACCCCTTAATTCAACTGTATAAGCAGACATGTTTTATTGGCAGTTTCGGTTTCTTATCTGTTAACTGAAGATGGCTCTCCACTGTGAAACTGGTACATTTTACGAATTTAATTGAGTTCACATTGTTCTTGCAGCAATATACTGTGTGGGTAAAGAACCTATATGTATGTTTGTATATATGGACTTTCCATTTTCATTACAACTCGGAGTGTAAATACTCGTGTTTTCATTGAAACACGAGCTGAATTTTACGTACAATGATTCTATATATTTCTACGATGTCCCTTGCTCTTTGTAAGTCATAATTAATTAAAAACACGTTTCCACCGAAGATACACACTGTGGAAGTCCATATCCTCATTTTCAGCAGATTTATCTTTAGCAAAATTATTACTCAAAACTCCTCATTATTACAAAAAATTGTGACTCTGACCGCTGAATATTATCCTCCCTGATCCACCAGCCGTGTCCAACAGCGACATGTGTGTCCCTACACGTGCACTTTCGAGAAAGGGGAAATATTCCAAACATGACACCGATTTGAAAACAATGCGTGGCCAAACGATGAAACCCGGTATCGTAATCGATCCGGCTATTAAATAGGCCAAGTGATAGACGTGGCGTGAGATAAAGCACGAGTGAACACGAGCTGGCCGTGCGTGTTGTGGATCGTACTCACTGCGCACGCGCGCTGCTACTAGACCATATACAGCGCGTGCCCGGTAAGGCGAGGGAAGTCAGCTTATCGCCAGGCACAGAACTGTGGGCGATGTCTGTAAACAAGGCTAGATGTCGATTACTAATTGGCCGCGATACGGTCGCGACAGCGGTGTACAATCGATTGATTTAATAGACTCGATTGTTTGCCATTCTCGGGCCGTTTATGAATGTGCTTTTGAATGGCAAAGGTGATAAAGCAGGCGTATCTATCTCTGTGTGATGGATATGAGCGATAGAAAAGAACACTTCAGTGACTTTGCAGCATATGGAAGGTGAATATTGAAAAGACACAGGGAAATCTAAGTACAACTGGTTTAGAATATGCAGTGTTGTTATACGCGCTTTATTTATATGAAGATAACTCTGACGTGGTGGTAGTAATATCCCAAATATATTGGCTATGAAAGTACACCGGCCTCCAAATTTCGTTAAACTCTGGAATATGAGAAATTATCTGTTTAATATCAGACATTAATTAATTGGCTTTGTGTCATAAGTGTTTATTGTGAAACTGGAAAGGCATTCATTTCTGTAAATCCCTGGCATGAAGCCAAAATTGGTTTATAATAGTTATTTTTTCAAGATCATGTTGTTTTCTCTATTACCAAGATTGATGAAAATCTCTAAACAAAATACTAGTATGATTAACGTCGAGAGATGCCTAGGGTCCGATTTATGGCACTCTAATTTCAAGTTCACTAACATTTGTCCAGCTTAACAGATAAGTCAATAACATAAATAATTCTTTGGTATTAATAGCTCTTCCAAAAAAAAAAAAAAACGATTTATGTGACAAAATTTCCTTAGACCCTTTCTTCCTCCTCATCAAACTAGAAGCCAATATTTTTCTTTACAAGACAATTCACTCCATTTCTTTATGCTTACTAGAATATTAAAACCATTTTTTATTAATTGACGAGATGTAACTACAACTCAAGTCAACTTTCTTAGGCTATCTCGAATAACTCCGTCCTCTAAAGCATACTGCCAGTGCCAAACCCATCCATCCTGCACTATCATCAAATGTATCAATTCTAAAGTGGTCTCAAAAGGGTGTTATCAAAAGGGAACAAAGGCGCATTATGATTAGTGGCTAGTGGCTGTTTTGACATGCATCCTGCCTTACTATCTCTAGAGTGTTCATCATAATAGCCCCATCACTCACTGTTCCACATCTGCTACTCTCCAGCAACTACTTCCAGTGTAGCCACCAAAGATGAAACATAATTATTTTGTTCTTTGTAAAATCAGGCTTATTGGGTAAGATGATTCCGTGGAAACTCCACTGAGTGCAATCTCAGTAGGAGTGAATTATTGCCGCCCTTGGAAAGCAGAACGGAAATAGAAAAACGATAAATTATGAAATTGGGTGCCTGTCCACAGATTACTTAACAAAAGGGCAGCAAACTGAGGATACGCCTTCTGATAAATTCGGAATCTACGTATGTCAATAATTTTAAGAGTGCTAGTGTCTTCTCCACATTAATCGACGACAAAGCATTTCTTTTTGAAGTAGTTGAAGTAGTCTGATCTCATTAGGAATATCAGACATTCCATCTGAAAATTTATTACGAGGAAGAATAATTCTTGTAAATGAATCAAAAGAATGGTCACAACCATATTAGTTCCAGCTTCCTACCTCTAAATTTCTTTTTTAAGTAGTTGAAGTAGTCTGATCTCATTAGGAATATCAGACATTCCATCTGAAGATTTATTACGAGGAAGAATAATTCTTGAAAATGAATCAAAAGAATGGTCACAACCATATTAGTTCCAGCTTCCTACCTCTACATTTCTTTTTTAAGTAGTTGAAGTAGTCTGATCTCATTAGGAATATCAGACATTCCAACTGAAAATTGATTACGAGGAAGAATAATTCTTGTAAATGAATCACACGAATGGTCACAACCATATTAGTTACAGCTTCCTACCTCTACATTTCTTTTTGAAGAAGCTGAAGTAGTCGGATCTCGTTAGGAATATCAGACATTCTACCTGAAAATTTATTACAAGGAAGAATTTTTGTAATGAAGCAAGAGACTAGTCGCAACCATATTACTTCCAACTTCCTACCTTTACAGAGCCACACTCTTGGGCTATTCTTTGCACGACTGTGAAAGTTACCCTTGAAACCCTTAAGAGTATTTTCATTCTTGGTATACCTTTTTTAAAAGATTTTGAAGCTTGCTAAGATAATCAGTATAATCGCAGAGTAAGTCGATCTGCTCAAGGAACCTTGGAGACATTCAAGAGATTGAATGTTGTAACAAACATCCATAATGACTGCATAGGTCTTCCTTCTTGGCAACTGCTAAACCGGTTTTGTTTTATCGCATGCTTGCCGGTGACATGACTGTTTTGTTAAAGGGTCAAGATATTTCTAGATTCAATGTCGTCCGGTCTATTTATAGAAGTCTTGTGTTCTACAGACTCGAAGGAAAACGCAGTTTCGATTAGATTACATTATTTTTTGCAGAGTAACTTGGATTAAGTTCAACTTACAGTTGTAACAATACACAGTTAATTACACATAACGTAGGTGGGTAGAGTTTATTCAATGACAATGTTAAGTTTAACTCCATTTCACCCTCCGGTTACACCGATCCTTCGGGGATCATGTCTAAAGCATCGTAGAGCACAAAATTTTGCATCTGATAGGGCAATGACATTGCCTCTTCATATACGAGATTACAATAGGTGGCTGTTGGGAGACCAGGCAGAGCTCTTTTTTGGTCAAGAGGTCTATGGTGCCCAAAGGATGCCAAGAGTTCGTTTTGAACACCGACTATCAAGGAGTCAAGTCTGTGATAAAGTGTCATATTTCAGACGTTTCACTGAGTGAAAGGTAAAATAGAGCCAAACTTATTTGCTCAAAATTATCTATATTTTACTCATGTAAATAACAAAAGGTCTTATTGATTATTAAGAAAACAATTTTAAATTATGTTCTACCTTATCGTTTAAATATTCCAAAAGTATAAACAACAAATTTTAAACAACTTTTTTAAATTTTATACAAGTTTACAACAATTTTTTTTAATGGATGCATACTAATTATGTCTTTGAAAAGAGACATCTCCCATAACGTCCTCTAATTTATTATTTAGCAACAAAGGAACACCTGAAAAAGGAAGGTGGGATATTTTTGATATTGTATATTAGTATTGAGACAAAATCTACAATTTTCGCTGATGCTATTAAAGTACGTATTGCATCAATGCATCTCGTGGAAAGATAAAGCTGACGCTTCTGAACTAGGCCGTTAAATCTATAACAAAATAAACAACACGGCGAATACTTACAGCATTTATATCATCTCTAGATACATTTGGAAGTTTATCTAAAACTAATCGAATCATTACAGTTAATTCCTTCGTTATTAAAGTGTAGCTTATCATATTAATTTGAAGGAATTACAAATGTAGTGCCTAACAAAATTACAGTGTCCAAAATAACCGATAGAAGACTAAAGTCCAATGCAAATAGACGCCAAGGGCTGTTGTGAAATTCATTTGAGGTACTCATGGTGAATTTTGTCAACATCTTCTTCAATTGGACCTTACCTGTTGTAAATACCTCCTTGCAAAATTAACAACACGTCTAATGCTTACGGCCTTTTTATCATAGCCTTTTTATAACTGCAGGGAATCTCTTGCTGTTATATATTTATAATATTCCGTAAGTGTTTGAGCGTTTAATCCTACCAATTGTTTTACAAATAAGCAGCAATAAGATTCAAAACTGTCACTACCATAATTTGTAAACAAATGTAACCAGAACTGTTACGAATCGTATACAATCAAATGCGTCTTTATGGGAGTGACATGAATAATCCAATTACTTTACTTGTTTGGCAAGTTGGCCGACGACTCCTTGGTGACAAAAGCAAACATGTTCTTGCATCGACTTCGTGCAACTGACCAGTGTACTGTTCTGACTTAACTATGAATCCATTCAGCGTTTCGTTCCATCTGAAACTGAGCTACTACATTTATATCGCGACCGGTGTCCCGTTGCCAGTGCAAGATATGAGGAAGATGGCGGGGCATCACATTTTACTCGTCCTAGTTCCTTTTGCAGGCAAAATATTCATTGTATCACTCATAGTCGGCGTGTTATTCACAGGACACAGTGACAGTGGTCCGTTAGAGTACTTACTTATAATGAGGATTGTGTTTGAGTGGCTGACAGGACTATCGGTAGTATCGATGATCCTCCGGAGGGAGAACTTGAACAAAGTGTTTATGCTTGCAGCGGTGACTGAGAGAAATGTTGCCAAGTGCGGGAGGCAAAGGAAAATCAACTACTACGTGGCCGCTACCATCGGTGCGATTTCTTTAGTTGTTTCAGCTTTTGACTGCCAAAGCAATATCCCCTTCATTATTAACACCATGGAAACGTTGCTGATTTCGGACCCGATATATGGCTGCATTGCATTTGTACTCCTAGTACCTTCGCAGTTCTCATCCCTTGTTTTCCATTACCATCTGATCCTGATCTTTACAATCGTGCAGGATTGTGTTTACAGGATGAGCGACAATCCCTTTACCGAGCTAAAGTTCCAAGGTTTGAATACAGTGTTGCCGATAGTAGAAGGTGACTCCCCAATTTACTGCACTGCACGCAGTGGACCAGGCGGACCCCCTGCACCCACCGTTGTAGTCCCTGGTACTGCAGGATCCATCGGTTACGCACCATCTCTAGAACATATTTTGGAACAAAGGACCTCTTTTACCTCACAAATCAGTTCTACTTCCTTCCAATGACTCTGGTTTTGGTTGGTGACGCTCTCAATATGCCTATCATATTTGTTTCGGAACGTTTTGATATGTACCGGTATCTGGACACTACTCTTAACGATTCCGATCGGATCCTAATTATCCTATGGATATCCATGTTGGCAATGCCGATACTAATCAACGAATGGATCAGATACAAGAATGGGTATTTAAAAACGAAATTTTGCAAGGAGGTATTTACTATAGAAGAGGTCCAATTGAAGAAGATGTTGGCAAAATTCACCATGAGTGCCTCAAATGAATTTCACAATAGCCCTTGGCGTCTGTTTGCATTGGACTTTAGTCTTCTATCGGTTATTTTGGACACTGTAATTTTGTTAGGCACTACATTTGTAATTCCTTCAAATTAAAAGATAAGCTACACTTTAACAACGAAGGAATTGACTGTAATGGTTCGATTAGTTTTAGACAAACTTCAAAATGTATCTAGAGAAGATAAAAATGCTGTACGTATTCGCCGTGTTGTTTATTTTGTTATAGATTTAACGGTCTAGTTCAGAAGCGTCAGCTATATTTTTTATAGATACATTGATGCACTACGTACTTTAATAGCATCAGTGAAAATTGTAGATTGTGTCTCAATATTCATATACAATATCCAAATTATCCCACATTCCTTTTGCAGGTGTTCCTTTGTTGTTAAATAATAAATTAAAGGGCGTTATGGGAGATGTCTCATTTCAAAGATATAATTTTATACGCATACATAAAAAAAAGTTGTAAACTTTATACTTTTGGAATATTTAAACGATGAAGTAGAACACAATTTAAAATTGTTTTCTTAATAATCTATAAAAACATTGGAAAAGTTCAACGTGTTAGTTATAATATATTTTCCAGAATTCTGCGACTAAAAATAAGATCGTAAAAATACATGAGGTTTAATATTGCTTGAAGGTTATTTTTGACGATGGATGGATTGTGAATGAAACAGGATTTTTCCGGAAATTTGCCATCGTTCAGTGAAACAATAAATCAGTAACACTACGTTTCGAGATCTGCAATCTGATCTCTTCTTCAGGTAATAACTAACCTAATATTAACCTAATATAATAATAACCCTGACTTAGGCGTGCCACAACGCTTTGGTATGATTTGCTTATTTTAACCTAGTTTGTAATTATGTATTAGGTTAGTTATTACCTGAAGAAGAGATCAGATTGCAGATCTCAAAACGTGGTGTTACTGATTTATTGTTTCATTGAACGATGGCAAATGTCCGGAAAAATCCTGTTTCCTTCAGGTTTAATATTGTTCATACTCTAGTACTACTGACTCTTAAGACACCAAAAGGGACAGTTATTTGATACAATAATTAATTATAGTCTAAGCTATAAATGCTAACAATTCCAATACCATTTGTCTGGAAACACTTCTTTATGATACTGTTCATATCATTATCTACAATCAGAAGTGGCTGTGTAAAATTAAACCGTATACTGTAACACTGGCTTAATGTTACGGCACCAGACTTCTGTAAGGAATATTTTATCGTGCAGCCTATCAGACAACGGTAGTGCTTCTTCTATTCCTAAGGGATGGCCTATTGCCCACAGATTCAGCAATCTCATAAACCGCTGAAAACCTCTTATGGTGGGACTATAGTTGTCCAAAGTACAAACGATGACATTTAGCTAACACTGGATAGTCAAAAAGCAAGCGCTTAACAGCTTCTTACCCATTGCATTCACTGCAGAATGGATTATCTCTGTGCAATTCTTCATCAGATTTCCACGTATCATCAATAATTAGGTACACTGAAAGACTATTTGCTCATGTAGACGACATATGTGCATCATCGCCTAGTGTATTTGGTTTTCATTCAGTTGAAGATAGGTATGAAAGCTTCATACCTATAGATATTTCAGAACGATTGAAGTCATCTCATGATTGATCCTGACCCAAGTCCACCTTTTTCCTAATGCTCACCCCGGAAACATACAATGAAGCCATCATAGTTTCAACAACCCCACAAACCACCCTTCTTGGTGGGACCATCGTTGTCCAAGGTACCAAAGACGACATTTAGCCAACACAGAATAGTCCAGAATGAAAAGTGTTCAGCAACTTCTTCTTGCTCATTACATAGCCTACAGATTGATCATCTCTACGAATACCAATTCTGTGGAGATGCCTCCTCAGATATTTATGCCCTATGGTTAGGCTCACTGAATATGAGAAGATGACCGTTTGATCATGTAGAGATCAAATCATCTTGGGGAGTTGCATGGAGAATCATATGTGCATCAACTTATAATGTATTTAGTTTTCATCCAGTTGGAGGTAGCTCTGAAGGTTAGGCCTACTCACCTAGGAATATTCTATAGCGCGATTGAGGTCATGTCATGTTTGAATCTGAGCTAGACTTTGCCGAAGTGTCAGTCCTTAGTACTAGAGCTAATATCATAAAAAATGCGTTAATAAGTTAAAGTGGAAATAACGTGTTATCACAATACCACCCTACGCTGATTTCCATTTAAGTCCTAATTTATGGAATAATTGGAAGATCATTCACGTAATTGGCAAGTGCCGTAATTAGCCTTATCTACATACCTAACTGTCAGGTTTTCAAGTGGGGGTATTGTCACGTTATTCGTAGCTATTTGCGCTACATTTCTAATAATTACTCTAGCCAAACCTAAACTGTTATGGTTTTACCTCACTAGGGAATATCCATGGATTCGTGGTTGTGCTGATGCCCCCTACCTGGAACAAAAGATGACCTTTAGAAAATATTCAATTCATATAATTTATTTTATATACAGATTTTTCGATGGACACGTATAGGATAATGCTATTATATTATTAAATTAAAGTAAATGATATAATAATTATTGTAGTACACTTATTACTAAATAGTTCGCTCAAAAGTAGTAATGCAAACAGGAATTTTAATTTCTGTATATCTATATTTCTGTAGGATTTTGTACTTTTGTATTTTAATTTCTCTTTCAATTTGTTTGTGTGTAATTATATTTTTCATTTTCAAGAGGTTGCTTTTTGTTTTTTCTGAATCCTAAAAATAAAAACAAAACATACATGTTTTGATAGTCAAATAACTTGGTTTCCTATCCCAAGAAAATCATTTAGAAGGGATTTACACCTAGGCATGGTTAGTGGATTTTTATTCATTTCTAAGACTCTCCTAGTGCTGGAAACCACTGAAAACCACTAACAATATGGGTGCAGCCAGAATAAAATAGGAAGTGGGTGGAAAACAGTTATTACATCACAGTAAGAAAATTAAATATAAGTTTAGATGTGCATGGCAAAGCCGGTGGATACACGGTCTGTGGCATCAAACTATAAGTTTGAGTTAGAGATAGCGCAAACAATTTTATCGGTCCTAAGCACCAAGGACAGGATCGCTAAGCGGCCACCCATCCAAGCAGCAGCTACGCTCGACATTGATTCAGTAATCTAGCGAAAACAGCCCTCCGTCTAGGTGTAGTGCAACCGCCGCTCCCACTACACTGGGTGTAGTGCAACCGCCGTTTCCACTACACTGTGTGTAGTGCAACCGCCTTTCACACTACATTGGTGTAGTGCAACCGCCGTTCACACTACACTGGGTGTAGTGCAACCGCCTTTCACACTACACTGGGTGTAATGCAACCGCCGTTTCCAATACACTGGGTTTAGTGCAACCGCCGTTCCCACAGTACACTGGGTGTAGTGCAACCGCCTTTCACACTACACTGGTGTAGTTGCAACCGCCGTTTCCAATACACTGGGTGTAGTGCAACCGCAGTTCTCACTACATTGGTGTAGTGTCAACCGTCGTTTCACACTACACTAGGTGTTTAGTGAAACCGCCGTTTCCACTACACTGGGTGTAGTGCAACCGGCCGTTCACACTACACTGGGTGTAGTACAACCGCCGTTCCCACTACACTGGGTGTAATGCAATTGCCGTTCACACTACACTAGGTGTAGTGAAACCGCCGTTTCATACTACACTAGGTGTAATGCAACCTCCGTTCCCACTACACTGGGTGTAGTGCAACTGCCGTTCATACTACACTGGGTGTAGTACAACCGCCGTTCCTACTACACTGGGTATGTAGTTCAATCGCCGTTCACACTACACTGGGTGTAATGAAACCGCCGTTCACACTACACTGGGTGTAATGCAACCACCGTTCACACTACACTGGGTATAATGCAACCACCGTTCCCCACTACACTGGGTGTAGTGCAACCTGCCTTTCATACTACACTGGTGTAGTACAACGTTCCTACTACACTGGGTATAGTTGCAACCGCCGTTCACACTACACTGTGTAATGAAACCGCCGTTCACACTACACTGGGTGTAGTGCAACCGCCGTTCACACTACACTGGGTGTAGTGCAACCGCCGTTCACACTACACTGGGTGTAATGCAACCACCGTCCCCACTACACTGGGTGTAGTGCAACTGCCTTTCCCACTACACTAGTGTAGTACAACCGCCGTTCCCACTACAGTGGGTGTAGTTCAATTGCCGTTCCCACTACACTAGGGTATAGTGCAACCGCCTTTCACACTACACTGGGTGTAATGCAACCTCCGTTCCCACTACACTGGGTGTAGTGCAACTGCCTTTCATACTACACTGGTGTAGTGCAACGTTCCTACTACACTGGGTGTAGTGCAACCGCCGTTCACACTACACTGGGTGTAGTGCAACTGCCTTTCATACTACACTGGTGTAGTGCAACTGCCTTTCATACTACACTGGGTATAGTGCAATCGCCGTTCACACTACACTGGGTGTAATGCAACCTCCGTTCACACTACACTGGGTGTAGTGCAACTGCCTTTCATACTACACTGGTGTAGTGCAAACGTTTCCTACTACACTGGGTATAGTGCAACCGCCGTTGGTCCTAGGTAAGCGCAGCGAATATAAGATTATAAAAAATAAAAACAAAATGGCTATCCGACTCCCTTTGATTATATTTTATTAAAACGTGTTTACTTGTATCGTATATCTAACAAGAAGCTTACGATTTTACAACCTTATTTACAACAGGTACGACCTTCACCTTGGCATCGACGTTACGACACGGCCACTAGGAACGTTTACAACGCCTACAGCCTGGCAACAATAAAGCAATAAAGCTGATCACCTCGATATATAACTCTGTTTGTCAACACTCATCCGAAGTTTCTACGAACCCGTTGAGTACGAGTAATATATATTTTTACACTTACGATATCACACTCTAAAAATTGATGAGTGATTAATTCTCGCGTCTATTTTAAACAGACTTTCCATAAGATATTCATCAGAGGACAAAGAATGCAAGAGAACGTACAAGAGTGGGGAATGCCAGGTCGATGACCTGTAGCGAAGGTGTCTATTGGCAACACACCTGGAACCACGGGCAACACTGAATATTTCAACAAATTAATCTTCTCACGCAAATATTCCACAGTGGTAAAGGATTTGATTTCATTAAAAGGAGAGTATACACTTGTTTCCATAAAGGCGCAATAGATTACATTACCATAATAAAACATTTACATGGTGATTAAATACTTCTTTATGAAATAATTGTTCATCAGTTATACATAGTATATATGTATACATAAATAAAAATATTTCACTCTCTTATAAGTAATTTATTCTTAGAAAATAAAATTGATGTTAAATTCCATAATATGTAAAAGACATTATTTTAACTACAATAGATAATTAACAATGAACAAATTGCTGTAATATAAAAATAGACAAGACAAAATTATCACTTTAAATAGTAAAAAAAGGTAAATTAAATTAAAACACGATTTGATATGTAATAACTGTCAATAAAACGAAGTTAATTTTATAAGATCATCATGAAAATTATTCGTATAAAAATCAAAGTAAAAGTTTATAATCTGGAAGAACCTAAGTTAAATAAAATACATATTGACGTATTGTTTTTTTTTAGTATTTGGATTGTAATATTATTTATACTGTCAAATTTTTAAATATTGAGTTAGATAATTTTTTTCAAAAAGGCCCAAAATACATCATAGAATAAATGTTTATTAGTTTTATCACTCAATTTTAATCGGTTAGGTAGGAAAAATAAATCGAAATGTAGAGGAGGATTTTTATCAATTTATTTCAAGTCCACTCCAGAACCCGGTGTACATGTGGTAACCAACCCCATCCCACCGCAGGGATACCAAGTAGCACCTGTAGACCTGGGGTCGCCCTGGTCTACCAGTTCCAATCATTACGAGACCTCAGGACGCCGTTGTATAGCATATTAGTGTAGGTTTAGAATCATCTCCGATGACCATTTCGTGCAGCGAGCATTTTGTTGTGATTTTAGTGATAAAACACATATCACTATTTTGCAATTCAAATTTAAAAGACCAAAGGGATGATGGATGAACAAAATCTGTTCTTATTCAAAGACTTAATTATACAAATCATTGCATTGCATCAGTAGAGTGAAAAGCATGAATGAAGTGGTTAAGGATGAAACCTACACACAGACTGTACTTTGACCTACATAAAATGAATTATTTTTGTCCTCATTAATCATGTTTTTCTTCATTTTTCCGTACCTTCACGTTATTGCTGCTAACCTCGAGACAAATCCTTGGTGTATTTGTACACGTCTACGTCTACCTGGCCACCTCTCACCAATATTCCCGACCCGCCTGATTCACCCTTGTGCTGCTGCCAAATCTGACCGCGTGGGGACTGTCTCGCTGCCAGAGCTATTTCTGCCCGGACTTCGGCTTGGCAAGGGACCGCGGTTGGCAGACAGTTTCTGGGAATCACACTGACCGCCGTGTTTTTCTCGGTTCCTGGATTTTCTTGAAGGTGTTTGAAACTTGTCATTCTTCTTGGCATGTCCAAACACACTTAACGAACCGGCCGCAAATACTCCGGCATGTTTGTTCAAGGCCATAAGTGTACTCATAAGCACAATCGAACTGCAAATATCTTCACGGAAAATATCACCGAGGATTGAAGCAGAGATGTGATCTAAAATAGGAATGCGAATTCGGTCAAAGAACCTAAACAGAAGATTCCTCACCGGGAAAAATCAACTTCATATACGATAATGGAAATTATTTTTACATTGTTGTTCATCATAAAACTGAAACTTTTAGAAAATTGGCAGGTATTATCTTGTTCGATTCATTGTTTGAAGTTTATTTTTGAGGATGGAAGAATCAAGAATCAAGAGATTTATTTGCCATTAAATACAAAAAACAGTACAATAGGCATCGTTCAATCAAGCCCCAATAATGAAATAAAAACTCTTAACTAGTCCGAATGATAATATCACACATGTCACTACAATTCAAGTACTCTTCAACAGTATAGAAGGCTTTGATCTTAAGCCACTTGCTAACCATAATACTAAATTTCTTAGGTGGTAGAGATTTTACAGAATTTGGCAACTTGTTGAATAATAATAGTTGATGATATTTATAGCTCTTATAATACTTATTGAGTCTAATGCTAGGTTTAAACAAATTTTCTTTTTGCCTTGTGTTGTAAACTATGAACTAAGGAATTTTCTTTAAAATCATCTATATTATTTTTTACATAGAATAGGTTACAGTAAATATATGCACTAGCTAGAGTCATAATGTTAAGATTTGGGGAAAACCTTTCTGCATGACTCCATTGAAAACAATCCAGTAATTGCTCTTATCGCTTTTTTTGCCATACAAAGGCTTTTTTGGCAGAGGCTGAATTTCCCCAGAGTCTAATTCCATAAATTAGATGAGTATGGAACAATCCAAAATAGCACATAATTAGTTACTTCTGAACTTACACAAGTTTTTTAATTTTCTTAAGAGATAGGTCACTCTTGCCAATTTTTTACATAAATTACTGACATGTTCCTCCCAACAGAGCTTACTGTGTAGATATATGCCGAGCAGCTTACCGGCTTAAACATACTATCATCTAAGTTAATGTGATGTTTCAAGAGAATATGATGTGTTCTGTTTTATTTTCATTTATAAACAATTTGTTAGAGAAAATACCATGTTTTTGCCTGTATGAGAGCTTCATTCAGTTTTGCTTGTACATTTGGAATATTTACATCATTTTGGATCAACGTGGTGTCATCAGCATACAGTATAGAGAAAGCTGACACATTATAACTAAAGTCATTCACAAACACCAAAAAAAGAAAAGGACCAAGGACAGAGCCCTGCGGAACACCTGCATAAACATCAAGATATTCTGGAGCACTCATTTTTAACAGCAACCATTTGTTTCCTATTCTTAAGATAACTTTCTATTACTGACAGTTCTTCATTTACAACACCATAATGTTTAAGTTTTTGACATAACATAACATGAGAAACATTGTCAAAAGCCTTACTAAGGTCTAATAGGCTAGTACCAACCACCAGCTTGTCCTCAAAGCTGTTTAAAAATATAGTCTACAATTTTCTCAACTGCATCCACGGTTGTATGTTTAGGCCTAAAGCCAAATTGAAAAGTATACAACAAATTGTTGGTAACAAAGTATTCATACAGCTGTGCCACCAGGCAAGACTCGATTACCTTACTTAAAATTGGGGACAATTGTGATCGGCCGATAATTTTCAGGACAGTTCATATCTCCTTTCTTAAACATAGGTGTTAACTTTAGACATCTTTAGGCAGTCTGGAAAATATCCTACAGTAACAACTAAATTTACCAGATAAGTAAGTGGTAACAATATAACATTAATTATATTTTTTAAGCAAAAAAAATTGGACAAACCATACACATCCTCACTATGTGAGCCACTCATTTTATTGACAACACACTTTACCATTCCTTCATCCACCAACTTCCATTTAAATACATTATCAGCATTAGGCCTAGTAGAATTTGATAGCAAGTCAGAGTACACTGAGTCATTTTACATCAATGACCTCATCCTGTTTATCATTACTGTCAATAGACAAAATTAACAAAGTAAGAGTTCAATTGGCCAGGTGAGATTGGTATAGCTGCGTTTTGTTGAGCAATTAAGATTACATTCTCTTTTAGCAACAAACCCATGCAGCTTTGCATTGGTTATTGGAATTACTGATATATCTATTGTTGGCAGCTACTTTAGCCTTCATGATTTCCTGCTTATAGAGTTTTTTTAAAACTATTGTAAAGTATGTGATCATCTTGGTTCCGAGTAATCCTCCATTTATCATATAGAGCTAGAAGTTGCATTCGCCTATCTAGTAATTCTGGCGTAAACCAGTTTATTACATCGCATTTCTTAGATCTAGGTATCACAGATATCTTTGGGCAACTAATATTAAAATGCATGGTTAAAATATTTAAAAAACTATTTACAGCAATATTTACATCTTTGTGATACACACAATTCCAGTCAGAATTACTTAAACATTCAACTAGATTACCTAACCTATCTTGTGACATGAGACGTTTTTGGCCAACTTTTCATGTCATTGGGCTTAGGTCTAATAGTACTGCCATCCCGACTATGGCTATGTTCATTGGCCAGATATAGGCTAACCCAAATACCTGCGTGATCAGATATTTAGCCTACTCCTTGGTTCAACAAAACTATATCTAGGTTTTCTGCAGCTAAATTAGTAGCTATATTGTCAAGGCAAGACTTAAACCTAGTTGGTACATTATTTGTACAGTACAAATTAAAGGACCTTAAAAGATTTAAAAAAATCAAGACTTTTCAGAGTCACTAGCTTTCAATATATCAACATTAAAATCACCAGCCAGTATTACATGTTTAAAATTTTTTGGACCCTTAGTAACCATAAGCAAGTAAACATTGTAGGTTAAAAATAAACAGTCCAAAATTAGAGTCTGGCGTGCGATACACACATATAACTAATGCATTCAGTTTACTTAGTCTAATGGCAGTTGCTTCACATATTGCACTTTGACTATAGCGGGAAACATCAATCATTTTCATAACTTATTTCTTTCTTGACATAAATTGACGAACCACCAAAACCCGATTCTCGGCAAAAAGTACCCGGCCCCAGTTCAAATCCCTCAGGAATATACAAGGATATTTCATCTTTAACTAACCAGTGCTCATTAATACAAATAACATCGGTTTGTTTGAGAGCCAATATAGCCTCAAGTTCAAATAATTTATTGCGCAATGATTGTACATTAAAAGGTACATACACTTATACTTGGCCTAGGACCCTTAATATTTGTAGATAGGTTTTGATCAATACGTCTATGAGTTTACTAGGCCCACTTAATGGGGTAGGCCTAAAAAAGGTTTATTATAACTTACTGTTTCTACGAAGAGGGTTATATTTTCGAACACTAACACCCTCGAGGCCATAAGTTAGGATGCATAAGTTCCTCACCCAATTCGAGCGGTACACCCACCTTGAAAGAGTTGTAGTTGCTGTACCTAGTTTTTAATTGTTCACACTGATATGTAGGTGCCTCTTTTAAACTATTAAGGTATTCAACTAATGAGTCAGCAGTAAACATCTGTGTTTCCAACCCGACATGAAAAGCCATAGTATTCTTTCTGCAGGTTTAATTGACATATTCTCACTTACCTCTTTTGTACCATAAATTACCTTATTTCTTTTAATTACATCACTGTAGGAATGTTTCATCATAGATGAGTTCTCTTTCACTTTTACTTTTAGAATTGCGTTTGCATCCATACTAGGCAGTAACTTACTTGGAGGATATTTCTTTTCCTGTGAATTATTGCCACTTTTATTTAAAGTGTCGTGTTTTTTGTTGAATTTAACTCCTTTACTTACATATTCGGAGTTCCTGTAAACCCGGTTTATTTAACTTTGTTAACCTCACTACCTTGTTGACATGGTCGTGATGTGTTGTGTTTCTGTTTTACTAACATATGTCCATAATCCATCTGATTCCAACATTTTCACTGTCAACGGCAATTGAAGTATCAATGCAACGGCCTGCAAGAGTAGAATCTTTGTCATCAAGGCCCTCCACAGATTCGACTTCACTTGAAAAAATACCAGCACGCTCACTGTTGTTCGTCTGTGAGTCACTTTTGACAGAATTTGAAATTGTCATATGTTCTTCAACATGTTGTTTTGAACAGAGTCATGTCATTCCTTAACCTAACATTTTTCCGACGACACACATTCAAGCTTCTTCACAATTTCAGCATTGTCATTATTCACTATTTTAGTCAGATTAATTAAATTTTTTTACTGTTTCATTTAGGGATAAGAAATCCTCAACGTCACATACCTTTTCAACGACACGATCAATTCTCTGTTCACACGGTACGCAATACCACTTCACTTTGTCACATATTTTATTTATCTGCTCATACTCTTCATCTGAAATATTAACACACTCACCATGATACCAATTTTTACAAAAACCTTCACATTCTAGAGCATTATCACTGTCATTAACTAATTTATTGCAACAAGGACAGTAAGACTGACATTCATCACCCGCCATTTTTTTTCAATCAGGTTAAGTGAGTTTTTAAAATGTTGGATCACAATGTGAAAAAACTCGAAACAATATGATTGGAAGGATTGTGAAGGAAACAGATTTTTCCGGATATTTGCCGTTGTTTAGTGAAACAAAAAATCAGTAACACTACGTTTCGAGATCTGGAATCTCTTCTTCAGGTAAAAAACTAACCTAATACATAACTATAAACTAGGTTAAAAATAAACAAATCATACCAAAGCGTTGTGACACACCTAAGTCAGGAATAACAACCACCATGTTATGTTGTGTATCAACTTCACTCACTCTAAAAAAGCACTTAATAAACACTATACACAACACTAATCATTAAAACTGAACTACAGAATACAGGTCACAATACGTCTGCATTTGTCTACCAACCACCTACGACTGACCAGAGGTCAGTAGCAAATGGCAATCGTCTCGGCAGAGACAAGATGGCGGAAATAAAAAGGAAAGGGTGACAGAAATGTTTTTCAAGTGTCAACAAATCGAAGACACAAGGTTACGAATGAGAATAAACAAATCAACAAAAGTTAGCAATGGATGCCAGAGATTTCATTGAATTGTTTATTTACGAGTTAGAGTTAACCTTATGTCTTACGCATGTCAGAATTTTTCGCATGAGGAAGAGGGTAGATACTAGTATTCGAAACGTAGTGTTTACGTTTTTTATAACATATGATAAGGGCAAAAATACCCAAATCCTCTCATCCTTTCATATTTCTTAATGAGCTTTAAACAGAGAACTTCCTATAAACACATTCAAACATATTTAGGAACAAGAAGTAACGACAGTTTAATGTACATGCGCATCGTTAAATTATTGTAAAGAATTAGTAGGACAAAGATGAGAATTTGATTTCAAAATTCAGTTCTATAGATTTTATACGCAGAGTAAACAATTTATATCAAAAGATATCTGAATGTGCGTACACGTCTTGTACGGCATCTTTTATAATCATCCTAATTACAGCGTCAAAGTTTATAAGAATTGTTTCATGTTTGCTGAATTTCATTCACACATTTTCATAATTTTAAAGCTGTTATAAAACGGTTTTACTTCGAACGTTGAATCGAAATTGTTTTTCTAGCAGACCTTTATCATGTACAAAACTTATATAGTCCAACAAAATGACTATTGTAAAGGTATAGTCTCTACCTTTACAATTAAAGGTAAAAAAAACTGACTGTCTGCTCAACTTGTTTACGTTTAATAGTCAATTTACTTTTAAATCGGCCTTTATATTTTTTATTTCGGTCATCAACCGTTTTCTCAAAAAAAGCAACTACTAATATTTCAATATTTTATCCACACTTATAGTGCGGTATACGGATATATCCGTATTATTGGAACTGTGGTAACCGCGGCATACGGAAATATCCGTTTTGCCTCATTTTAGTTTATTGTGTATATTATAATTCAGAAAAATGCTGTGAATGTATGGAAATGCGTAATTTTACTGATTCATGACCGTCGGAAAGCAAATTCGTTTGTTTGTTGCGTGAAAAACAAATACAAATCCAGTGCTATTTTTTAATCAACGTTCCGTATTACGATGCGAGAAGCGTAGGATGCGAGGATGTAGATACAACCGTACTGCACACCCACGTCTACATGTAAAACCGGTTAATTTTTTTTATATTTGTTATTTATTCTCTTTAAACATAGAAGACATTTTACTTTGGCAAAAAATAGAATGTTTTAAATCTGTTCTTTAGCGTTTTAATGGAACAGCCTACAGTCTTATTTTCTATCGTTATAGCTGACATGACACAAAATCACACATGCTTGTTTATTTTTCCTTAAGCACAGAAACTGACTCACGATTAAAAATACATTCCACTAGCGTTCGTGGACTGTCATCCTGAGAAAGTGATTACCACTACTATTCTCGTATAGATACCGAAGTTATTGATGACTATTGATGATATTTTTACTAATCAATTCTTATAGACCATTTTGGCATTCCTAGTTAGGAGACTATTTGCAAAAAATGGGTCCATCGGTGAAATAAACTAAATAAGATCGGGAATCCAAATGGCGTACTAATTCGAATGAAACGTGCGCGATCAGCATCATCAGACCAGATCAGCATTGGTATCAACAGCTGACGGTAAGGTCAAAATCAAGGTTGTTGAGTCTCTTTCTGCTTGATTGGTTGGATCGGGGAGAATGGGGGATCAGTTAGGGAATTTATTTCAGTGCAATATAAAATAAGAATAAGCGTAAAGTATAAACGTACATCAAGCTGTAGATTAAAATGGTCCATCGATTTCGATATGTCGAGTTACTATAAAACAAATTCCTCGTTAATAAATATTTTGTAAATCCCCTTGTTCTCTCATATATATATATATTTTTTTTTTCAAATATTTTAGCTGTATATGTCGAGGCAGCGACGAAAAAAATACTTGATCAATGGAATTATTTAGTCCCGGAATGATTGCCCTGACCTTTATATATTGCATTTGTGTTAATACAACCTTAATATATAGAATAGAATGAAATATATTTCGAGTCAAAACTGCAACTGTTTATTGCTCCAGTTGTAACAAAAAAATCAGTGTTTCTTTTTAAAAAATGTATTTCATAAACCTAAATGCTGGTGATCGTTATAATGCGTTTTGTTGGAGAGAGTAAATACAATATCATTTACACCTGAAATGAACGCCTTGATAAAATGACATTTGTAATTCTGGTAGCCATTAAACATTCATCAATAACAAACTTAAATGAGGTAGTTAAACTTTGAATGAGAAATGAAATTAGAAACATACACAGCTAATTATCGTAGAAAAGGTTTATTTCGTTGGACTCTTCACGTTCATCTACCACAACTACATATCGATAATTGCCGATGACGACTCTCGATAACTCGACGTATCGATTTGTCTTCAGTTTGAGATATTGAGAGATGACTGTACTTATTTGAAGATCTTGATTCTCCAAAACTGTACATTATTCAGAGCTACATTAAAAACTATAGAGGCATAAAAACGCTTTAAAAATTATCGAGTTATTATTGGCCGAAGTGAGTAAACCCTGTCCGGGTATTACTGGCCACACAAGTAGAGGTGTAAATCAAGCATTACAATTAGAAGCAGTCGTCAGGCCAGGTGAGGCGCAGACAACAACGGGCACGTGACTTTTATCTCAAGGTCACTACTGATAACCCAGAGCCCTCGCTCTGCCTGCCTTTGTTTTCTCCTCTATGATACACCAGTTACCGCCCTAGTACACACTCACATAACGCTATACTAGAACCGTTTTAACTTTGCCTTTGGAGATCGTACTGTCTCGCAACACTGCAGTGTACAGTGAGACACTTAAAATACTTATTTCTATCATCTTCACTAGTAGCCCTACCTTTGTGACCTCCTATATATTACACCAGTTGTATTCAGCTGCAGTAAATCGTTACACCAGAACCCTTACAACATTGCCTTTGGAGATTGTACTGTCTCGCAGCACTGCTGTGTAGACAGTGAAACTTCAAATACCTACTTCTATCACCTTTAGTAGTAACCCTCCCTTTGTGACCTCCTCTTTGTTACACCAGTTGTCGCTCACTCACACACTCATCTACAGTAAATCGTTACACCAGAACCCTTACAACATTGCCTTTGGAGATTGTACTGTTTCGCAACAATCAGTGTTTCGCAGTGTAGACAGTGGGACTTCTAATACCTACTTCTATCACTTTCAGTAGTAGCCATGAATATGAATCGTCTATGTTATACCAGCAATGATTCAACTCTCCAGCACGAACAATGAAATATTAGGGAAACAATTGCCATGAAGATGAATCGTCTATGTTATACCAGCAATGTTTCAACTCTCCATAAGGAACATTGAAATATTAGGGAAACAATTGTCATGAAGATGGATCGTCTATGTTATACCAGCAATGTTTCAACTCTCCAGCACGAACAATGAAATATTAGGGAAAAAATTGTCATGGAGATGAATCGTCCATGTTATACCAGCAATGTTGCAACTCTCCAGTTCGAACAATGAAATATTAGGGAAACAATTGTTAAGAAGATGAATCATCTATGTTATACCAGCAATGTTTCAACTCTCCAGCACGAACAATGAAATATTAGGGAAACAATTGCCATGAAGATGAATCGTCTATGTTATACCAGCAATGTTTCAACTCTCCAGCACGAACAATGAAATATTAGGGAAACAATTGTCAAGAAGATGAATCGCCCATGTTATACCAGCAATGTTTCAACTCTCCAGCGCGAACAATGAAATATTAGGGAAACAATTGCCATGAAGATGAATCGTCTATGTTATACCAGCAATGTTTCAACTCTCCAGCACGAACAATGAAATATTAGGGAAACAATTGTCATGAAGATGGATCGTCTATGTTATACCAGCAATGTTTCAACTCTCCAGCACGAACAATGAAATATTAGGGAAACAATTGTCATGAAGATGGATCGTCTATGTTATACCAGCAATGTTTTAACTCTCCAGCACGAACAATGAAATATTAGGGAAACAGTTGTTAAGATGAATCGAATACTAGCAATCTATGATATACCAGCAATGTTTCACTCTCCAGCGCGAACAATGAAATATTAGAGAAACAATTGCCATGAAGATGGATCGTCTATGTTATACCAGCAAAGTTCCATTTTATTCTGCTGTGCAAACCTTGAAATGTTCCGAAAACAATTGGCATCAAGATAATAAAAAAACATCAGACTTAGTCACTAGATGTTGTCATTACGTTCCTTTTGGCTACTATTCAAACAAAGACACTTGCCAAACCGTTTGTTGTCATTGAAAACAAATGTTAGTTACACAATTTGAAGTTTTACTTAATTCCTAACAGATAATGCCATGAAGATTTAAACACTTGGGGGACGTATAGTCTACTCAAAAGTGTGCTAATGTTGAAGCAGATTATTTTGACATAGCCTACCAATATTTGTATGCCTAGCAGGAAAACTCTCTAAGATTTCGCATTACCCTCGTTTTAGTTTGATGTATTTCTTTAAAATATGTTTTACATTCAGGTATGGTTGAATTTGACCTTTATGTATAACTTTACCTTTAGTCTCAAGTGTTCCTAGAGAATGTGACAGCCTACGGAGGAGCTATTTCCAACAAATTAAATCTGAAGGAGGGTTCTTTTTAAACAGTGAGAGGGTCTAACCTTAGGTACGGGGTGAAATAAAATTGGTCTACTAGTCAAAGTTAGAAGTGTTGAAAATTTGCCAATCATTCCAAGAATGATGTAGCAAAATGCCTTTTGGCCACCCTTCACAACCAACTACCCAAGGTTAAATCAGCATTGCTATAATACTAATGGCTTATATAATTCTTCTATTAATCCATAATTTATATACTTCATTTATCATGAGTTTTATATAAATTATTTCAATGCAACATTAACTTATCGTTTCAACCTGGGCCGAAATCTCTGCACTAAAAATAATTCACGTTTGCAGTTTTTTCGAACGGTTAAAAGGTAGAGTGGATAATTCCATAAAAATGGTGAACTTTGAGAAATTAAAGAGTAAACATTAAAATTCCTTATATTTTCTAACATAGATAGGGTGTTATTACTTTGTTATTGCAAGTATTATAATGGTAACTTAATTATTATGTGACGGTAGTAGTATTTATAAATGTTGAAATTAAACTTACAAAAGAATAGCTCAGTTAAAAAAGTAATATAAACCAAATGTAGGGGGGGGGGAATAGCTGAATGAACCAATAAAATCCTCCAAGCAACAAAAAAGTCAATAGAAGTAAAAGCTCTGGTCCATTTCACTTTTTCAAAAAGCACCCCACTGTACTCAACAGAGGCTTTTGGAGAATAGATAGTCCAAAATGCCACCTATTTTTGTGGACCATGCAATTGTTTATCTGTATTATTATTTTAAGTTACAACTTGGACTAATCTTACAACAAATATAAAAAGGACAGTTTTATATGCACTAGGTGCAAACAGATGCATTAAACTCCGAAATAAAGATTTGGGGGTTATCCAATTAAAAAGTATTAAAACAAGACAAGGTAAGAGAGGCCATAAATTATTGACCTTTGTTATATTATAGGGTTTTTAAACAGTATGAACTTAATAGTTGTGTGGTCATTATTTATTATGAGAATCTAACCTTTTTTCTGGGAAATATCCCTCGAGGCACTTTCCCTCGCTGAGCCGGTATGTCTCTCATTCCGCCGGATCCACAAACCACAACAGAGCGATTGAACCAGAACTGACCACCCTAGACCGCAAACCGACGACCACACCGTAAACACTTAGACGCCGTATACTGATTACAAAACAGCCGAGCGTCTGGTTATATGGTGAACTGCAGAGTGGGTCGTGATTGGTCGAAAGCGACCAATGGGAGACGAGGAGCCCGGCTCGGCGCCGCTGTGATTCAAGCGCGGTCCGCCAGAGAGCGCCAGATTTAAAAATACCGCACATGTGTCTGAGTTTCTAGCGGCTACTTTATTAATTAGGAGGGTCGCCAGTGTCAACAATACTCGGAAATATGGACTCCTCCTGCGAACCGTGTCACGATTTTGCCACCTAACTGTTCCTTCTCGGTCGTTTACTCAGAATCCGTTCAGTAGATCAACAAAAACTATAACGTTTTCTTGGACAGTTACAAGTTCCTGGGAGAAATAAATGTTAGATGAGTTCTATTTTATACAATCGCGACTGATTAGAGTATTGGAGACAACCAAGATTGCTCTTTCTAAACTAGATGTTCAAACTTTACTTCAGCAGATTACACTGTTTAAAAACACTTCCCGTACAGATAATTTATTCCTTTCGGCACATCTATTCCTATTTTCTTCACTGGACGCTTCACTTTGTTTTTTTTTATTAACGTAGTCCTTTAAGTTAGTCACTACTTCCAGGGTTTGCAACAGAAAATCTTAAATACAGTTTACAAATGAGACATCCAAACTTGCTATTTCTACTCTAGATCTGTCCATACCTTATCCTTGCAGGCTATACTACTTGGAAAATCCACACGAATACCAAACGGTTTCTCTCGCCCCACATCTATTCCTATCTTCTTCGCTAGACGCTCCATTATACATTGTTTAATGAATTCTAACCTTGTTCTTCAAGTGAGATACTGCCTCCTGACCAGGTTTAGGGGTTATCAGTAAAAACAACCCTTAATTACAACTTAAAATGAGACGACGAAGGTTGTTCTTTGTACACAAGAGCCGCTCAAACTTTATCTTTGTAAGTTACAATACTTTGTAGCAGGTCAGATCCTTCTCCTTTCACTCCAGAATCTATTTCTATCTCCTTCGCTAGCCGCTACATCCTTACCAGATCTGTTTGTAGTTTATTTAGCCACTATATAATCAAGGGCACGATCCTGGTTGGCTTTTAATTATTGGCCACTGAACAAAAATATAAGACAGAATACTTTGGAAATCAATTACTGGCAATAAATCACCCTGTTATGATACGTTCATAGTTTTACAGTAGGCCCATTTTCACTGTCATAACCGTTGTTAAAACGGGGAGCGGGTGGACCACGCCGCCATGCGCGCTATGGTTTCAGCTTTAAGGCTGCTGGCATCCTTTTCCACAAACAATACAACTTAACTCATCTGATTTTATACTTGGACCTCGCAAAGTGTGCAAATACCGCAGACCCTTTCCCTTTCACCTCCACTCCATATCTGATTCATCTTTCATTGTTAGCCATCTTTCTTTTTATCAAATCTTGGCTGTACCATTAATAATACAATTTTGCAATTCTGATCATTCTGATGAAATATATAATAATTAGTTTCCCATAAAGCGGTATCTAAAACAAACTACTCTAGAAAAATCCACCCTTTTCATTCTGTAAATAATTTCTTTCTCTCTTTTGTAAATATGGATCCAAATATGGCACTAGTATGTTTCCAGTGGAATACAATAGTATGATGTAATGTAATGCCTTTACATTTATTACCTAGTAATTTCTGGAAGAAATTTAATGGTATGTTTTTAAAGTACCACGATATAGATAACTAAAGTACAGAGTCTACTTTTTACAAAAAAATATACGCGCATCGAGAATACTGCACAAGCCACAACCATGTTTGACCTTGAGAACCCAGCGGGTGAAACCACGGAGGCTGCGGAGTGACTCACTCCGGCTAGAGATGAATGAATGAGTCACACATTCCAAGATCCGCGGTTCCGCGAACTGGTCCAGGTCCGGCGTTCCTACAACAGCTGATAGTCGATTGTTCCCGGGCTGCTGAACCGTAGCGTGTCATCTGCCCCGTTCTCCTCCCGGCTCTGACTGTTACAGTCAGATTTATGTTTCCCAGGATCTTCGGTCCGGCGGGCGAGGCGCCACAGGACTGTAAATTTAGAACGTTTCGCTGTCTGCAACTTGCGGTTTGGGTTGCGGTTTAGTTGACTGATCCAAATAGCCTCTCATGAGGTTAGTTTGGTCAACCGCTAAGTTTTATTTTAGGCTTAGGTATTATCTTCCTGCAATCCTTTTAAGGCCTCGCGAAAACCGATAGGTTGACTTGAAACAATTCCGAAGGGCCTTGCTTAATTTGATCATCTGTTTTTACACCAAATATCTACATCATAACGTGTGCAAGAGAAACAATTGTAACACACACACACATGCCCAAGGGGGTTATTTCTACGCCCGTGGAATTTCACGAAACGTATTAAAGGAAAAGGTCCAAAAGCACTTGCAAATATCTATTGACCTTCCCGAGATTACAGGGCCGTCCAGAGGAGAGGGGGCAAAGGATGCAAATTCCCGGGTCCACAAAGTCAGCGGAGCTACATGTAAAGAAAAGAAAGGTTTGAAATATTTATATCAAGTTGACATTTAAGCGCTTTTACCTTGTTTTGCTTGCATTTAGAAGTCTGGATGACAAATTAAGAAGGTCAGTACTTGGTCCTGCGTAGTCTATAAAATGATTCTTTTCCTCGATGAACTTTTACCAAACATGAAACTGATGGCGAATATGTAAAACTATTAGATGTATTTTTGGGAGTGTTGCTGTTATTGAACTATTTTGCCCTAGACTTAAAAACCGCGAGTCCAATGTTAAACTACATAACAGTTTTTATCAAGTGATGTATCTCTAAATTTTTTTAAGGCGCAGGAGACATTGATGTAGAAGTGAATGAATCATTAGACAGAAAAAAGGAAAATGGGAAGACATTATTGAAAGCTGTTGTCTCTGCTCTTCTTATTTACACAAATCAATTGTCCTTGAACTCTTTGGGTGTGAGTTGGGCACGCATTCATCTTCATGACCTGTAAAATAATGATCTAATACTAAAAATCACACAAAACAGTGTTTAGATAATAAAATTCATTAGTTTAATAGTAAATTAATATACAATATAAAATATAATAAATACATAATAAATAAACATGTATATATATATATATTAATTGTTTTTTAAAAAATTAATTATCACATTACAAAAAAAAGATAATGCAGCACTCTATTACGTTATTAGATTCAGTCTGGACACGTTTTCTGTCCAAGCTCTACGTCCATCTTCTTAGACCTATACTTGAATATTCTTCTACTATTTGGAACCCATATCTTATTGACCTTATTGATAGACTTGTGAACATAAAGAACCGCTTCATTCGTTTGGTTGGGTTGCGGATGGACTTCAAGTACAGTAATGTACCGATCGATGACCTTAAACTTCTGCTAAATTAAAAACCCCTCCATTCAAGACGCAAAGTTCATGACATGCTATTTCTGATGAAGTTGATCTGCTCTGTCATCGATGCACCTGGTCTTCTCGAGTTGCTGGATTTCCGGACATCACGTAATCTTCGCCGAAAGTTGTTTGCAAGGTGGCACTACTCTACCCAGTACATGTTTCATAGTGCTTTTCCTCACCTTCAACGCCTAACAACCTGCCCGGTCATCTGGACCTCTTCAGTATGAGCGGTGATACCTTCAAGAGAGAACTAGTGATCATGTCTTAACTTGTATGTATATATATATATATATATATATATATATATATATATCAGATACTCATTCCTTATTATAAAACAGCAAAAAACTGCTGTGCAGTGTAATACGTGAGGAGTCAATTTCACAACGTTTACACATTTAGTTAACTTTGTTTATTATGGTTGTTTTCAGAATTAAATTCTCTACAATCTGTATTAGGAAAAACAATTTGTTTATTGGTCATTTAACAATGTTATTCGACATCAAACATTTAAGACGGTATTATTGTTATTAGATTTTTGGCAAATTTCATACTTTTTCTCAAAAACTGTTCACACTGCAACCACTAGAGTTGTTTTATTTGATTTTCCAGGTGATTTTCCTTATATATCCATCTTATTTGAGTTGAAAAGTAAGAACAAAACCTTTCAGAATCACTTAATTTCACCAGGTGAACTGAAAACAAAGCAAAATCTTTCGCCAGCCATTACTCAGTCATGGAGCGTTTCCGGACCTACCTTTATATAACATTTTTTTTCTTATTTTTAGCTCTACAATCACGTCTTAAAATATTTTACCATATTTCTGACACCCTGTATATATATATATATATATATATATATATATATATATATATATATATATATATATATATATATATATATATATACTTAAAAAGTTATATTTACGTTCTATTTTAAGTTAAAAATTGAAAAATTAGTGTTGTTTACTTTTACACCCAAAATATGGGTTCTTGTCGAATGCTCTGTTATTAGTTACAAGTACAACAAACTTAGTTGTGACCTACTATCTAATAAATTATCATAATTAACAGAATGTTACACACGGCCTTATACTACTAACTCATAAGAGAAATTCTTAATAGTTATATCTTTAAGATGATAGAAACTTATTGGTAACTAATTCATCAATTACTTTTTATTGTAACATTGGTGAAAAACATAGAAGTTTATAATATAATTTGTAATATTATTACGAGTACTGTTACAATTATATATCTATACAATTGTCTTGTGTAATTGTCCATAATTAATAAATTGATTAAATTGATTTTACTATTAGATTTTATTTATTTATTAACATATCAACCTTAAGATGCACACGTGTGAAGGTGTAAAGTAAGTCCTACATTACATTAAATTTGTTTGTAAATGTATCTCATAGTACATTTCAGTTGAGCAGAAAACCTCAAGAGATTCACATTATTGGCTGATCTTTAAAACAAAGCCTATCACTCAAGAGGCAGGAAAAATTTCATTTTTGTCTTCTGTCCGTCTGTACGCTCATCTCGAAAACCATTGTTTATTTATAGACCAAAATTTTGCATGAAGCTTCATTTAAATATGTGTTCGACGATGGTGCATGTCTGTCCATGGGTTTTGGCTGAGCGGTAGCAAATATTTTAAATTGGTCTTTTTTTTAATCTCATTTAAGCCTTAGCGTCAGCTATGCCGGCTTCGAAGTTCACTGGTTTTATTTTACAAAGTACATGATTGGACCTCCCCGGGATTTGAACCCGTGATCTCTCGGTTAGAGAGCCGAGACTATAACCATTAGTCTACGGAGGAGGACAAAATTGGTCTTATGGGTAAATATTTATGGCACGAGAAAATTCATAAATTTTTAAACAAACAATATTAGAGTACACAATCATATGAGATTTTAACGTGTGATATTTTTGGTCATAAATTAAATCGAAAAATTGTAGAGTGGAAAATTAGTTGTACCTTCCTTGGTTCACCGAACCTTTTATTATTTACACACAGCTATTAAATATAACTAAATGAACAAAAATGTGAATGCATCATATGACAAGATGTTCCAAGAAAGATTGTATCCGTAAACTTAAAATTTTGCATAATATTTAATTTATACATAGACTGGAAGGTGTTCTATGTTGGTGCATGTCCTACCATAGAATTGGGCAGAACACAATTTTTCTGTAAGTTTCTGTTTTGTATGATTTTATGTCTGACTATTTGACCACAGGATATCTCGAGAATAAAATAAGTTATGGATTTGAAATATTGCAGACAATATCAGCGAAGCCTATGCAATACGTGGTGTGGCGTACACCTATCTTGTTTTTATTTAGACCTAATAGTAGGAGGCTATACAACTGGTGATAGGTAGAGTATAGTTAATTAAACTGTAGGCAGTAGATCACGGGTTTTCATTCAAGTTTGAGGTTGTCAAAACAATAACCTGTTTGAATGTGTCTGCATATTTCACCCTTTTAGCAATTGATCACACTCAAGGACCACATACAGAGATACTACTTCTTAATCAGATTCTTCTATGTCAGGGGCTCTAAAAATCCTGCCATAGAGTTACAAATTACACAACATAATATATAATACGTTGCTATATCATCCTGAGTCTTTGTTGTGCCAGATAACGTACAAGTGTGGCCACAAGCTCATATCATTAAAATTTGTACCGTTATTTAGTTGCGTTATATATATTTTCGCAACCCTCGTTACTGGTTAGTGGTATTTTTCACCGATGTTTTGGAACTAAATTCTTGGCGGAATAATAACCTAATTGGCACCCGTAGTATTTTTCTATCTTCAACTTTATAGCCGTTCGACAGCTCACCGGTTACCATCTCGCGCGCCTTGTTTCATATGTAAAATGTACATTTTTCGTATTATAAGTTAGCCCTTTCATGCGAGTCACCTATTTTGAATGTTTTATAAGTACAGTTGTAAATAGTAAAGTAAGACCTATGATTATACGGGTATAATTTATGTGGTGATGTCCTTCTGACGAGACCACGTTGTAGCATTTATAAGTTGTCTCGATAATTGTTTAATCCCGTCGCGATTTTATTTTAGGCGAGTTCTTGAGTACTAGGATGTTTCTTCTTTGAGGACTACTTTGATTAAATCTCGCTTTTCGTAACTACAGCTGCAATGTCGAGCCAAGATGCTGACGCTGCGCCTGTACAGTAAATAGACGTCAACGTGATGGGAAATCGTTTTAAAGTTTTATTAAGTGATTAATTTCGTAGTGAAAATTCCAAATAACACTGAAAGAATTTGGCCCACCACCAAGATATAATACTAGTTAATTATTACTCTATTTTGGCAGCAACGTGGCAATGTCATATTTTTATTTTAGCATCTAAAAAGGGTGCATGTACTTTTTATTGGCCACAGTTAAAACTTGTAGATAAACTTTTTATATTAAGTATTTATTAATACGACCTGAGAGATCTCCAACCCCATGCGTTTCGTCAATTCGGTGAAATTATTAACTCATTACGGCATATGTGACATAATAACTTATGAAACGGTTACCAAAAAATATCTCCCGATAATATTTAATTATAGTCAGTTTTACTTTACGTAAGTCTAAATTTATATCATACCAGTAAATCCACTCTACTAAATTCTATGTAGGCCTAATTAGTATTCGAAATATTCTACTTAATTTAAAATGTAATTTGCATGTAAACATTTGAGGTTAAACGATCGTAAACGCGAACAACAAGTATAAACTGCTGTGATAAAACATCTGATTTGTTACAGGCCGGTTCAGTGGCGCGCTAAAAAAGGCGGGAAAAGAAAACTTGTCACGAACTTGTGTTCTACGCAGATAAGATCGTTAGTCTCATTAGGCCACTGGTTTCTATCTAAATCCGAAGCGATTTGTTGACGATGTCTCTCACATTATTTATACACTAGAATAGATTGTTGAGAATTTGATTTTCTTATATCCAAGGGAACTTAATTAAGAGACAGCTGTAGTAAAATGACCTTGAGATTCCTCCCCCTCGTCCCACCCCCCTTTCTTGGTTCTTATTTTTGGTCGCAGCGTTATGGAAGATGTCTACTTTTAAAGACATACCTAACTAATGCGCAATCAAGTGTACTCTTTTTCAATATTAAACGACGAAGTAACCTACAACAAAGTTTGAGATTTTTTCTGAATAGCCCATAACGTATCGAAGAGTTTGAATGTCTATTAGTTATATCTTGAAAATAAGACATCAATCACAACTCTACGACAAAAAATAATGACGTAAAACTCCACGAATCTTAACAGGTTTTTTATGGGTTGGAACTCAGGGTTATTTTACTACCTAAGGGGTAGTAAACAGAACAATCTGTTCGAGCCGTTTTGTTCTCTTAGGAAAAGAAGCTTATAAATTTCACTTAGTCCTATAAGGACCTTAGTGCTGCTTCCGCAGTGACAGGATATTCAGGATGGGTAAGGTTAGGAGGTAGGGGCCGCCTCCTATCGAGACCCATGAGGAATAATTAGGGCACTAATCTAAGTCATGTCCCATCGGAAGAAGGGGAGACCAGCTCTGAATCAAAGCAGGCAGGGGGTGGCACACCCTTGTTGAGGTCGGCAAGAACCTCTGATACTTAGAGAACGAACAAATAGTAGACTAAGACCTACGAATTACCCTTGCACCCCAGAATCTCGACATTTGCAGTTAGTGATGTGCCGCTCCTGGACATCCATATGGCTGCCCAGATTGAAGTGACACATCAGCTTTTGCTATGCCGAGTGGAAGGTTCAACTGGAAGGTATAAACCAGCCAGAAGTGATCCCTGTTGGATGTTCGAGCCGTTTGGTGGTACCACTAACGTATTGATTTTCGGTGATAACAGCTTCTCCGATTCTTTTAGTAGTCATGGTGGCATGTATTCATATGAAAGTGATATACTATCATAAAGACGTATGTACAAGTACACTTATGATAAATAAATTATACACGTAAGCGGACATGCAGGTTCGCTTATAAACTTCTATAGAACTTTTAAGTTATGTTGGATACAATGGCAAGGCTGAGGTGGAGCAAGTTTAAACCCTACAGAAGTATGAATGGCAATTTTACTCATGTTTGTAGCATTCCTATTTATAGCTCGACAACAAACAAGTGATGAGTGAACAACTTGAGATCCGTGAGTCACTCTTCTGCTGCAGTTTCCGCAATAAACTTGAATCCAGAAACTTTACTGAATCATTCATTATGAAACGTAACTTTTCTTCTACACGTATATTACAAACATTACGTAAGTTTTAATTTAAGGAAATTTAATTTTTGTATATATAAAACGTGTCGTCTTTTATGTTTGCAATTTAAAAAATCATATCCCTATCAGCAGTTTTATTTGGGCCTGATATTACGATAAGGGCTCCTCGTCGAATTATAAAAATGGTTTTGTATTTATTCCTGTTGTGGGGTGGGGGGTGGGAGGAAATTGGACTAGAGAGTGTACCACGCTCCGAGATTGGTGGAACAGGATTAACATTTACTTTTTGAAATAAATACGACCCTTTTATGTTATTTTATATTCCTCATTAAAAGTGGAATTATGTGAAGCGAAAATAAAACGAAACATGAAAGCCCTTAATTTTAAAATTGAAATAAAAACAAACCAATCACAAGGATATGAAAACGTAAAAAAAAACTAAATAAAAAAAGTATTCAATATTGAGGAAATCCACTTCAAGCCCAATAGAAAAATGTTTTCTACGGTCAATTTTAAAATACAGTCGTTTCTTTAAGAAAATTGATCCTAACATTTTTATTACTTTAAGCGGTCGAAACGATAGGTAAGTAGCGTTTTTTTACTAGATCATAATCGGAAATATTGATCAATTGATTAAATTAATAAAAAATTATTTATGAAATTTGTTTCGTAACAACATTCATCTAATTTTATGTTCATGCTAATTTTCGAAGACAAAACAGGCGATAAAAACAGTTTTGCCACCAAATTAAAAAGAGAATATTGTTGTTAGGCAAAAGTACACTTTAATACGTACCTAAACTTATTTGTTATTACATTTATTATATGCAAAATATTTGTGCTATTCCAGTATTTTGATCTTATTGTAACGGCAATAAACTATTATGTAACAGCAGTACGTTTTTGCAGTGCCGTAACTAGGACTTTCCTTTGGGGGAGATTAAACGGGTTGAAGAACACAACACAGGGTATCAGGGTATCACAGGGTTGTTGTTATGGGAGAATTATGAATTTAAATAAATTTGATAGGTATAGTTTAAAGTAAAACATTTAACTCATGCATTTCACGCGAGTTGGTTTGTTGGTATATTTCATCTTATAAAAAAGCATTTGGAACGGTTCTATCCCACTCATTCCCCCCCCCCCTCCTCTAGTTACAACAATGCGGATATTTTTGCAAATATGAAATAATTCAAATTCAAAATAATTCAGGTTTTACGCCTAAAACTCAATACCGAGAAGGTGTTCCGACACCATCACTCCCCTCGATTGTAGAGAATCGTAACAAAAATCATAGTGATAAAGAGAAGTCGCAACACACTACGTAATTCATTAAACAAGAAAGATTCAGGAGACACTCCTTAAAATTTCTGCAAGAACCGTAGAAGGCTACACCTCAAAATTGTGTCACTAGCAGTATGACTCTACTTTTATGTTGAGAATCGTAGCAAAAATCATAGAGATCAATCCAAGTCATAACATACTACGTGCCTCATTAAACAAGAAAGATTCAGGAGATACTCCTTACATTTCTGCAAGAGCCGTAGAAGGCTACACCTCAACGTTTCACTGGCAGCATAGCTCCCCTCGATTGTTGAGATCCGTAGCAAAAATCATAGAGATAAATCCAAGTCATAACATACTACGTGCCTCATTAAACAAGAAAGATTCAGGAGACACTCCTTAAATTTCTGCAAGAGCCGTAGAAGGCTACACCTCAAACCTGTTTCACAGGCAGCGCAGCGTGGAGTCATCAATAAACCGGCACAAAAAATTATCAACGGCGGTAAATTATTTAGTGTTTCCTGTTGCCTAAGCGAGTGTTACACTGATTAGTATACACACTCCCTGGTTCCCATGGCAACCACAACAAAACAAGTCGTCAAGATGGCCGACGCGTGGAGCGCGGGCAGGTCCAAGTGTCAATTGTATAAGGTCAAGAACAATGCGAGGTGTGTCCCATCTGGCACGTTCGCAACTATATTAATTTGGACGCCTTTGTCTGTCTCGTTTCTCTTTTTCTGTTGTCTTTGAGTTTCTTTTTTCCTGCACACCTCAGTCAATGTTTTGCTATAAACAACCGCAGGTTCGATTTTGAGAATAAAGAACTATGCGTGAATTCTAACTCTACGTACGTCAGACAAAATAGGAAAGGGATAAGAATGAGATGGAGAATAAGTGAAATAAGGTAATGGTGATGAAGAAATGGTTATATGACAGGATTTTAAAAATGTGTGATTGTTAAGACAATAAGAGAGCAACTAAAGAGATAACTACAGAAACAGGACTTTTTAAACTGGTACCTGCTTTCTTTTTCGGGTATAAATATCTAAAACATAATGTTAAGCAAGCAAAATTGTATTCAATTATCAAGAATTCCGTCAGTTCATTATCACTCTCAACTAGCATTATGAATATGAATGATCATGGCTTTCACGTAAAAGCCAACTTACGCTTAGGATTTTACACTTGAAGAAGACAGCAGATATCAGTTACTCGAAACGTCGTGTCTCTGATTTAAAACATAACGATGCTAAAGTCGCAATTCTGGTATGTTCTTATATCAAACATCGTTAATAAATTATGAACTTTAAAGCAAGAGTAGTAAGATTTATATTCCCAGTAGATATTATATAAAAATGTATAAGAGAAAGGCGTCGGTTAAACAAGTTTTCCAGGTATTAAATAATCCTATTCGCTTTCTTACTGTCAATGAGAAATCAAGTAAATAGGTTCTATGAGCAAATCTAAACCACCTGCCTTACGAAAAACCAACTTCATCAGAATGTTTAAACAACCAAAACGCAAAACCACCTTCTGGAAATGCGTTGCCATTAAGGTTACCGATGAGACAAATAAAACTGCTAGAATTCTACATTTTACCTTTAATTTTGATCCTTTGGTCCGAAAACCAAGAGATATTTTTGTGGACTAAAAGGAACCTACATGTTTAGCAAGTTTCAATTTTCCAGAACCTTTCTATTAAGAGGTATCGCACTGGCAAAGACAATTAAACGTTACGAATCATCCATTACCACAGATTGTATGTTACCAAAGACTAAACATAGAAGAATGTGAAATTAGAACCATCCACTTATTTAATGCAATTCTCTTATCCCATTTATGCACACAAAAAAACATTGAGATTTTACTTCAATATTTGTGTGGTAATAGCCTTACGATTATTAGATAGTATAATTGCTTCCACATATAAGAATTGTCTCTATAGTTTCCCATAGTAGAATGCTATAATCGACAAGGCATACAGACTGTACGAGCAACGCATTTTGATACACTAGTGGCCTAAAAAATGTAACAAAATCATTGATATTGTACTAATGGAAATGGTAGTTTCTTTTAGATGTGTAATTACTGCTTGCTAATAACGACTGAATATTAATCTAAGAATTGATTGGCAATATTATAATTTGCTCTTTAAACAGCTTGATCAATCACTTAATCCATTTTGCGTAATACTTCACCTCATTTCCTTTTGAGGGAAGTTGTTGATGACCTCATTGACATTCAGGCTTCTGCATCCATGTGACAACCCACATGTTTCCTGTAGTCTTTATTAGTCATGAAAGTACAATTAATTCTCAGATCTTAACACATCAAAATTATCTGCCACTTATCAATTTGTGTTAAATGTATAATTTAATAATTCTCGTACTATACAGCCTTAAAATTATCACTCTTGCTCGAAATTCTCAGAGGAAAGTCAGAGGTGGAAAGCGAATAGTAGTAATATAAAACCATTCCAATTCGATCTCGGCAGTATTCTGTATCAATTTGAAGGCGGAAAATCGCTTTAATAATTTCCTATCAACATGGACGGCATACAATCAAACCCACGTACGCCCAAATATATTAAGCACGCACTGTAAAAGGGCAGCCGTAACAGTTTAATAAGCCATGCTGCTGCCCACCTTACTGCGATAGATATCGACTTTGTTAATTGAGCCTTTTGGAAAATTGGTAATGAGCGCGATCGGTCGACAGTTTCCAACATCTGATGTGGCTCCAGTAGCCGTGGCGGAGCAGGTGGTTGCGGCTGCAGGAATGCAGATACTGCTGCGTGGGTGAACCACTCCCTCGAGGTTGACTATCAAGCCGGTGGTAGAGGTGTGTCCTGTAATAAGAGGATTTGGTGCAGTCTGGGTATGCTCGGTGGGACTCGATAAAGATACTGCGACCAAGTAATTTTCCAGGGATGCAGAGCGTTAATCCTTAAGTCAGATATACGGCCAAGGAGCCTTTACAAATCAACTTGTAGAGACTTGTTCAAGGAATCCACGTTGCAGAGATATTATAGATCAGAAAAATATCAGACAATAAATGTCACCCCCAGTCTGACTATTTTTCTAGATTTTACTTCGTTGCTGCCTTTGGATTGTGAGATTATTGAGGAGCAGATATAGCCTAAATATCATCTTTTCATAATTATAAGCATAATTCTTTGAACAAATGAGATAGGCCTAACGTTAAATATAAGATCAGTAAGTTGAATTCCAAATATATTATATAAAACCCAAACAGTACGGTGTTAATGTACTTATAGTGCACAATTCTGGAATAGAATCGTATGCTCGTTTTTTTCTACTATATGTGACTAGATTAAAGTCTGAAGAGGTATTTACTGTGGCCCGAAAAAAAAATTTCATGCATCACTTGACAAATATGTCATTTAAGGTTGGTTATAAAAGGACATTACTGAAGATCTACCAGGAATAAGGTTTGAGAAGTTCTTCTTTCACAGACTTTAGAGTAACGACAAGTGACTACTGGATTACTAGCCTACCTGAGTATAGGAGGGTCGCTTGCAAGGACAAGATCTATCATCAACCCACCGCTCGACATAGCGCTCTTATTTTTCATTTGGGACATCTGCTTAAGTGTGGGATTGGCATCGGCAACATTGCAACGCTATGGTGAGCGTTCGTTGCAGGCTCGTAAGTTTACGTCCTAAAGGCCATCCCACATTCTTTTTTGGCTTATAATCCACACACAAAGACAGTAAAGTAATGCTGAAAATAATATGGTAACTATAATGTACTGCCAGGAACCATTGGGTATTCCTGTCTGGAAGTTCTTCCTATGCATCCCTTAGTTCGAATTGAAAGAAATTGCCAATCTTCGTTATCTACCCCGTCCCAGTGTCACAGTCTAGGGGGTAGAAGGTTATTATAGGATAACTAAGTCAAGCAACGTCGAGCTTCTTGGACAGGTGACCGCTGAGTGATCTCGTCCTTGAAGCGGTCCTCCTAGAGCTGTTAGTCAACAGGTTAAGAATTAGAGAATGGTTCTTAGCCATAGCTTCACCTGTAAAATGAGACATCCTTACACCTTTTTAACCCTCTGGAGGACATTATGCCTAGCATTTGAGTCTTTAGTGACTCAAATTTTGATCCCATGTATTTATAAACTCTCACAAATACTCATACAAGCCTACACTGAAATAATACAACTATCGACTACAGTCAAGACATTCAAGTCGTCCATCACTAAAAATGAAAGTATGTTATATTTATTGCTATCAAACAACATGCTATCAAAAAGGTATTTCCATAAAATAACTGCAATGCAGAAAGGAAGATAGTACTAAATGTTTGTTACAATTAGTACAATTAGCTCAAGGAGAGTATTTAAAGATAGTATGGTTTAGCCTTTGTGACAGAGTATTTACTCTGCCTAATCTCTGATTACTCTCTACTGTTTACTCACCAGATCGACGGACAGGAGCCATACAGAAGGCACGGATCGCTCTATGAGCGCAGTGACCCGAACCACAACACTCCAGTTCAACACCCACTCGACTCTGAAGTGTTGCACTCTATTGGTGCAACAAACCCAGTCGTTAAAATAACATAAACAGGTTAACGGCTCCACATTCTTGCACGAGAACAGAAACATCGTAAATTTAACGGTTACAGTGCGGTCCTCCAACTCGGGTGATTATTTTGAACTGGAATTTAACTGCGGATCTCTTGTCAATAATTTTAACTTGGTTGGTTTAAGAGTCAACACAAATTAACACGACACAGCGCTCGTGAAGTTACGCAACTGTCAATACTATGGTCTGTATATCAAATAATTATTTTGTTTATTAACAATACAACACTGCATGGAACATTGTCATAATCTCCTTCACTTATACTATTTTTTTAAACTACATGAGATATAATATTATTTATACATGCCGTTTCTAAATTTAATCGGATCCCAAAAAAACCACTTAACATGTCTATTGAAAAATACAATTTATAAACTTACACCGTCAAAAACAAGCCTCCCAAGAATTCCTCCAAGGTATGACATACTCTGTTTATGAGATAATTATTTAGTCTTTTTTACATATTGAAAGGGCTTCACTAGTTTTATATAGTCTGGTAGAGCTATAAATATTTTTTGGCCCAAGATGAGTAGTTCTTTTAAAAGAATTCGTGATGATGCTTTGGAACCATAGGACAGGTTTTGAATCGTGTTTAATAAGGATGAATATGCACTGGAAAGAATGACAGATTTTTAAAACTAAACACACACATGGAATATAAACAAGGATGGGAAGGTAATGAAATGTTCACAAGGGAATACTTCTCGGCAACTCTCCAGGCTCCCGAGACCACAAATCACACTCACATCCATTTTCTGCAGTCTAAAAACCCGGCTGAAAGAGGGTGACGATGAAGTTCCCTAGAAGAGAATACCATATGATGCCAGTGGAAAAATAACCATAATAAACCATTAAGAATGGACTTATTTAAGAATCCAGATAAATATCTGAGAGAAAAATGCAACTGTTTAGTTTCCTACACAGCTGATCAATGTGAATGTTCCAGTTAAAGTCAGGATCTATGTGCATCCTTAAGAAACGAACGGAATTAGATTCAAAACCTACGGCCCCATTATATACAGTGGAAGAGTTTAGGATCTCAGTCGAAGTTCTATGTGGTTCAAAATAGAGCATGCTTGTTTTATCTACGATTAGATTCCGAGGAGACTCAGTAATACTGACTGTAAAGAAGCATCAAGTAATTGAGTAGTCTTTGCTCGCACAACAACACTTGTATCATCAGCGCATTGCACCAAGTGATCCTTTAAGTGGGTGTTAAGGTCATTTGCATATAGCAGAAACAAAAGAGTACATATAAGAATATTAACTGAATAATAATATAGAATATTAACTGTCGGAATATGAACTAAATAGAAATATTAAGAAGCATTTGCAAATAAAAAGGAGGGAATCCTTAAATTCACAAGCCATCTTCTCTCCGTAATCAAGTAAAACCACAACCTTCATACAAGGTAACTTGACCATTATAAATTCCAAATTAAATAATAAAGGAACCCTAGATGCACCTTTAAAAATCCCAGATGGTATTAACGATAACACCTTTTCGGGTTTACCAACACTTTTAACATTAATCACATTTCTCTAGAGCTGTTAGGATCGCATCACGTTAGAAATAAAATAAAAACCATTGAATTTCGTCTCACCTTATGACAGTTTATTTATTTAATTTATTGTTCAAAGGCGTTCGGGTGAAGCGAAGATAGGAAACATTCTCTTCAGCCTTTCAAGCCAATGCACAAAGTTGTAAAATAGACCAACCACTGAGTTTTATTTTATCTTTTATCAATCCCAATTGGCGAAAGCATTCGGATGAAGAGAAGAAAGAAAAAGACTCGTAATATTTCTCTTGAGTTGTTGTAACTAAGGCACAACACTGAAAATTATATAAAAACAATTGAGTTGTATATAATATTTTGACAATGTCTACAAGGCAAAGGCATTCCAGGATATATCAATACCCCGGGTAAACATGTGACCACGCACCGTTTCCAAAGACTCTTCATCAGAAGTGCGAGTGTATCAACACGTACACGTGTGGCCCACTAACCAAGCTGGCGCCCACTCCAGTGACCTTGGAGGGCAGGTGATGACAGTTTTGGTTAAAACAGACGAGGCCCTGAAAATTGTGAAAATGCGAAGCGATCACTCGAGTGACTTTGGAGGGCAGGTGATGACAGTTTTTGTTAAAACAGACGAGGCCGTGAAAATTGTGAAAATGCGAAGCGATGTCTCGAGTGACTTTGGAGGGCAGGTAAGTCTATTGGTCAAAGGCGAAAAAGCGGATAAAGCGAAAAATGTAAAAGACTCGTTAAATTTGTCTTGGGCTGTTGAAACCGATGAAAACTGTATCAAAACCACTGCATTCTAGCTTTTTGTGATTCCCAGTTGGACAAATGCATTCGGATGAAGAAAAGACTCATAAAATTCATCTTTAGCTCTTGAAACCAATGCACAACATTGAAAATGCATCAATCCCAAGGAATTGTATCTCTCATCTCGACGGTTTTCAAATGAAAAGAAGAAAACAATCTTCAAATTTCTCTTGAGCTGTTGAATATATTAAAAATTACATCAAATTGAGTTTTATCTAATCTTGTGAAAATCCTTATTGGGCCTAGCATTCCAGGATAGATTAACGCCCTGGGTGAAGATTTGACTGCACCGTTCCCAAAAACCTCTTGTATAAAGTGCAAGGCAATGAGACACGTACATGTGCGCCGTACTAACCAAGCTGGCGCCCACTTGAGTGACAGGAGGGCAGGTGATGTTGACAGTTGACACAGAAGAGTCCGTCTGTTGTAGACAGACTCACGACATCCGGCCGAGCCCTTGCAAATTGCGCAATATCGAGGCGCCCACCCGGCTGTGTCAACAGTGCGCTTTACTGTAGCTGATGCATCTGTGAGCCAACAAAATGCTCTTCGTTATAATAGTAAAACTTACCATAACTTGTAGGAGATGAGGATCTTATTGTTCAGTTAGATGAATGAGGCACAGTTTGTTCATAATTACCGACTAGGAATTGCGGCACCATTACATAATCAGTTTCTAGATGGGATAAATTCGAATGACACAGGATACCTACAGATGTCACGTGAAAGCCGGCCAGGTTAGCATTATGTCGTAAGTGGATAAAATTTGCAAAAGCTCAATTTCAGCAGGCGTCTGGATTGTAATCTGTGACTTCATTATGAGGTACCAGAACGTCTATTAACAGCATTAGGTATTACATTATTGGAATATTAATATTATACCTTTGTTTTAAGTTTGTCATTGACTTTAGGATGTGAAGAAAACAGGGTTTTTCTGCACTTTGCCATCGTTCAGTGATACAATAAAATAGTAACAATAAGATTCTAGATCTCCAATCTAATCTCTTCCTCGGGTGGATAAGTAACGTAACACATTACTACTTGCTAAATTGTATATTACATTTTGATTGTTGTTTTATGTTAGTTATTCACCTGAGGAAGAGATCAGAATGCAAATCTCGAAACGTAGTGTTACTGATTTCTTGTATCACTGACCGAAGTCTGCGAAAAATCCTGTTTATTTCATAATACCAATCAACGATTAATATGACAAAACAAGTATAAATGATGGTTCTTTATCAAAAGCTGACATATTTGTTATTATCTGACTTTTTATGATTAGATGAGATACATGGAGTATATCTTATTATCCTTTGGTAACGCTATGGAATTTTTTCAAGTAATTTTATGAGCTGAATTTGGTTCCGTGTTTGATTTTTTACGTTCCGCTGTGATCCATATCTTGTAGATTTGTGCGCCTAAGTCTTACAAATACGTATTCGTTTAACAAAATTCTATTAACAAGACATTTCAAGGGCCGAAATATTTTAAGAATTTAACTATGCGAGCAATTTTGAGACGCAGTGTGAACAAATAAAAACTATATTAATGAAACCAACTGTGTAAGCAGAAAAGCCAAGAATTTCACCAATACTTGATGTTAACCATCATCAACGATACCCCTATACCACATTTATTTTATTTTTTATTTTTGTATTCTTTATTATTTCAACGGCATTACCATTTCAACAAGTAAGTTTCAATTTTACCTACATGCACAACAATTGACCAAAGAAACTAATTAGTAGACTACAACAAAAACAATATAATATGCAACCAGTAAACAAAACAATAGATACATAATGAAACAAATAGATATGAATTGTAAGATGCATAACAAGACAGTATAAATAGATAACAAGTAATGTGTAACAATAAATAGATAAATATATAACAATAACAAAGAAAGATGCTTAACAAGAACGATGCAAAACAAGAAATGAACTATGACGTAGGTAACAGTTTTGACAAACAAGTTAACTGTGATAATAAAATAAAAGACTGAGACACAACACAGGCAGGGTAGGTGTAGAGACGAGCCAATAATAATAACAGCTACAGTGATGCAAGCCGGCTTTTGATTGCAGATGTGGATGCGATAAAGATGTCGAGGGTGGATGGAATGTTGTTCCCTAGCCGCTGAATCCTCAGCATTGGCCATTTGCCATTTGCTGCATAAGAGGAGGAAGCTGCGACCTTAGTGAAAGAACTCATGGCTCTGGTTCCAAACGATGCCTTGAAGTTGATTTTTTCTAGAAGGTCAGGGTAGTCCAACTCAGCGTTGATCAAACGGTAGAGAAACATCACATCCTGAATACAGCGTCTAGAATTGAGTGATGTTTAGGAAAGTAGCAATATCTTGTATGGGGACCTCTGTGTATATATATAACCAAGACGAACCCCAACAAGCCGCAAGAAACGTCTCTGTATCTTCTCAATATCATCCACAAGGTATTGCTGGTGCGGTGACCAAACGACGCTTCAGTACTCGAGATGGGGTCTGACATGTGCATAGTACAAAATCTTCAATGAGTGAACGTCTCAACACATTGTTGATCGATGACAAGAAAATGGTTCGATTGAGTTGATTGAGATATTTTAATAACTTCATAATCACAGCTTTTCGAGCTATTTATCCTGAAAAAATAAAAATTGGGCAAAATATTTTTAAAATTTCACGATGAATTTTATGAATTTAAAATAATATTTAGGAAATTTTGCATCCACCTTCAAGGAAAAGCTGTTGACGATCACTTGAGCGAATGATATATATGATTACAATAAATGAAATTACATGGTTTAATAACAAATTACTTATTACATTTACACTGTTTTAATCCAAAAACGTTGTTTCCTCTTAGTTAGGATTCATAATATATATTCTTATCTTTGGCATTTTCTTAAGGATCCTATTAAGAATAACCTTAAGATAACCCAAATTCTTCTGTCTACAATCCCTCGTGGAATAGAAAAAACACTTTAATTTAAAATGCCATGAAGGAAAGTATTTTAAAAGGCTGTGGCAAAAATGTTCAAACAGCTATCCAACCGAAAACCGATTGGACCAAATCAAAATTCCAGCATCACAGGTTCCTTGAACTGTGTCGTCTCAAGTAAACAAATTGGCAACATCAATAATAATCGTTATTATCGTAACGTAGTTGCTTTTCATGCAAATGCGAAAAATAAAACAAACTGTAACATACAATGTGAAATACAACACTGAGGCACTAGAAGGTCTGCAGGTCAAACAACGCATGCGCAGGGTGCGCCTGTTTATCGGCCATTGTTGATTTTACTGCGCAGTCGCGGAACGGCTCTAAAGGAGCTTATGCAAATGGAGGAGCCCTAGTTCAGTCGGGATTGCTCATTATGCGGTGTTATAAGTGGCTGCAGCACTGCATTTCCATTTTCCTCCAAAGGTCATCTTTTCCTCCAAGGTGACCCTGATGACAAACCGCGGGTCTGCCCCACCCTCGTTCACAGTAACTGCAGTTTGATTTATGGATGCGGCCAGCGTAACCGAGTAGCAAATCTGTCAAGACCAGATGTGTAATAAGCCATATGGGTCCAAACTGTAATAAAAAAAACTCTAGAAGGAAAGTTACTTGGGCGAACACGAGGCCATAACAAGTGACCGATTTAAAAGGAAACAGACAGGATATTAATTGAATTCCAGGACTGTTAGAAGTTGATTATATGGCACTAAGAGTCTTTGAAAAATAATCACCTTAGGTTGAAATGGCAAAATTTGGAAATATTTTTGGTGAAAGTGAATTGAATACGGTATATTGTTTAAACTATATTAGGATAGGGTACTGGCCTTATAAATTAAAAGCCTCAATGGCTTAATTCATGTCACTATTCCGGCACAGTCGGAAGAAAACTCCAAATGTTTGAAGGTTAACACAAGTTTTTAGTAACCACCCTTAAGAGCCAGCCATATTGGCGGCCAATTTGAGTGTTGAGTGTATTTAAAATTGAATCAACCCTTCCCACCATTGCTTTATGTGTGGAAGACTCGGTTGCTCCACCGTGCTTGGGGATCGTGTCAAAAACAGCGTAGTGCGCTCAATTTTGCACCTGATGAGACGATGAGATTATATCTCGTAGTCTAGGTGTCGAAACTATGTATAGGTTTGTTTTGAGCTTCTTCGTTGTCGACTTTTATGGTTCTCTTCAGACGAACATGTCTCCAGATTTTAGGGTCAAGTCTGAGACAACGTCAGATAACAGACGCTGCAATAAGACGAAGTCGAACTGGAGCTAAACTCAACATTCAAACTGAATCAACCAGTCCTACCATAGCTACGTTATGTGTGAATGTATTGTTAGTTCAAAAATCATCAACTTAACAAGATAAATTTAAAAGATTTTGGATGAGTATTAATTACAGGCTTACATATATCTTAACTCGACAACCTAAAACGACGGCGCAAAAGTGTTTGTGGTGTAACACATTGTTGTTATGGAGGAATATTTAAGGACATTTAACTAAAGGTGGCTCTTAACAATGGCAATAATTATCTTTTCAAACAGAACAAAACAGAAAATAAAGAAAAAACAAAAGAAGAATGCGTCTTTCACAACTCGTAAATTTTGCGATTTTGAATGAAGAAGTGCTTGGAATATCACGAGATGGGAGGGATATCAATAAATCGACAACACTCAATTTTTGTCATTTATGGACGGCGAAGCTCTATCAAAAAAGGTAGTTTTATTTTTATCAAATTAATAAACATACTTCGTCAACCCGTCAACAACATAAAACTCTGTGTTTCTATTATATTACACTAAATTATACAATACAGAGTGTTTTTTAAATGCGTCACCACCATGATCTTGGAAAGTTTAAATCTGACACCAAATTCAAAATGGAGAGCCTTACTAATTTTGAATATATTTTATAATATGTATTTCATGTATACACATTTTTACTATAGAGCACCCCGTGTTTTATTACTATTTTCGAAAGGAAAAGTAGTTTTAAGGCTTTTTATTCTTGGCGCTTTTATATATTTCCCTTATGAAAAACTAAACATAAGATATGAAAGCTCAAAGTGTTGAGGTTCCTTATGAGGTTAACATTGAAAAAAAAATGCCTTTTTAAATAGGCATCAATTTGAATATTATAAACTCTAAATCTAGCATCTTGAAATTGTTTTGAAGATATTTATGAATGTGCTTTTACAGGTTTGTGTTCTCTACAAACAAAACCGCACAGTAGCTGGATAGGTAACAATTTAATAAAAAGCTTTATTAGACAAGACGTCATTTTCTGTACAGACAATTCTGTACAAACCAAAATGTTCTTAACACGAATAAATCCTCAGTTCCGTTTACAGTTAAGTTTGCTGTCAGATTATAGTCAAAGATCACAATGGCGGGAAATTTAAAAAGTACGGTACACGAAGAGAAAGTATGGTTCAAGCGCCTGCGGACAGGGAAATTATAAGTGGCGTGAATGGCTGCCATGCGGGAATTGCATCGTGTTGTTATACGGCGCTTATAACTCCTTTATGACTAAGAATTATAGTATTTACTCCCATTTAAACGGATCTGTTAAGAAATTAATGCGTCCTTCATAAATGGGCTTACTTTGGAGAGCCTGGATAAACTGGGTGTCTTGAAGTGATTCTAAAATGTTTTAAATTTTAACATTTTTTGTTCCTACATTGCGACATATATTTGACTGAAATATCAAATTATCTAAAATTACTTATTCATAACCTTCGTAGTTATTGAGGTACTACTTTTTAGTGAAAGCGCAAAGTAAAAAATATAAGATTTTTATTATGATGCTTGAACATCTTATAAATAAGTTTTCGGTGCTATTTATAACTGGCACCGGCTGTAAAAGCATGATATAAGCATAAGATTATAACATGTTTGTCTACTTTAGGCACCAAAATAGGTAACGGAGTCACACCCTTTACAACAAGTATTAATGAATGAGTCACCGATGAGTGGAGTATTTTTTTCTTATGTATTTGTGAGTATTTTTTAGAAAGTCTGAGCTTTTTCACTCATTATATCCCCATCACCGGTCCTCAAGTCCGTACGAAGATCTTCTCCAATAGAAAATGGGAGAATCTGTACATTCGGTATTTGAATGAAATTTTCTGCTTTGTATTCTTGATGGAAGTGAGTAGGTTTTAATAGAAAAGACATTTTTCATTCTTCCACGTTTAATTTATTTAAAAGACAATATCTAACTGATGATGCCTTAACCGGTGAAAGCGCTTTTTAAATAAATTAAACGTGGAAGAATGAAAAATGTCTTTTCTATTTGAATGAAATGTCAGAGTAAAATACCGAGATATATTCTGGGTCCTATAATCATCGCATCGAACTTTTTCAAGAAAACATTGCAATAGTTGCAGAATCTGCCAGAATTTGGGCGGGGGAAGAGACCTTGAGATCCAGGGATGTACTCACAAAGGGTCCAGAGGGTGCCGGACCCCTTTCAAAACATAAATCGTTATAAAATAATAAAACTAAGTTCTCATGCATTTTAAATTTTAAAACTCAAATAAAATCGAATGTGCTGGATTTATAAAGAGTAGTAAGATTAGGAAGAAAACGCCTGAGGTGTTGCAATCTGGTGTGGATCTACATAAGGTGGGGGGGAGGGGGGATGTGATAGTCGAAATAAACCTTTATGTATCAGAGTAATCACAATTTAGACTCATACTTGAACGTGTTCAATCAGTCTTTTGTCTTGTTATTATGAACAATTTTTACAGATTATTTAGCCCCTTCCCCAGTCATATCTGGGTACGGCACTGAAATCCCCATAGTAACCGATTTGACCAGCGATACCGCCATTGGTACAAGCTAGAATCTGACAGTGTGATCATTTCACTTTCAAATGAGCTATTACTTAGGCCATTTTTTTTTTATTTTTAGCGTTTCTCCATGTTTTACACAGGTTATTTATGTATTATTAAAAAAAAAGTACATATTCTCCTTCGTAAAAAAACATTATTGGTTTGGGGCGGCCCTCCTCCCAAAGTCAAATCCTGGGTACGCCACTGTGAGGCCCACAGAGGAAGCGATTTGTCCAGCGACACCGCCATTGCTACAAGCTAGAATCAGACGGTGTGATCATTTCACTTTCAAATGAGCCATTACCCAGGCTTAGACAAAGATGCGTTTACCATAACAACCGGCAATTTGAGAGCGGCTCCGTCAGAGTGCACTTCTGCGCCGCTTGTGGGGTGACGATTTTAGTTCATTTAGGTAGCCCACTAGACATGGTGTCTTCATTGGAGCTTTACAGGTCACAGTGCTAAATAATGATAAGGTGGAAGGAAGACGCACGCCCAACATGGAGTGTGCGTGGGAGACCCGGCGCTCGTTCCTTGGATTTACAAACACCGTTTCTTCACAAATCCAAACAAGCCTCGTCCACTGAAGAATATCCTGCCTCCTTGTATCACATTTTTTCTGCGATATACTGATCCTCGTTTTAACCCTGCACCCGTTCCTTGGATTTACAAACACCGTTTCTTCACAAATCCAAACAAGCCTCATCCGCTGAAGAATATCCTGCCTCCTTGTATCACATTTTTTCTGCGATATACTGATCCTCGTTTTAACCCTGCACCGTTCCTTGGATTTACAAACACCGTTTCTTCTCACAAATCCAAACAAGCCTCGTCCGCCTGAAGAATATCCTGCCTCCTTGTATCACATTTTCTCTGCGATATACTGATTCTCGTTTTAACCCTGCACCCGTTCCTTGGATTTACAAACACCGTTTCTTCACACAAATCCAAACAAGCCTCGTCCCGCTGAAGAATATTCCTGCCTTCTTGTATCACATTTTGTCTGCGATATACTGATCCTCATTTTAACCCTGCACCCGTTCCTTGGATTTACAAACACCGTTTCTTCACAAATCCAAACAAGCCTCGTCCGCTGAAGAATATCCTGCCTCCTTGTATCACATTTTTTCTGCGATATACTGATCCTCGTTTTAACCCTGCACCCGTTCCTTGGATTTACAAACACCGTTTCTTCACAAATCCAAACAAGCCTCGTCCGCTGAAGAATATCCTGCCTCCTTGTATCACATTTCTCTGCGAAATGCTGATCCTACGTTTTAACCCTGCGCCCGTTTCTCCGATTTACAAACACCTTTTTTGACCAAAACCAGACAAGCCTTAATATTAATAATAAATCTTTATTGCGTTTCACAATTTAAGTAAATTGTATACAATCGTCAATATACATGTATTAAAATGAATTAAACTTTATAAATCAGTTTTAAATGCAAGTCATTTCAGTCATCAAAAGTATTCAGCTATGCTGATTACAATTTAGAACAGAACTAAAGGACTTGACCAATTTATTTCAATTAACTTCAAATTTAATCCCAGCGCTCATCATGAACTCTTCAACAGAGTAGAACACCCTCGACATCAATAGGTTTCTCAATCGAGCTTTAAATTTTTTTAGGATCATTTAAATTTTTTTATCTCATCAGGGAGCTTATTTATGAACCTTACGCCAACCTCCCTCGGATGGTACACGTTCGAATCGTGGCAGTTTTGTGCTGTTGAACACGGAAGTTATCCCGGCCTCTAGTCCCGTATTGGTGAACGTCCCTGCCTTGGACCAACTCACATTTGAATCGGCAGTACAGAGCAACCTCAAGGATATAGAGACAGGGCAAAGTCCAGCAATTGAAGCTCCCTGAAGGAATTTTTACATGTATCTCTGAATTTCAATTTTGAAATTATTCGGACCGCTTTCTTTTGAATTCTAAATTACTCTTTCAAATTTTTATTTAGAACAGCTGCCTCACAGTCTCAGCCCGCATGTTATATGAGGATATACAAGGCCAAAATAGGCCGTTCTTTAGTAAGTCCAAGGAGCAAAACTTGGGGAGATTTCGTTATAAAGCAATAAATGCCCGAAGAAACCTTTGAACAGATGCTTTCTATGTGATTGTCCCATGTCAGTGCCTCGATCAAGGCACATCCCTAGGAACTTGGTAAAATCATTTTCCTCTAGGACATCATCCAACTATTACAGTAACGCAATGCTCCGGGCTCATGTTGCCGAAGGCAAATTTTAACACATTTGCTTTGGAAACTGGTTCGCTCTCAGGTTCAATGATGAGAAATACTGAATATAAGAATTCAGTTAAAAAAAAAGTACTGATTTCTAATTGGTTCTTTTTTTTAGCTTTGAAACAGAGCGTTGTATCGTCTGCGTATTGAACCATTTTACCTGTTAGGAGCGACGAATTTAACCCGTTGACGTACACAAGAAATAGTACTCGGTCCAAGGACAAATCCCTGCGGGGACACCATAGGCCATTTTTACTTTTTTCTGACAAGGAAACTCGCAATCTGCACACTGGCTTCTATCTCTGAGATAAGACGAAAGCCAATTTGTGCGGCAGACTCGAACACCACATGTCTTCAAGTGGCACAACAATGTCTCATGATGTACACAGTCGAATTCTTTGGACAGATCAAGGGAATATGCCCAGCACATGTTCCCGTCTCTCCAGTCCCATCGACAACGGTTTCAATTAAATTTTTGACGGCATCGATAGTGGATTTGTTATTTTTCTGAAGCCGAATTGATGAGAGCAAAGAACATCAAAACGTTCAAAGAACCCTTCTAATCTTGACAAATAAAGCTTTTTCAAAAATTTTGCTTATGACTGGAAAGATTTGAAATAGGACGATAGTTGCTTGTAAGGCAAGGATCGTCTTTTTTTTAATTGGCGTGAACTTTCGCTGTTTTAAGGGTGGAAGGAAAAATGCCTTGAGCGAAAGACATGTTAATCAAATTTTTCAGTGGAGTCAAATGTTCTTAAAGCAGCGTTTGAGCAGCCACATAGACATGCCATTAATGCCACATTGACTGTTTTGTTTGCATCTCTGTATAAGACGGGGACACCTCCTGCTCACTCACTGGAGACAGTGCCATGGAAGAGACCGGTCACATCAATGACACTTGGTTGGAGCATTTCAGCAGAGATAGATCGGATAACGCAACCGACGAAAACAGCGTTGAATTCACCTGCTACTTTTCATGGATCTGTAAAACTAATTGTTCTGTATTTTGAGTTTTGGAATTTTAGACTATTTTGATTCATTGGGCTGTGTCGTTAAATTGGGGGGGGGTTTATGATGCTCCAAGCAGTTTTGGAAAAATTTCAGATTTTGATAGCTTCTTTTCAATTTCATGTCTTTTTGCCGTTTCTATTTTTTTTGCTTTTCGATAATTGGCTTTGGCGTTTCTGTAAAAAGCTTTGAATTGTTCGTTCTCTGTTTGCACGTTAGATGGAATATATTGTAAAATTTCAAATGTTCACGAATTTCAAGATTATCTTGAGTCATCCACGAATTCAATTTTGTCTTTATTCGCTCTCTAAAATGTTTAAACAGGCAAGCTATGTTCAAAAGAAAAACAAAACGTTCGTGGAACGCGGTTAAAAGCTTTATCAACATTTTCAATGTTATCTAAAAACGCCCAAAACTCATTTTTTTTATGAATTCATATAGGGCGATGTTTTTCCGAACTCAAGTCCCTTTTCATTTTGGGATGATTGAGTTATAATTTTGGGCCTGAAATTATTAATTATGGTCTCCTCAGCATAGCGGTCAGATATTGCTACATCCAGTACAGGGATTGATGGCGTTTGGAATGTTGACCACTAAAGAACTTCCTGCCTTCCTTTATCACATTTCCTTCTGCGAAATTGCTGATCCTACGTTTCAACCCTGCACAACCCGTTTCTTGGATTTACAAACACCTTTTCTTCACAAATCCAGACAAGCCTTGATCACTGAAGAACTTCCTGCCTTCTTTTATCACATTTCCTCTGGCGAAATGTTGATCCTACGTTTAACAGCTCTTTTGGCTCGATGGAAGGGAAATCAATCCAATGATTTTTAGCAAACAACTCAAACTCAGACGTCACATAAGTAGAAAACCAGTCTACAGAATTTCCTGTCCTGAGCTAAAATTCCGCAGTTGCTGTACTAGACCTATCCGTTACACCACGCTGTGTGAATTAGGTATGACAGTGGGACTCCGCGATTTAAGTTTTCTTTAGATTTTATTATCATGTATTCAATAACTTCATTTACATATACTAATGTTAACAGTTCTCATATAACAGATAAAATAGAAACACATCAGTCTCTCCGGACAACTGGTTTATAACGCTATACAACAGCCAGCCCTAGTACTATACAATTGATGGGAACCCAACGCTAGGTAATTCTGAAGACTGATCCTATCTACTAAACGTCAATGAGACGTCTTAGTTTGGCCTGTCTTGAGCTACAATTCCACCAAGTTGCCTCTTATAACATTTCCACATAATACTCGTACATCTCATAGAAAGAAATTTGCTATACTAACACATACTGCAAGTGTTGATATTGTTCAGTATTATGCTCATGAACTAAACAACCTTATGAATACCAAACCATACGTGTTTTCTTTCAGTCTACGTAGTATTTTGTAAAAATTTGAAATATTACTTTATGTACGGTCGAGCTATGATAGCACAAGGATAAATAACAATGGTAAACGTCAATGGAATGTATATCTGTCATGAGTACACTATTTCTTCTACAACTGTATTATACAGAATGTTCCAAATATGCTTGTGTAAAGCGTTAATACAAATCTTAATTCTTACATGGTCGGTGTCATGACTATCATCCACATTTTACGGATGATTTTACCACAGAATCAGACATTACAAAAACTATTCAAATCTTGAGATGTTCAAACTCGCTTAAGAGAGCATCTTTAATAAAAAATTTTAGACAAAACTGGGAGAACCAATAATACACTACCACAGATGAGAAGAATCGGGAGCTTTATCGTGATTGGCTGGAGCTGTACCAATCGCTGAACAACATGGCTTCATTATCACAGGCTGCCAGGTTTTCGATAATCTGATTCTATTTTCTTCGTAGAAGTTAGTTTTCTTCTTGATTTTTAAGAGTTCCTTTATTATTTTTTGGTAAAGATGTGCAATGTTTGCAAGGACTTTTATTTTGAAAAATTATATTAAACTGTGGTTTTCTAACTAGGTTCTACTCAGACTTAATTGTCCGTATACTGACGCTTCATGTTCCCATTATGTTCACGAACTCAGGTAAACATTGAACTTGCTTTCCAATCTATACCGAGCCACAGGGAATTTCGTAGTAGAAGAATGCTACTATGAATTGATAGGATTTATAAATACAAAGAATCGAACTTAAAGACTCACTCGTTCTGAAAAAACATTAATGGTGTTAAAGTCCCGGTTTGGTACTACGAAGAACACAATAACTCATTAACCTTACGGATTTTGCTAAATCTTATTCAATATACTATAATTAATTAAATTCTGTTATTTATTTCTTACGAGACACATACAGTCCATTTTTACAAATTATCTTTTTAAATTTGGTAGTGAAAATTACATGACAATGTGTACTAACAAAATAACCATCAAAGTAAATAGTTCTTTTTAAAACTGAAGAAAGAGAATTATTATATACAAACAAAGTATATATGCAAAGTAGGTACAACATTAAAAAACCAAAATTGAACCATGAATGTACTACTAATCAAGTAGAGTTAATAATAAACTCTGTGGTTAGCCTAACTTATTATAGTTATTTTCTTGATTGTTGAAGTTTGTTCTAGGTGTATCTCTTGTTATTGCTTTAAACATTTTACTGTTATAGTCGTTCAAATTTTATTTTTAATTGTTGCCCTCTTTTTCTTGTCTAGACACTAGACTTGTTACAATTATTTACTGTTTTTGCTCACCAGCTCCTGACTTCTTTTTTGTCTTATTTGCTGTCCACATATTTAATGCATATATTATTGTATATGTATATAGTATTAGTAGGCCTATATTGGTATATTGTATTAGTTATACAAATATTGTTAATTATTATTGTAAAAATGGTGGATACCGTTGATGAATAAATAAATAATAAATATATAAACTATAACAGTAAGAATGTATAAAAGCTAATAGCAGAATGCTAAAACAGGTAACTAAACAAGAACACAAATTAATAGGGATGACAATAAGGCGATGAAACAGATGGGATTAAGTTAATTAATACATTAACGGATACTCCCCTCAATAAAAAGAGGACAAATTATGTTTAGGAACCACGAATAACAAGTAAAAATAACAAACAAACACAGGTAGCATAATGAAAGAGAAACGCCACACTGAATGTTCACCTCGAACATTTAATCAAAGAGACAGGTTGACTTCAATACTGCATTAGTATTTATGCATTTAAATCGGGTAAGAATAACATATGAAAACATAAATCACAAAAGATAATCAGACAATTTAAAAAAATACAGATGGTATTACTGAAATGTATTCCGCGATTTATCAAGAATTTGCTATGAATTCAGATTGTGCAAAGTGTCTGGACACGGGTATTTGACGTTTTAAATGCTCGGGCAGAAATTCCAGGCCACGGATGCTGGACTGAGGCCAACGCGTAGCTAATTAATGCCATCAGTAGTATCATCACCAGTGCGGGGAAGATTTGTGGCGAAGTGACTGTACACATCGTAATTTACAGTGAATCCTAATGAATGAAACAGTAAACAAGTTTCTTTAATTTTGGGTGTAATGTATTTAATAAAGAGCGTGAAACGAGGAAAAACGTAGTGGACTTTCAAAACCATTTTTAAAGGAATTTCCCCCCCGCCCCGACGATGCCATCTGAAACCGATGGCATTTAAAGGTTTCAGTGGAGGAGTGAGGCCCCCGTGTAGCTAATTAATATCATTAGCAGCGTAGTCACCATTGCAGCGTAGTCAGTCCTAAGTATTTATGCAGGGAAGATTTACAGATGGTATTACTGAAATGTATTCCGCGATTTATCAAGAATTTGCTATGAACAGATTGTGCAAATTTACACGGGTATTTGACGTTTTAAATGCTCCTAAGGCCACTGATGAAACTGAGGCAACGCGTACAAGTTTCTTTAAGTGACTGTACACATCGTAATTTACAGTGAATCCTAATGAATAACAGTGTTCTTTAATGGGTGTAATGTATTTAATAAAGAGCGTGAAACGAGGAAAAAATTTAAGTGGACATTCAAAACCATTTTTTAAAGGAATTCCCCCCCCCACGACGATGCCATCTGAAACCGATGGCGTTTAAAGGTTTTTCAGTGGAGGAGTGAGGCCCCCGTGTAGCTAATTAATACCATTAGCAGCGTAGTCACCATTGCAGGGAAGATTTGTGGCGAAGCGACTGCAAACATCGTAATTTACAGTGAGTCCTAATGAATGAAACAGCAAACAAGTTTCTTTAATTTTAGGTTAAATGTTTTTAATTGAAAGGGCGTGAAACGAGGAAAAATTTAGTGGAAGTTTTCAAAACTATTTTCAAAGGAATACTTCCCCCGACGATCATCAGGAAATCATTTGCATTTAAAGATTTCAGTGGAGGAGTGAGGCCCCCGTGTAGCTAATTAATACCATTAGCAGCGTAGTCACCAATGCGGGGAAGATTTGTGGCGTAGTGACAGCGCAAACATCGTAATTTACAGTGAGTCCTAATGAATGAAACAGCGAAAACAAGTTTCTTTAATTATAGGTGAAATGTTTTTCAATTGAAGAGCGTGAAACGAGGAAAAAATTTAGTGGAAGATTCAAAATCATTTTTGAAGGAATTCCTCCCCCTCCCCCGACGATGCCATCTGAAACCGATTGCATTAAATGTTTGAAGAAAAATGGCCGAAACGTATTTGCAAAATTTAAATTACCTTTCAAAGATATTACCCCTTGAAAATTACTTGTTGATATAAATGTTGAATTTAGCTCCAGTTCATCTTCCCTTTAGTACAGCTTCTGGAATCAGTGAAAGTCTGTCACAGACTTCTTAGACACTGGAGACAAGTTCGTTTGAAGAAATTTAGAAAAGTCGGTGACGATGAATATCAAATTGAACTCTTGACATCGTTTCGACATCAGAGACACGTAGACTACAAAATCAAGTGTAGATGATGAAGTATATTCATTGTCTCATCAGGTGCACAATTGAGTGCACTACGATGTATCTATCAGGCACGATCTCTAAGGACGGTGTAGCAACCTAGTTTTCTACACTTGACATAGAAAACGTACGATTCTTATTGGAGAAGATATATCTTTCTGACTTTGTTCGGTTGATAAAATATATACGAGATGAAGATTTACGCTTACGTTGTTAAAATTGTGTGTATTTTAAAACAAAAACACATACGCACACAGGGAGAGCCTCAACACGTTATTTTAATGTATTTGATTGAATATTGTTATTCTGTTAGATAATGCATGTTAAGTATAACTGTCTAAATCAAAATTATATGACTTGAACATGTAGATGCATTTCCAAGCCAACTGCCTGATGTTAAATCTCTTTGAAACTCGCATTGTAATTGATGCATGCCCAATAATAATTTGTATAAAGTGCTGGTGTGTATTTTTACTAACGCAAAATTATAAACACACAGTTTATGTAAAAATAATAAATAACTATTGGTGTATTGATCCTTATTAGATTTTGTAAGTAAAAACGGTCCAGTTCCAAATTTGTATTGATCTCCTCGGGAATCGAACTCGTGACCACTTGCTTTACCCCTTCACTACCAAGACCTTTCTGAAAATTAAGCTTTTAAGACAGAAGACAGTTAAGCTTTGTTAAGATCTTTCCTTGCAGAACCTGCCCGAATCTTTGCAATTATTACGTAATAAACAATCATACTCTTATACATCAGCCACAAATTTCCTCCTATCCAATATGCTAAATCCTAGACATTTGTTTTGCAAAACTTGATCGCCACACAGTTGGGCAAGACGTAACCATCGTTGGTCAAAATTACTGTGTGAGCTTTAGCGAAGCCTCACTCGCGAAGCTGAAAAATTTTAATTTCTGTTTGTCAGTCCGCACAATACAGGTATCTCGAATACGAACTGACTTGAATTGAAATTGTGCATGAGGTTTCATTTCTATATGACAAACACTGACTTCGATGATTTTGCATGTCTCCCCATGGATTTTGGCTTAGCTTTAGCGAACATTTTGGGTCTTTTTCGTTTAAGGGCCAGCACGAAAGACCCTAGCTTGCCTATTCAAAACTCAGATCACGCGATGCTTGCCCGCTGCGCAGTGCATTGCGCTGCTTGCTCTTTTAGAAAAAAATTAACTCGAGCTTGCAAAGTCCAAGCCGAGATCAACTCACCACGCTAAACTCAGACAGAACTAAAGCAGGGTTCATTACAGGCAAAAGATAAGCGGCGCGCGTTTATCACTGATAAGATAAGACGAGTTTATACTAGAAGTAGTACCTGGACTACCGCCCTACGAACTAATAACACACAAAAAAACGATTAAATGCACTGTCAGACAGGTATAGTATGTTTGTAAGGTGCTGGCCCTTAAACGAAAAAGACCCAACATTTTTACAATGGTCTTTTGGTAACAATGATACCAACGAGAAAATATCAGAATAAATAAATTTGTAGACAAACTCAATACAGCCATAAAAAATGCACATGTGACAGATAGCATAAATATCCCAACACATAAATCATTTTATACTGACCTCGTGTTTATAGTTTTATTATTTAAAAACTTAAATGAAAAACCAATTTAATGAACAAAAATGTGAATGCAACATGTAGCAAGATATGTTGAAAAAGATTTCATACTTAAGCTTTAAACTTTGCATGTATGTCTATATGCCCGTATGACAACTCGAGAATTAAGTGAGCGGTGGATTTGAAATTTTGTATGCAACCTCAGAAAAGTCTGGTGCGACTCGTAGTGTGGTGTACTTCTACCTTGAATTTTTCCTTTAACTGATTATTTTCCACTGAAGTTTAAAATATTATATTCAAATCGTAGTTTTTAGGCTTCCTTCACATCCATGTCATGGGTTTCTTATGTATAACATTAAAAACAAACTCTTACTTTTAAAGTATACGGAATGACATGAGTATAATTATTCCATCAGTGTAAAAGGACTTTAAATAATTGTATATGGTATAATCCTCTAAAATGAAATCTTTAAAGGTTAAAACCAGTTTTACAGTTCAAAATGTTGTATGACAACAAGAAAATAATTATAAACTGAGTATTATATTTGAAACTGTTAAGCCTTTTCGTAGTTTATAATTTTAAATATTTCTAACATTTAAATTAATTTTACCCTATTCTAATAGTGACTTAAACTAGAGAAGATAGTCTTTTTGTGTTCGGACAGAATACATCATCGGATCTGAAGACATAAAGACATGGTTCCAGCTCTTTTTCTACACTCCAAGCTAGCCATTTTTGTATTTGTGGTGTACAATCACGTTAAGAAATATTTTAAATCCCTCAGTAAACAAAAGAAATCATGAATAGTGAGCCGTAGATAGGCTTCAACGACGCTCAGCCTTTTTCCATGGTTGGACATGTACCAAACTCAAATTCAAGTCTTTTATTGCTGTGTACGATATACATTATATGACAAAAGTCAGGCATTTAATATGAAATTTAGGATTTATACCACAGTGTCACATTCACACATATAAAATTTGCAATCAGTCATTCGAGTCGCTCGCCAATTTTCACCATCTTCAACGCCAGGGTCATTTTTCAAAATGGGTGGCCTCCGAGCTACATGCTAAAGCAATACCGGAATTTTAAAATGCCATTGACTCTAAAAAGCGTTTAAGGCGGGGTTTTGACGCCTTAGGCGTTGGTGCATTTTAATGGAAGCTGGCAATCTGTTAATAAAATGGAAACCTACTTGTGAAGGAAAATGTTTATAAACTACCGTTTTGTACCGTGAAAGTCATGGCCTCATCAGGATACATTTGGACATACAAAATGAAACTTTTTCCAGAATATAGACAGGGCAGAGTCAACAGTTGCAAGTTTTTGAAGAATAGTCGGCACGACTCTTTGAAATTCATGTTGGCAATGAAACGAATCTCTTTCTTTTGAAGCTTGAATGCTCTCAAAAACTGATTATTTGCACAAGCACCCCACGCCACCCAAGGTGTAGATAAATCAAATCAAAATATGCCGTTATCGGTACCTGGTTCGGGCTGTATTTCACTAAAGGCCTCAAAACATAAATGCCTGTATGAGTGCATGAAATTGAAAACGTATTAATTATAATGATGTATACATACTTATATTCTTTGTATGTTTGTTTTTACGATGGAAGGACTGTGAAGGAAACATGATTTTTCTGGACATTTACCATTAGTAATCAGTACTACTACGTTTAAAGGTATGAAATCTGATCTCATAAACACATAACTACAATCTTGGTTAAAATAAACAATTCATACCAGAGCATTGTGACATGCATAGCCTACGTCAGGAATCACAAAAGAACTAGTTGTATCTCCATGCAAACTATATCTAAAAGATGCACTTAATAGACACAAAACCCTGAACGACCAACCACTGAAAACTGTTTATAATGTTCATATGTGTGTACCTATAAATAATTATTTGTAAATTTAACATAATTATTTACAAATTTTGAATAATTGTATTCATATAATATCATGTATTCAAATATCTAGTTATTCAATATTTTTCCCTTTATTTGATAAAAGAAGCAATATTGTTCTTAACCTAATTCTTCCCAAAATTTCCTAAACATATCGTGGGAATTTCACCATAAGAATCAAAGTATGTTATGATGTCAATGTAGACCAATTTAGGTCTAGACGATGAATTTGACTGTCATCAAAATCTATTTAGAATACGGCTGATCAAAGTTCCCTTCATTAAAACTTGATCAGGATGTAATTGCAATGGATACAAAATTTCCCTTTAAACGTCAAAACCGATTCAATATTTACCACATGAAGATCCAAAGTCCCGAAGAGGATGTACAATTTGAGGACTTTATGATGATCAAAGTGCAACTACTCAAGACAAGAAAAAGTAAGAATCAGAAATATATCGGAAACAACGAAAACCCAGTAAAAATAGAAGAGGATAAAATGGGGAAGAGGCTAAAGGCGGTGCTTCCCACTATGCTTTTCACTTTAAGCATAATACCTGCACATATGGGGTGAATGAACGGATTTTATAATAAATCAAATTCTACGATTATATTCCAACTTCTACATGTTATAGGGTATTCTTAAAAACTCAATTCGTTATTTTAATATGCACCCGAATTTGTAAAACTCAAAGTCATCACCAGATTCCAACCCAAGCCACGTCATGTAGCTTTCTCTATCCCTTCGACACACCAATTCTTCTATTGTTGAAGAAACAAACTTATTTTATCCGCAGCAGCGATAATGCAGTGACCCGGTCCGCGTAACGAATTTGTTTACTAAACAATTTAGTCTGTAACAAAAGAGACCGGCGGCGCTCACAATATTCGGTGTTTTGTAAGCAACTTCTCGTGTCTATTTTTGTGAGGTTATTCATAGCTCTCTGGCAAACGATAGAACCCACCTGTCTAGGCTCGGACGTTTTGTTCTACGGTGTTCTATAAGCCCTAAAAGGTCAATGGTGAAGTCGGAATAATTGCTGAAATAACTACGCTTATTTTCGCAAACTAGATTGTTATTTATTGTTGTTAACGTAAGTGCGTAACAGACTATATAGTCATTAAAGAGGATCCTAGCAAACATTAATTAATTTGTGATAACGCAGAATTAAAACGCGGTAATATTACAAAATACAGTTTTCGATGCTAACATGTGGACAAATAAAATATTTTGTGTTAAAATTAAGGTCAAGATTATAAATAAAATAAGCTTCAGCAACGATACGATATCGAATGCCTTGAGGTGGTTTTCATTACAAACTGGTGAGATATCTAAGGTTGAAATTTAATAAAGTCACTGTGCAATTTTAATATTTATATTGTTAACAAACGCTTTAGAAAGAAAAGATGTCTATATGTTTGGGTATGATACTATATTATTTAACTACTATAATGTATTACAAAAACATTATACACCTTGTTTATCCGCCGTTAATATGACATTAGTAATTTTAAAAAGTATTCCACCACAGTAAGTTTTGGTTTTCAAAAAACAAATAGACCAGTTTAATGTATTTAAACAAGTTTTATCACCCTCTTAACAGATCTTAGTATTTATGAACGAGGTTTTCAAACACTTTTCTAAAAATTTGAATAATCGCCATTGGTCTATAGTTCCTAAGACGCTTTTTTAACCCCGCTTTTCATAGGTGTGTGGACATTGAGAAAATTTTGAGATTTTCTAAACAATAAGGAAACGGAACCATTGTAGATATTTGTTAGAAGATTGATCGCAGGTGAAGCTATTTTTGTGAATATAGAACAAATGTCATCGTACTCATCTGAATGTATAGTGTTGATGTATTGCATCCTACTTTAATAAATTTTGGGCTCCAACCAAACGGAGAATACAATTTCAGAGGCTATTTCAATCGGTTGTTTTTCTTTCAGGCAGTGGCAAAATGGTCAACTGTGAAGAAATTGAATGAATAACTTACACGCTGTGATTCCTTTTAATAAATTCTTATTATTTGAACTACAATAGACTGAAAATAAATTATTTTCGTCCTAACTTTGTAAAAAGGTATCGCGTAATAGAATTCACTGATGTTGCAGCAAAATCTCAAGTCTACAGCTCATTTCATTAGGTTGCATGGGTTTCGTATGTTGTACACTGTTTATTTACAAATGTATTTATTCTGCGAATTTCTCGTTGTCATTACGGCTCCCCATAAGAACAGTGTAAGACTTTCATTAACGCTCTAGGGAGTGGCATGCATCATCATCGAACTCTATGTTACCTAATGAAAAGTTTCAAGTCTTTAGGTTAGTTCGTTTTCGAGATATGAAGACATCCATAAATGAGTTTCTCTATTTCCTCGAGAAATAGGTTTCGCTAACGCTCAGCCAATTACTATCCGATTATTTATAAATAATCGCACCCCAAATGAGCCAACATTTGGGCTATCTAGAGTGATGGCTATTTATTGATCGACAATGCCAGGTCAGGTTACCACGGCGGTTAAAAAGAGTTCAAAAAGAGAGGCAAAAACTTTTGTTTACCTCTTATGATTTATTTCCAAGCTGACATTGAACTGGATTGAGTACTTCGCTCTGCAATGCAAAACACTAAAGCTTGCCAACTAACGCCTACGGCGGCTGTCGAAAGTGTCTGGACGTCTGTCAAGTGAACGAGAGCGCGTTCAGTATTCAGGCGGTGGCTAATGTTCGGTAAACAGCTGATTATATCAGTTTGAACAGCTGACTGGTCCGCCTTCAGTTGGATATCTTTCTTGCGATCAGCTGGTCTACATGGATACCGGACGTTGCGGCATTAATTCTTCGCAAATTGATGCAAATCACATGGATACTTTATATACTGTTTGCATAATTTTGTTGTACGTTTTGATAATTTCAGTTAAAAATAATTCTTCTTTACGATACTTGTGTCTTTGAAAAAAGTTGTATAGCATTAAAAGGGCAATTTTAAGCAATTATTTAAATGTTATGTCATTAGATGAACCTTTTTGCTAAACTAGTTTTTTAAGGATGTAAAGGTTGTAAAGAGCTAAAGGTAAAGTTTTTTTTTCTAAATTCAATTATAAATATTAAAGAAATCAAGGGTTGAACATCTCTGCTAAAGCCCATGTTTCAACAAAATCCTTTCTGGTCGCAAAAATGTTTATACTTAATATTATTGACGATATTACATTTTGACCGTATTACGCAATATTTATATTCATGTTTTTGACATCGCACTATAATGGGACTGAAATTTCATATGAACCCTGAAGAATAACTAAACTAGTGACGAGTATGGCATTCGTTCAATGTTCACAAAAATAATTTTATCTGTGATTATTCCCTTTTAAAACCCTTTGCAATGATTTCGTTTTTCTACAAGACCTTTCAGAACCCTCCCAAATTCTTCTAATTTCTAGGTAGGGTGATAAATAGCATCTCATAAACTACAGACCAATTACGATTATTCCAACATTTTGGTAAGGTTTTCGTAAACCTCATTGATAAAGAATAAGATATGGTAAGAGGTTGATAAGATTTTCGTTCATGCATTAAAGTATGGTGGTCCAATTCGTTTTTGAAAGCCTAATCAGCCTGTAATGCAATAAATATTCTAATTACTGACGTCATTTCAACATAGAATAAAAATTGTAATATTTTATTTTGCAAAATACGAAGAGCTTATGAGATTTAAAATCACAGAGTTATGCTCATAAGCTAGTATCAGAATCATTCCGCTCGAATGTTTTACGTCTACCTACGATAAATTATATGCAGATTGTCCACGCTGAGTCAGAAGCAGACTTCAAAGTGTACTGTTTATGTATTCCAAGGTCAAATTCTGGGATCATTTCTGGTTTTGTTATATGTCAATGAACTTCCAGTCATGTTAAAGATTCAGTCTGCTATCTAATACAGTGTAGTAATTTTAGAAGTACTGTTTAAAGAACTGAGTCCTTTTAAATTTTTAGATTTTTTTAAATGAATTGTTAAAAATCAACCCAAAAACTGTTAGTTAATCAAAAGGAAAAAAGTTGCTTCGTGTACCATTAAAAATAGTCTGTCCATTACCATTAGTAGTAGGCCATTACCTACTGTAACTAAGGCCTATTTTCAGACATTTTGGTACTCAGTAGCTCCTCACAGTGGATTTTAGTTTAGGTTTCCAATATGCCCTGGTGGTTCTTATACGTTCTGACTGAATTATTTGATTTTTTAACTTTTGTACGATTTGGAATGGACTGATCATTGAGACACTTGTCTGATTGTCTCAACAGAAGAACTATTCTTACGGAAATAAATCTCATCTCAATCGTGCTCTACCATTATGCGACTGATGGCACCTCTTTGGAAAGACTTAAGTGTGCTTTGATTTGTACAGTCAAAAATATTAATGCAACTGATACTTTTGTACAGATTCATTTTATGTATTTTAATTATCAACTTTTGACTCCGATTAATATAATCCGTAGCTTGTGTCGGTTTAAAAGAAACTCGATACTTACTCGTTGAGTATTAAAATTTATTTTACGATACAGAATTGGCGAAAAATCCCGCAACACTAGAATATTTCTTCAGGAATGAGCTTTAGAAAAAAGTTTCAAATAACAGTTGTGCGGTTCAACAACTTATAATAGTCGCGATTTTACTCTCATGGAGTTTTATGTTGACATAGTACGATCGCGTGGGTTTCGTTCCTAATTTTTCGCCATATATTCAGGTTTTAAAATAATAAATATAAAACTTCACCCTGAACAAAATTGAAATCGTAACAGTTTATAAAAATAGCAAGGTTACCTGTAGAACATAGTTTTAATTTTGTTGACAAGTAACAATGTTTTAGAATTTCTTAATAATGAAATGTAAAAAGACTATAAATATGAAATAGAAAATTTTCTGAAGATTATGACCATGGAGCAATGGAATAGATGATGAATTTAGTGGGGGAAATACATATGTGACATCTTTTCAGGGCCACGTAATGTGAAAAAGGTATTTTTTTAAGTTTTGGATAATCCCTCAGTATTACAAGATTCTCTCTGTCTGTATTACAGGGTTTTATGGTGTTTCTCACGGAAACACACATTTTCCTCATGAATTTGATAGATGTCAATTAAAGAATGATCCAACAGGACTGATGAAAATGTACTGATCAGGGCTGTCAAGTTGTGGGGAAAGTCTGCCTCGGGTCACATAATTTTCTAGTTGCCAAAATATAGATTTCATAATAAGTACTAAATAAATATGTTTAAAAATGTGCGCCAAAATATAATAATATTTAGTATTTAAGTATAAAGTAGGAGTAAGTTACATCAATTGTTACGTAACTGTTTTCGCCGAGGTCGCATGCAAAATTTCAAATCCATATCTCATTTAATTAAGCTACGTGTTTCAATATTCCGTTTTTAGAAACTTCATATGATGGTACACGTTGAATTATAAATTTATTTCGTCTACAATTTTCTCGCTGCCATCTCAGTTGCCTATTAGATCCATGTAAAAATGTTCGCTAACGCTCAACCAAATCTCATGGAGTATTATATGCCATCATATACCATTTTTCACACGTCACAACATCTTTATTCAGTAATGAGACAGGATAATTTACAGTCCCCATGCACCACAAGAGTGCGTGCGGGGAATATTAATCCTTTAAAAATAATATATAATTCCTTAATCTCTGGCACTTTTGTGAAAGTTCTTAGTTATACACATTCCATTATGGAAACTCCCCTATACCTATACAATGTTACATTTTAAGTCTGTTTCGAATCACTTTTAAATTTATATTAGTTAATTCATAAAATTTTTAATTACATATATGAAACGATATACAGGGTGTTTGAAAAGTATGGGTACGGCTTAATATTTTAAAAACCATAGGAGATAACATCTATAAACTTTGCACAGTGTCATATGGCTATGTAAACTATTTTTCTTTGCTATTACCATGACATGCCAACCATGGGGGGACGGCCCACAGAGGAAAACATGGAAATCTTAAATTGAAGCATGGGTCGAGTGATACCTCATTTGAAAGAGCTCACTTAGTAGAGTTGAATGCCGCAAACCGCATCTCAAAAGGTTTATCCAATCAGAAAACACATTGGATAGTAGAATGAAACGCCGCCAACCGCATCAGAATACGACGATCCAGTCAGAAATGGCAGCGCATAATGTAGGCCTACTTCACAATGTGTACCTAAAACAACCCGCCATTTCTGATTGGATAAACCTTTTGAGATGCGGTTTGCGGCATTCAACTCTACTAAGTGAGCTCTTTCAAATGAGGTATCACTCGACCCATGCTTCAATTTAAGATTTCCATGTTTTCCTCTGTGGGCCGTCCCCCCATGGTTGGCATGTCATGGTAATAGCAAGGAAAAGTAGTTTACATAGCCATATGACACTGTGCAAAGTTTATAGATGTTGTCTCCTATGGTTTTTTTAAATATTAAGCCGTACCCATACTTTTCAAACACCCTGTATATGTACTACATATACATTGTTGTTAGTACTTATATATATATATATATATATATATATATATATATATATATATATATATAATTTATTTCTTAGTTATTATACAAATTGCAGCCCTATACACTGTTGACTCAATCTCCACTCTAGTTTATCCTACTGTTATCTCAGATTCTTTATCGATGTTAGTCTTTTTTATATAGTTTATTTCTTGTTATTCCTTCATAGTATTTTTATTAATTGTTGTTATTTCTTATTTTGATAACTCTCCTCAGGCTCTATGTTCTATAGCTATAAATTGTTTACTAGCCTTTACACTTTCCAGTTTCGTTACAGTTGTTGCCTATGTTGTTTGCTAGCCATGCCTCCTTATATTTACTCTCTGCCCTCTTAGCTCCTAAGAAAACATTAGTACATCTTGTCCATATTTATTTGTTTGTGATTTCTGTATAAAATTGGCGTTTGCCGTTGAAATTAATAAATATAACATTTACATATATATATACAAACATATACTTTGCTTTCTTTTACTATATGAATAATCTACATGTGATGACGTTACATGACAAAATCTCAAATGCCTGTAGTACACTACACAGTTTGTAAATTTATTCCACTACTTCCTCTTTACCATCATGGTTACCCAATATTACCATCGCCAAGCTAAATCCAGTGAAGTGACATGCACCATCATTGTTCATTGGAGCTCGATATTGTTTATTATGAACAAGCAAAATTTTAAGTCACAATAGGAGGTCACTTCGTTCTCGACAGACATAAATGAAACTTTTCAATTCCTCGAGTGATGGGTCTCGCCAACGCTCAAGTGACAAGTTAAGTTTGTGTTAGCATACTTCACCACCCTGCTCCACATACAAACTTAAATGTATAAACAGTGCCGCATTCTGGCGGACATACGAGAAGGTACGTATCTCTAATTATAGTTTCGGTCCTAACCATTGACACGGGCTTACATGGAAACTACATCAACGTAATGGCCAATGTCCAACTCTAAAGTACATGAGCTAGTATTGTTCCTCGTAGAGAATCCAAGCCGTCACGTCGACCTTGATCGTGTAGTCGAAGTTTAGAACTTAAGAGAACCTTAGAGTATAGAACTTTAGAGTATAGTAGTACGGCAGTAAAGTATTGCATCCTAACTCAAGGAAGGTCTTTTGAAGATGAGGTATGAATGTTTACATTATGCACATGAATGATAATTATGAAAATATGTCTAAATTGAACTTACCTACTGATTGCAATCTAGGAATTTTGGGAAGTTTTAATCTACCAATAAAAGGTTCTAATTTTTAACTTATAAGCTTTGTAAGAAACCTTAAATTGTCTTCAGATGAACATAATTAGGCCTACTATTTAAAAAATAATATATTTAATTTTCTGATACAATAGTCTTATTTGATATCAAAAGTGATTTAAGTTTGTAAGTCAAACTGTTTCTTTTCGAAATTACGACGGTTATTACATTATATACACATTTTAATGCACGTTTTTATCAGTTTTGTCTACTATTCCAATAATGAGTCGAAAACGAACTGTGAGCAAGGTCTCAGACTGTTGTTAAGGTCCATCTCCATTGAAATATGTTTTATGTAGGTCTAGGTTGCAATATAAAAAGGGTGTAGACAAATACATCCATTTACGGGTAGGCTACTAGAGTCTGTCGCCATGCCTGAATGAGAAACCAACCGGTCTGCACTTCCTTGTAAAACAAGGTTGGATAAAACGAAGGAAATGTGTTACCGGGAAGGTAGGAGGACTTAGAGGCTTTGTAATGTTTTCTTCGCTCAGTGATGATGTAGAAAATATTTATTTGGCCATGTTTTTGTTTATAAATATAACGTCTGATAACCCTTTTGATTATTCCATAACGGTTTATAAAACTCTGATACTCAATAAAACGTTCTCCCATAATGAGAAAGTTAATAATATTCACAAATTACTATAAAAAGGGTCTAGGTGCTCCAAAACCTTTTAGAATTGAGTAGTTCAACTCGATCATCAATTCAAGAATTCATTGGTTAAAAAGCGGAGTAGACCAACCAAAACAGGTGGTGTAGTGATATTTAAGGGTAAAACTTATAAATTAATAAACCGACATAACGAAGTATCGAAGAACATAATGAAAGACTTTTGCTAATTTACTAAAACTTTTTCCCGGATTATTGCAACAATGTTGTCCTTTAACCTCTGACCCAAAATGAATAGAGTTCTTCTTTGGACCAAGACGAACCTGTGTACTAAAGTTAAAGTTTATAGGAGCGTACTACCAAGAGTTATAGCACACACGGACATACATACGACGATATGATTTTAGAAGTGACTTTGAGTCCTTAATAATCTTTTTTTAAACAGTCAGACTTTGTGCTGTTGGCGTACCAGTAAGATATTTCTTGAGTTTTATTGGGAGTTCCTTTCCGTAGTGTTTCTGTAGTGTAATATATTTGGACTTTTGCTGCCTGAAGAAGATGATAGATTTCAATCCTTGAAAAGCAGTGTTGTATATATGTAACGTATTACGATGATAATGTCCGAAATCCTACTATCCTTTCAAACCATCCATCATCAATAACAAAATTTAAAGAATAACATAACGGTTTTACTATCGCATTAAATCAATTTTTAAAATCTAGTAAAATTGTTGTATAAGGCAGGTAATGGTAAAAAATTGATCGATCTCACTTGGATTGTGCGGTAAGCGGTTAAAACGTAAGACTCAATTTGAGTGAGAAATCGGTGATGGACCAACTTACCAATTCAAAACAGAAATATAAAGATGTGGGTCAGTTGTACACTTTGACTTTTCGAGGAAACCCGAAATATGATTTCGAGTGAATTTATTTAGTTCATTCTGCTACTGCTGATACAGTGTCGTAAATTTAGTTTTCTTTCAATTTTAAACAAGCTATCGAAAATTGAAGATGATGATAACATAAGCGAACCAAGAACTGTTAATCTAATATTACAACAAGAATATTTAGTTTGGTAATCGTATTGATAATAAATGTGATAGGTGGTATCCTTCTTGGAAATACTACGAAATCATGTGCAACACTACTAGGAAATATGAAGGAAGAGGAGCGATCCGTTAGGTTATAGCAAACTTTATGATAACAAACGTGCTCTAAGAACTATTCATCTAATATTCTTACAAGTATATTTACTTCCATAATCGAGTAGATAACAATTGTGATAGATGTCATCCTTCTTGGAAATACTCCGAAATTATGTGCAACACTACTGGGAAATATAAAGGAATAGGAGCAATCCATTTGGGGCAACAGTTTACGATAACAAACGTGCTCCTAATCTAATATTCTAAAAAGTATATTTACTTTCATAATCGTGTAGATTAAATTATGATAGATGGCACCCTTCTTGGAAATACTCCGAAATTATGTGCAACACTACTGGGAAATATGGAGGAAGAAGATCGATCCAAGAACAATCTATTCTAATAAGTATGTTACTTTCATAATCGTGTAGATAACAATTGTGATAGATGGCACCCTTCTTGGAAATACTCCGAAATCATGTGCAACACTACTAGGAAATATGAAGGAAGAGGAGCGATCCGTTAGGTTATAGCAAACGTTATGATAACAAACGTGCTCTTAGAACTATTCATCTAATATTCTTACAAGTAGGTATATTTACTTCCATAATCGAGTAAACAACAATTGTGATAGATGTCATCCTTCTTGGAAATACTCCGAAATTATGTGCAACACTACTGGGATGGAGGAGATCGATCCAAGAACAATCTATTCTAATAAGTATGTTTACTTTCATAATCGAGTAAACAACAATTGTGATAGATGTCATCCTTCTTGGAAATACTCCGAAATTATGTGCAACACTACTGGGAAATATAAAGGAATAGGAGCAATCCAATTTGGGGCAACAGTTACGATAACAAACGTGCTCTTAGAACTATTCATCTAATATTCTAAAAAGTATATTTACTTTCATAATCGTGTAGATTAAATTATGATAGATGGCACCCTTCTTGGAAATACTCCGAAATTATGTGCAACACTACTGGGAAATATGGAGGAAGAAGATCGATCCAAGAACAATCTATTCTAATAAGTATGTTTACTTTCATAATCGTGTAGATAACAATTGTGATAGATGGCACCCTTCTAGGAAATACTCCGAAATTATGCGCAACAACTACTGAGAAATATGGACGAAGAAGAGTGATCCGTTGTAGCCGATAGGTTGGCGAGGGCAGGTCTACATTCTTGTGGGTGCGGTGTCTGGCAGAGCATTCACCTTGACCGACCTGTCCCGTCCCGTCTTTAGTAGACTTGTAACTTGCGACAGCTGTCTCTACTAAGCTGTCAGGAGACTCCTGCCGCATGTTTGTAGCTAGTAAGCCAATGTTTGGCTAATCACGGCCAATTGCGTCATTACGTTTGTCACGCCCAATATTATACTCTAGAGTTTATTAAGATTTTAAGCCCTTGAAAATAATAGTACATCCACACTTTACGTCTTTATCGTTGGACGTAGAATGGTGGAACACGTCTCATTTTACGTACCCAAACTATGTTTTTATACCAAAAGCGAATACTTTTTTAAATATTTTAAACTAGGAATAAAAATAGTATAGATTTTTTTTGAATATGTATAATATGAAATAACATATGGATACCTATTAACCATATTTTTAAAATAAGACAACCACAAGTCTAAGCCCAAAATAAGATCGTAAAAAGAGACTGTGGTTATGACATTGTTCTTATGGGCTATAATCAAATTCCGTTCAGAAAAGTCGGTTCTTAACTATGTGCAATTGGTTAACGGTTGGATTCTTTTTTAAGTTTGGCAACTCTTGGCACAGTCCTTTCAAATAATTTTCTCAATAAAGGATAAATATTGAGGATTGTACAAATTTGAAGCAGAATTTAGGGGCATAATCAGACCCGAAGAAAAACTTTTGAGCATAAGGAAATGGAATTTTTACATTACTCGTATGTATATGACCGGAGAGAATGATGTGTTTTTTATAACAAAAAATAATTATCGTAAGTACTATTATATAAAAACCTGATATTTTCTAATATATCATTCCTAATTTATATAATATATTTTGAAATGTAATTTATTACATCATAAATTGTTTAAAAAAAACACATCACAGTCTGAGGCTATAACTAATTGACATTTATATTTGGCGTGGCAACAAAATCACCCATTATTCCTACTTAGAATGTCTATAATTCCTCGTAGAGCAAGGGCCATTTGAACCGAACTTTATTACTGGTAAGCAAAACTCACATTAATCGGTGTAAACCGCCAATAATCGATAAAGTTGACAGTTGATTACTCACTATAATCCGTAATCTAATCAGCTGATCAGTCTACTGAGATAAAGACAGACCGGTGGCCACTCAAGCCGATTGCCGGCTAACCGGTGACCGGTAAAACGGTGGCGCCTGTCATTTTACAGTCCCGACTGCTTCACTTAGGCCTACGCCTCAACCTCCTCCATTGCGTGCGTTTATGGCTTCTTTACGAACTGGGTAATTGGTCATCCGTCTTGATTGTGCTCTAATGGGGCGATTCCTTAGATTGCCTAATGGGGTAATGGTTCTGGAGCATTGAGGAGGATAAGGGCTGTCTCCTCGATTGGGCCAAGTCTGGCACTTTTTCAGCATACAAATCGTTGAGAACTTGATCAAAGTAGAAGTCAATTTGGTACTTTGGTATTATACCGACCACTTCCTGGCGCCTTTTGAGATTTTGGTTTTTGATCAGTATTGTAGAGTAATCCTTAGTCCAAAAATACCAGGAATTATCATATCACAACCCCCCCCCCTCCCACAAATGCTTGGTAAAGGTCGGTCATTACTATACAGTGCTGGAACACTATATTCTAAGCACTATATTCGGTGCTGGATCCGTCGTTATTTCAATACTATAATTCGGTGTCGCTGCTTTTCCTCTGGTGAATAACTGAAGAGTGATCTAGGCTTAGGAAAGTTCAGATAAAAATACCCTTGACTGCTGTATTCAACACCACCCTGCACTTCCGTCGGAAAAAGAAAATAGTCCTGAATTGAAACTCAGATCAAGCATTACAAATTCAGAAATTGAAGTTGATACAGTAATTGTAGAGAATTACCATTTGTTTGTATAGGCCTATATAACACTTTATTTCCCCCCAATAGGGATGTGATCGGTATAATTCTAAAGTAATGTGAGTTTGTTACTAAACCTACCGTGGCTAGAGGATGCTGAAGATATACAGAAACGGACGTTGTGAGTATATAGATAACTAATTGCTCCCTACTGAATAATGTAGTATTTTCAATCAATATTAACACATACTTTAGTCAATCAGTTCAAATAGTAGTAATGCTACTATAGTTGCAACATCTGACAAGTTATCTGAAGAATTGTTGAGAAAACTATGTTAATATTGTTGTCTTACGCAGTTCAGGCTTTCATAATATGGAAAAGTAGCATTTTCTGTGATTTATGCAAACCACAGAAAGAGGAATAGATCACTTTTCCCAAACCATTAGAGAAAAATAATAAAATCTTCTAACAATAATGTACTTGAGTGACGGCACAGGATTTTTCGAAAATTTGCTACTTTCCAGTGATTAAAACAATCAGCAGCACCACGTTTCGAGATCTGCAATCTGATATCTTTCTCAGGTAGAGATAATCTCCAGTCTAAGCTCTCAAGCTAGAAGTAATCTAAAGCAAAGACGATCCGAACCTAAATGTCCGCATTTGTTACATCTTTTCAATGGGATGTCTCCCATAATTTTACGAGAAAAATATGGACGTAATGACTTTGAAGTTGAACTTATTTTTGTATTGGGGAAAAAATTCAAGGTTGTTTCACTATAGACAGGCCCTTATAAATCAATAATCATTAAGAAAACCGTGTAAATCTGTTTTTAGAGAATTAGAACATTTGACTTTGCCTTATCCATAGTTTATAAACAATGCTGCATTCAAAATTTAAATTTAAATTATTTTAGGGAAGAGATTGTCACCATCACAGCACACGATATAATCAAATATATATAACTTAGCAACGTAGACTAAATTTATTTGGAAATCTTCTGTCACAAGCAAGAACCAGATTATACAACATCTAATGTCTTAAACTAATGTGCCGAATCATTTAAAAACTGACCAAATTTTTGTTGTTTATAGCATTCTACCCTACCCAGTGGACGAATCAATAACGTTGTATAAATAGCTAAATTCAAAACTAATGATTGAGATCTGTTATCTAAAATTGTTTTGAAATCTCCAAGGTTTTATTATATTTAAGTAGGAAAACAACTGTAAATTTAAAAGTGGTTATATTACAATATTGAAATGGTTGTATTATACATATTAACATTGGTTACACAAGGACATAACCAGCGCGGGGGCCTAAGGGGTCAGGATCCCCCCCAGATTTTAAAATTTGTTTACTTTTTTAGCAAACTATCATTATTATTTAAATAATTCAGTATTACTGACATGTACTGCTGAAAGATTCGATTTCAACATTGAAACGTTTCAAGAACTGTTTAAGGAACAAAATGGTGAGTGAACAGTTGACTGCACTTGGCCTTACTTTCTGTCCATTACTCGAAAATAACAATTATCTTGTCCCCTACTCCTCAACATTTTTCCTGGCTACGTTCTTGATGTTTTAATATCAATAAAATGGTTGAAATCGTTATTCAAATATCTATTCATTTATTGAAATCCAAACTCGTCACAGATAGTGGCCAAATTTTATAACACCAGGTTTCATTAACTTCATTCATCTTCGAGGCCTCTAACCTTCACAGAAGAAGGGAAGTCTAGAACAAAAGGCCATTCTAAAAATATCCCCCTAGTGCACGTGACATAGTAACCTATACAGAAGCACAGAAATGCAGCGTACTCACTGCATTAGTTGACAGCGGCGGCTAACGGTCCAGGTCATCCATCTCCGGGCTGGGCAAGATGCCCAGGAGAAAGGGTTTGAATCTTCGCTCGCTCTCTTTCGAAAGTGCATTACTGAGACTTCAACAGTGCAGCAGACAAAACCGTTACGGTACAAAGTTACAACAAACAAAAAACTGTTTTATTGCCAGTATTTCATTTTAAGTCCTTGTTTTGTCTTTCAACTTGTAACTGTGTGTAGAGTTTGTTAAAGTTCTGCTATAAACGTTTCCATATGTAATAGTACATATTCCTTAATTCATAAACAATAATGTTACTTATTACATTATAGGCTGAGCGTTAGCGAAGCCTATTACACGATGGGTTGAAGAAATTTAATTTATGTCGTCAGCATGAGAGCAAACTGACTTGGATTTTTCATAGAGGTTCATTTCTATATTGGAAATATCGAGTTAAATATTGTACGTCACCCCAAGGGATTCAGCTGGACGTTAGTGAAGATTTTTACACTGGTCTTGTGGGTAACCACGATGGGGACGAGAAAATCGCAGAATAAATAGACTGAGTATAATTATATGATATTGTAACATAGTAACGATGATATTGTTACATAGTAATATGTAACGAACAAAATATGTTAGACATGGAATTTTGCATGAAACATCAGCCTGTTTCACAACACGTGGCGTGGCGTGCCCCTACGTCATATAATATGAAAATTAATTCATAACATTTTATTTTACTGTGCATTAACGTAGTCTTCGAAAAAAAACGCCGGTTTTAACCCAACCAAATCACTTGTTATTGTATAGGCAATGGTGATTATTTATAACGGTATGCACCTTTTGATTGTATTAGAATTAGCACAGACTGAAAAGATCTGTAAAGGAATATTTGTAGTCTGAGGTAATACTTACACTAGAGATAACTCACCCAATACTATAAATTGAGGCAATGCAAAAGTGAGCGCTCGGAGTGCTATCTGTGGAGTGGGATGTCAGTTAGCAAATATTAGAAAAGTAATAATTAAGTTGCGTGGCGCAGCTCTAGCGGCAGATGTCAGAACTAACTGAAATGATCCCCGTACAATGAACCCTCAGCAACAACCTCCCGTATGAATGGTTTATCTTCTGTTAAACTGATACAATCAAAGGTATAACTAATCCCTACTAACGAATATGTCAATAGTAAATTTGAAAACAAAAGTTTAAAGTGTCTGGCTGATTATGTAGCCCCGAAAAAGTAAAACGAAAATGAGGGGTTAGATTTGAATGTAATATAAAGACAGATAAGATTGAAAACATAGTAAACTATTTAGAAAATACTGGAAGAGGTGTTTATCGTGCATATTGAAAATTCTGGTTTTCAGAATGAGAAGAGATGTGAATCTAGGAGATAAATATGCAACATTACACGGTATTACAATAACAGTTTGATTCTGCATGAAGTTATCAGTTTTAAACTAAAATATAAAAAAACAACGAAAAGGGTCAAGGAAGTAGCCAAGCGATAGGGCCTAAGAGGTCCGGACCTCCCCCCAAAATTTCAATTTTTCAATCACTGTTTTAGTAACGATTATTATTATTTTTATAATTCAGTATTACTGACGTGTTTTGCTGAAAGATCGTTCTCAACAAAGAAACGGGCCAAGAACTTTTTAAGGAACAAAATGGGAACTTACTCTCTGTCCACTACGGAAAAATATCAGTTGTCACCTCCTCCCTCCCCCAAATTTGTACTAGCTACGTTCTTGAACAGGATTACAGCCTCTACAACTTGTGAGGCTAAAATACTGCGTATATAACTCGTAATACTAGGAACAACTGCCATGGTAACCGCGAAGACTAAACGATTCTCTCATTGTAAATTGTAAGATTGGTAACTAGATGCTTGTTCTGGTAAATCGTTCAACTATTTCAAGAGACCTTGAGTTGACCATCGTTTGCTCCATTCTGAGCAACTAGTATGAATATGTATTACACTCAAGTGATCACAACATATCCTACAAAACATCGGTTATATCTTTAATTAGATGAGAAAATAAAATAAACAGACGAAGAATGCATTCTGGAGTATTGGTTCTGTGCTTGGACTAAATATTCAGGTACACCCACTTTGTAACTAAGAGTTATTATTTCAGGACAAAGTCTGTGTCAGGCCAAAGACAATACCGTCCATTCTGGCAACGTCATTCATTCGCTACTCACAAAATGGCTAATGGCTGATGTGCTTTGAAAATAGAACTTATAGACAGTGCCAGAGCATTTCTTCTTCATTCATCACATTAATAACCTCAATCACTGCGCTGGTACTATAGGCAGTAATGTGAGATAGGTGTCAGTCTATTTAGCATGCTAAATCGTCAAGAGTAGACCAACACTTTTATTAGCTATGACACCGCTGTTTTAGGAGTGTTTGATCAATAATCTCTCTCTCTCTCTCTCTCTCTCTCTCTCTATATATATATATATATATATATATATATATATATATATATATAAAACAGGCAAAGCACCCACTCACTCACACAACTCACTCATCACTAATTCCTCAACTTTCCCACATCCCAGGAAATTGAAATTTGGCACACGTATGCCTCATAACCTAACTAAGTAGGATCTTCCGTGAAAATCCGACATCCATAGAGGTGGAACTAGAGTTGCAATCCCTAACACAACAATATTTTGTTTCTCGATGTTCTAGAAAATGAAATTTGACACACACGCGCCTTTTTGTGAAGGAATCCTAAAATACAGGTCCTTACCTTTTCAGTTAACAAACATGCAATACACTACACAGTATTCCTTGCTTCCTAGCCTCTTCGCTATATCATCCTATATTTTCGGTTCAGTTTAAGAATTATTTAAACCTTCATACACCTGATCAGTTATTTGCTTGCAGTTTGTTGTTGACGATGGAAGGATTGTGAAGAAAACAGGATTTTCCGAACATTTCCTATCATTTAGTAGTACAATACAGTCAGTAACACTACGTTTCGAAATCTGCAATCTCATCTCTTCTTCAAGTCAATGACTAAACTAATGTGTGAACACAATCTAGGTTAAATAAACAAAATATATTAGAGCATTGAGACCCTTCATAAAAGCCAAGTACTAATTATTAAAACTGAACTACATAATACAGGTAACAATAGGTCTGCACTCACCGGCTTACCAAATATAACCTATAGGTAATATTAAGTTAGTGTTTAATTTTTATTAAATGCAGCCAACAGTACAATTGTGGTGGTGGCCGCTTATTATACTGCTACTGGAATATGGCATAATAATTCAACTCTGGTGATAAAAACTAGGAATTTGAACAATGCATTTCCCAATAAATTATAACGGATGGGATACTGAACAACGGTGTGTACTATTTAACTCAGAATGAAAAAATTAATGTCTTTTGGTGCTACTAAAAGTGTATTAAACCTAAATCCAAGAAGGCTTCCAAAATTCAAAACTAGCTATAGTGAGAGTAAATGATATTTTATTATGTGTAGTACAAATTTACTGATAATTTTAAGTCACTATTAAGAGTTTTGTATGAAACCAACCATTTGTTTTGTAGGTGTACCCACAATGTACTTTTTGATGTATCGGGGTAAAAACTACTTTTTAATGCTTTCCAATAGCGCACATCCACTTAGATCTAGTCTTTGCATTAAATTGGTTTAAAAAAAGAAATGTTGTTAACCTCATGTATAAAATGAGAAGCCCTATTCAAAATCCAACACTCTTTCAGGACTTAGTTCACCAATTTTTCTGATTACTGAACTTGCTTTTTCAAAATCATTGAAATGTTTCAAATAAAGACTTTTCCTCAACCCCTTTAAGAACGCCTTCTCGAAGAGCTATAAGGTCACCATTTTTACAAACAAGTAGTTGCTTATATTTTACTTATGTTCAAAATTATTTAGCCTTCTCGGGACTTTCTCAGTGGTATGTAAGTCACCGTGCTTCCATGAATAATTAACCGATGCAACCCAAGAGCCTGTCACCACGCTACGAGGATAGATGGGAGCGCCCTTTTATTCTTCCTCAGTCGTTACGAAACGTGCAGTCATTGTTCTGGTGTCGACACATCGGAACAGAATAAATATACACACATCGGCACGTTTACGGTCACACGATCGCATTGCGGTGTCGCAAGGAAATGTCAGGTGCATCCTACGCTCTAGGAGCGAGCGGAAGGTCACGGTTTCAATTCCTAAGAAGGAAAATTCTACATTTGTGTCGATAATCACACAATAATGTCATAATTAGCAAATTCGATGTAGGGCAGTGACTTACCATGTACTTATTTGAAGGCGAAAATGAACAAAGTTTTTGACACCTTAAGAAAAGTAGATCATCCTCGAAAAGTAGTGCCGAAATCCTATCATCTTTTCATAAATGAAAGAGTTTCAGGATGACATGCATTTGCCACCGTTACGGGTTAAAAATGAGCGACGTTTCGCGATCTGTTATCTGATCTATTCTTCAAGAGTCAAATGCTTAAACAAGTTTAAGCATGCAAAAATAGTCAATACTTCATCAATCAATAAACTTATGACGATAAAAACACCAAAGAAAAGAAAATAGAAATCTAAATGCCTCATTTAGATAGCATTAGGACCACTGAGTATTTACTAGAGCACTAACAAGTTTCAGGATTACACGCATTTACCATCGTTACGGGTTAAAAAAGAGCGACACGACGTTTCGGGATCTGGTATCTGATCTCTTCTTCAAGACTCAAATGCTTAAACAAGTTTGGGCTTGCAAAAGTAGTCAATACGTAATCAATCAATAAACGTTTAACGATAAACACACCAAAGAAAAGAAAATATAAATCCAAATGCCTCATTGAGATAGTACTAGGACCATTGAGTATTTACTAGAGCGCTAAATGCACGAAATGGTAGTTTATAGGACTGTCCACTGGATCATGTTGTGGCAAGTGTTCCAGTGAGATCTGAAGATTGCAAGCTAAGGGAAAAAAGTTCGAGGCATCCATTCACATTACAAAATATTACGTTGGAAAATTGAGAGATCAACAATTCAAAATCAACAATCAAAAAGCCAGAGTAACAAATGTTTGAAGGTTCTATCTGGGCAATTGACATGTATTTGTGTGTATGTTCTTACGAGGACTACAGGCCCAGGTTCTATAAGGCCCACTAATATATATTTTTTAATTAAACAACACAACTACCTCAACTATAATAAAAAGTAGATTCTAGTTTTACAGTCGTATAAATGTCACCACATTTTTGTTACGCAATCAGAAATATGAAACGCACGTCCAGAAGGTAATCTGGTGGCTTTTTATAGAGGGGCTTTGCTAACCAGTTTGTCCACATGGGCACAAGGAACCCCCCGTGAGTCTTACGCAAACATAACCTCTCACTCTTACTTGAGTAAGTCCTGACCTCTATGCTGACAAAGAGAATTGTGATAAATACCACAATTTGAAATATAAAATAATTTATTAACAGTCTAAGAAGGTCAATGGACGTTTTAGTAGATGTCTTACCAACGAAGGAAAACAAATTCGGCTCCATATGTTACATTCGTGTATATGTCTAGAAGCCGAGAGCAAAATTTTATTTCATAAGCAATAAATTTACGTTTTTGTTAAATCGATAGAGGAAGTTTCAAAAAGAACGAAAGAGTGTTGGAAGTTGTCGAAATTGGTAGTGAGGAAATCGAAAGCGTGAAAAATATAAACTTATAAATTTAAAACAAACACGCCAATAAAATACTTTTTTATTTCTGTGAGGCCTTTCGTACTCCAGAAGCACATCATTATACCCACATAACTGAATAATAAAAGTGGTTACAATAATAATATCAACAATTTTGTACTAAATAAAAACATATGCTATTAAAAATACAAGGAGAGAATATTCTATGACAGGACAGTATGTCTATGTATATATAAAAAATAAAGTTGATATTTAGTTAGATCAAATAAAATAACGGTGAGTTATTCCAGGTTCCTTATTTGCTTCATATAAAATTGCTTCATATGCATCGAGGAATGTGCTCCTTGAGTAGGAAAGGACTCAAAAAAAAAAAAAAGTATATTATTGGAGCGTTTGTTTTAAATTTAGAACTAATTCGAATAAGAACAGAGTTTCGAGAAAGTATGAACTTATTTCAAATGCGAATGTTTAATTCAGTTCCATTTCACCTTCGGATTAGTGCAACATCTCAAATCTGACGCTGACACAGACTTGACTCCTGGAATCTGCTGGAGTCCATGTCCGTCTAAAAAGATCCAGCTTCCACTAGATTGCACTTGATTTTGTGATCTCGTTGTCTTTGATGTCGAAATGATGCAGAGTTCATTTTGAACTTATTCATTGTCATCTATTTTTGAATCTCTTTAGACGGATGTGGACTCCAAATTCAAAAGTTCAGACGCTACTCTAAATAGAAGGTGAAAAGTAGCTAATACTATATTAGTATTGACTCAACCCTTTCCATAGAGAATGAGAATGATCTTTCAAATCACATTTTTATCTTAATTTCTATAAGTGCTATATGTCGCGATTATGAGGCATTAGACCACTGCTGGAAACAACTCGTGAGCTTTTTTGTGAGCTGTCTGCAGACCCAAATATGAAGTCAGGATGGCTATGTAGTTGCGATCGCGGAAGTTCGCCTTGAAGTTGTGGGTCCGCGCATGGCAATAGTGATCTTTGGGCCTGGTGTGTTCTTATGTCACTTGTCAGTGGTAAACGGGATCAGTGCATTCTTATATAAGTGTGCCAGACCCAAAAACCATTTTTTGCATTCTTTGACTTCTAAAAAAATAGAATTAACACTGCGTTTTATAAGAATAATTTAATTCTTTTATCATAAATAATTAAATACAGTCCCGTTTTTGATCCCTTAATCCATGCCCACTTAGCAAATATTCACATTATTTTTCAACCATTTTCCCTTAAGTCTGCAAATTTGACCAAAATTTCTACGGTATACTTAAAAAAAATACAATTCGCCGTAGATTATAGTTTTCTTGAAAATTACCCTTCAAAACTGTAATTCGAACATTAAAAAAAACGAGAGCACAAACAGTGGTATTAACTTAAAATTCGAACAACGATCAAGCGAGTCCTCCAGTAGTACGTGGATCTCAAACCATGGAGTTTCCCATGGATTCTGAAATCCAGTTTCCATATCCAAATCCATCCTTTCACACGGGGATCTGGATAATTCTGTCACACTCCAAGTCATTATTGCGGACCTCAGCTGGGACAAACTTGATTACAACTCGTATACTCTAACCTCAAACCAACCTCATAAGCTGACCTCCAAATATTTTAATTATTTTACAGGACCAAATCAGAGTACTATTCAGATAATTAGGCGATTTAATATCTTGATTTATGTCCCAAATGAGCATCATTTGTAAAACAAATTATTATTTTATGAGCCTTCTTAGAAAATTTAGAAAGGAAAATGAAAATGAGGGTGTACGTGTACGAGCGCACGTATACGTTTGTGGCCGGTATGCAGGTCCTACTTTTACCTGTATTCTAATTTATCAAGACGTTTCCTCATTGAGATATTTCGGACGAGTTCGTTTCAAGGTAAACCCTGATTTAGGAAAGGAGTAGGGTGTTGTTATTTACAAGAATTTCAGAAGATTTTTTTATCGTTTAGGTCACTTTTTTGGGGTTACCTTAAAGTCAGTGGCGTAAATAAAGGGGAATGAGATTGATAGCCCCTAAAAGCCCTGAAAATTGAAATAAATTACAGCAGGGACATATTTTACTTTGAATAAAGCGTATCTAATTCATTTAAATTTAGATTTATTCCATACCCTTAGGAATGGGGTGCTCTTTAATCAGACTTTCAGCTTTTAGGCGGTTTAAAAAATCTTAGCTCTCGAGAAAAATAAAATTTAATTTTAAACAGGTAAACAATATTTTGTGGGTAGACAAGATTTTACTTGTTAGTATTAACTTGCATCAGATCCAGATCAGCTGTTCGTATTCCGAAAATATTTGAAACGTGGGCTAAAATCGCTGTAATTCGCTCAAGTAGCGTATTTGTGCTGCGTATTAACTCCAAGAATGTTCAGTACTGTGTTCTAGACATCACTATTTTCATTAAAATATTGTTGTTTAATTAAATGGTGATTATTAAAATAACTTTTCAGACTTCAATACATTAATAAATTCAAATACACTACAGTATAGTGTACTCTACTAAACAGAGCCAAGCAGCTTACAGAAACAGAGTAGACCTACCAGCATTTTAAACCCACATAAAACCAAGGGGATTTTGAAAGCCTCCGGCAATTTTTTGCAGTTCAATTTTAGCACTACAGGTATGTATCAACCCTCAAAAACTAAGACCTAGAGGATTTTGAAAGTTACCTGCAACTTTTTGGAGTTCCCTACAGCCTCATTATTGGAACTATGGGTGTATATGAGTGCAATAATTCATGTAGAGATGTTATCATAATTGTAACAGGTTAATAAGTTGAGCAATGTATGTTATGAGAATAAGACGAGAAAAGGTTGTTATAACAAGAACAAAGCAAAAAGTGCCTTATTTTGAAGAATTTGTCGATTTTTGAGTTAGGGAGAGGAGTTAAATTCATACTCTTATAAAACCATGCAGAAATAAGGAGTCTTGCCCTTTGTTTTTTTATATTACATAAAGAGGTACATACTAAGTTATTGAAAAAAGTGTACCAAACTTCGGAAAGTGATTAAATTACTAGCTAAAAACATTATTGGCCCATTCACACAGTGGTTTTTTTCTCTCACTTACCCATATTATCTCATTACCGTGAAATTAATTTTTTGTTTCATTTGCGTTCTTCTCAGCTCTAGTACTAACAAATTACTCATAGGGTAAATGGTCTGTTAAAGAAGCTACCGCTATTGTAACATTTAACTCTGAAAAATTGAAATGTAAACAGCGTAGTCTCTAGAACATTTTGTCAACGGTTTTATCATCGATTTTCAAAATTGTATATATTGCGTGGAAGGAGCAATTTTATGAAGCTGCATATTTCAAATCACCTTGTTAATATTTGTGTAAGGTAACTTGAACCTTTCTCAATGACCTGGGATAAATTCGTAATCTGAAGAACTTTTGATCAAGGGAGAGGTCTGGAAGACGTTTGTTCGAAAATTGCAATTTTTTTATACTAAAAGATAATAAACACATGTAAAGCCTTAAAACGTGTTTGTAAGTTAAACAGTTATGGGGGAAATTAATTAACTTTTACGCTGCTATTAAAGAATAATAGTTCCAAGCATTGAACTTGTGGAGATTTTGTAACTTAGTTGCAAAACATCCAGCTAAAGCTACAGAGGTAATATTAATTACATTACATTCCAAACAGTTTCTCGTGTCCTACAGTCCAAGAAACCTTGAGTGTCATTGTGGTGATAGATTATATATTGGATATATTATAGATTATTATTATATGTTGATTAATGGGACGAAATATTTTGAATGAATTGATTGTGTCTTTTTAGCGTCATGAGACTGAACTTGTACCTCCAAGACTACTTTCGTTTTACTTGGGTGCTTCACGTATTACACACGTATTTAGGTTGTTAAGTTATACACATTAATCACTTCTGTTTTATTTCCTTCCTCCATTTCCATAGCTCATCAGAAAAGGTGAGCAAGGGCTTTGGAACGTCTCCAAGATAAACAAACACAGAAGCATATCATTGAGAAAGTAAACAAACATAGTACAGGAGGTAAACAAACCATGAATCTAGAATGGTAGGGGTCGCCGGGGGCGGTGACACTGCGCTTGAACTGGCGGTTGAGCCGCGGGGGCGGCACACTGGTCCGCATGACACTGTACACGAGGACACAACACGACAACACGAGGCGACACGACACTGACACAAGGCTCGACACTGCAGCGTCCACGCGTCGAGCGACCCCAGTAGACTGAACCTTGCGCGTTCTACGCAGACCGCAGCGGGCACTTTCTAAACCCGATCGCCGCCGAAAATTTCCGAAGCGGACTCGGTTCCGTTGTCAACAATTAATTGTGAAAAACAATGAAAAGTACCCACGCCAAAAACGTGTTTCCTAAGGATCTTTCAATTCCAAACTTCGGATGTTGCCATAAATATATTTTAGTAAGTCATTCTTTTCAGACTACATCCGTGGTGGATAAATAGTCCAATATTTGAATATTTTTACGAGTGCAAAAAATGTCACTGAGAAGATATCCTAAAATGAACAACTGTTTTTTACTATTGTAGGCAGTAAAGAGTCTTTGAGCGATTTTTGGAGAGGCTCTGGAGTGTAAAGATCGTAAATAGACTGGAGGTGTAAGACTGAACAAGGGCCAAATGTAGCATGACCTCATTTGAACACTTCTTATATCCCCTGTTGACTTTTTTCTATAACCTCTGTCCACTTCATTCTTTTGGATAAGATTCTGAAAGAAATAAAAAAACCCCACCCTAAGGCCAAAAGAATGAGAAGAGTAAGGCTTTCAAAAAGCAGGCTATTCTTAATACTGTGAATACTATTGTTCTCATTGACTTAAATCAACTATAACGAAAAATTTCTGAAATTATTAATAAAAATAAAAACTCTAAAATGGACCCGTAATAGTCTAGTATAAGTTGTTGGGACACTTGACAATAGTAATGAACTAATTACGGAAGCGTTATTGTTTATGTTTCCATGCGGGTTTCCTGTCAGTTAATTACAGCATTTCCCTGTGGATTGTATGTCAAGTTCCATTTACAGTGTTTGTAGAATAAGTTTAAGTTTAGGATGCACAAACACACTGCAATCTTGTGGTAGCGTAAGATCTACTATTACAGAGTAAGGGAATTACGTTCTTATGATGAATATACTAAATAAACTGGAGTTTTTATTATTCTAAAAAGACTGTAGGCCTACTATTAAAAGTTTAAAACCGGAACTAGCGAGCTTTTGATACAAGATTGCTAAAAATTAATAGATAATAGAACGTACAACGGAGTATCGAAGGAGCCGACAGACGGACAGCCTTTTGACATTTTGATCCCAAAGAGTAGAGTTCAACATCACCCGTCTAGAATAACCTTTCACTCCGGAAGCTGCGCAAAATCCTTTAGGACTAAATGCAGTTCAGAGCTTCTTGTATTGAAATAAAAAACTAAAAAACAATTACAATACATTTTGGCTATGTTAATACAGATACATGTATTATTAAACGTGGCATTAAACAGTTCCAGTCTTCTATTACATACCCCCTTAGACTGTGTCAGTTAGTGTTATAGATGTTGGCGCTGTTACATTTGGATTACTAAAGGATAACATTTGTGTTTTTGCAATCTGATACGGATGTACTTACAGCATGAAAAGATTGCGTTAGGATAATGTTTCTCACCAGTTTGCTATCTCAAAAGAAGAGATACTCAAATGCCAAGTGTTACACGAATTGAAAGTTGATTTTAAAACCTGTTTACCTCATAATACTTTGATATTTGGAGGATTCCAAGTTGTACGGGAACTAATTCATTCCGCGCGTAAAGCTGATAAATTATGAATGTGAGGGCCTGATTGAATGTTTATGCTTGTACAATAAGGCTAGATATGTGGTAGTTTAACTTAACGTGTTTTAAAATGAGCTATGATTGAGGAGGACCCGGTAGGGCCTTCTTAAAATCGTGTGCATATCCGTCTGTGCGATACCTCTTGATATAAAGGTCCTTTAGGGTCAATGGTCAATCTCTCCGTTTGTTTGCTTATCCGTCTGTGCGATACCTCTTGATAGAAAGGTCCTTTAGGGTCAAAGCGCAATCTCTCCGTTTGTTTGCTTATACGTCTTTGCGATACCTCTTGATATAAAGGTCCTTTAGGGTCAATGGTCAATCTCTCCGTTTGTTTGCTTATCCGTCTGTGCGATACCTCTTGATAGAAAGGTCCTTTAGGGTCAAAGCGCAATCTCTCCGTTTGTTTGCTTATCCGTCTGTGCGATACCTCTTGATATTAAGGTCCTTTAGGGTCAAAGCGCAATCTCTCCGTTTGTTTGCTTATACGTCTGTGCGATACCTCTTGATAGAAAGCCGTTTAGGGACAAGGATCAATCTCTCCGTTTGTTTGCTTATCCGTCTGTGCGATACCTCTTGATATAAAGGTCCTTTAGGGTCAAAGCGCAATCTCTCCGTTTGTTTGCTTATACGTCTGTGCGATATCTCTTGATAGAAAGCCGTTTAGGGACAAGGATCAATCTCTCCGTCTGTTTGTCTACCCGTCTGTGCGATACCTCTTGATATAAAGGTCCTTTAGGGTCAAAGCGCAATCTCTCCGTTTGTTTGCTTATACGTCTTTGCGATACCTCTTGATATAAAGGTCCTTTAGGGTCAATGGTCAATCTCTCCGTTTGTTTGCTTATCCGTCTGTGCGATACCTCTTGATAGAAAGGTCCTTTAGGATCAAAGCGCAATCTCTCCGTTTGTTTGCTTATACGTCTTTGCGATACCTCTTGATACTCGTATAATGGTCCTTTAGGGTCAATGGTCAATCTCTCCGTTTGTTTGCTTATCCGTCTGTGCGATACCTCTTGATAGAAAGGTCCTTTAGGGTCAAAGCGCAATCTCTCCGTTTGTTTGCTTATCCGTCTGTGCGATACCTCTTGATATTAAGGTCCTTTAGGGTCAAAGCGCAATCTCTCCGTTTGTTTGCTTATACGTCTGTGCGATACCTCTTGATAGAAAGCCGTTTAGGGACAAGGATCAATCTCTCCGTCTGTTTGTCTACCCGTCTGTGCGATACCTCTTGATATAAAGGTCCTTTAGGGTCAAAGCGCAATCTCTCCGTTTGTTTGCTTATCGTCTGTGCGATACCTCTTGATAGAAAGGTCCTTTAGGGTCAAAGCGCAATCTCTCCGTTTGTTTGCTTATACGTCTTTGCGATACCTCTTGATACTCGTATAAAGGTCCTTTAGGGTCAATGGTCAATCTCTCCGTTTGTTTGCTTATCCGTCTGTGCGATACCTCTTGATAGAAAGGTCCTTTAGGGTCAAAGCGTAATCTCTCCGTCTGTTTGTCTACCCGTCTGTGCGATACCTCTTGATATAAAGGTCCTTTAGGGTCAAAGCGCAATCTCTCCGTTTGTTTGCTTATCGTCTGTGCGATACCTCTTGATAGAAAGACTCTTTAGGGTCAAGGATCAATCTCTCCATCTGTCTGTCCATCCACCTGAACGATAACTCTTGATAGAAAGGCTTTAGATGCTTGAATCATATTAGATTCCTCTTAGTCCAAAGAAAACCCTTATTGATTTTGGGGTCCAAAGTTAATCCAACCATCTGTCTGGCGGTCTGTCTGACTATGTGTCCGATAACTCTTTATAGAAAGGTCCTAGAGTCTTGAAACCTGGTACATAGATTCCTCTTCGTCCAAAAAGACTTTTACTGATTTTGGGGTTCAAAGGTCAAAGTAAAGTCTGTCCATCTGTGCGATAACTTTCGTTACTTTTTGTCGGGTCCTTCGATGCTCTTTTTAGATACAACATACCCTGTTGTATCAGTTTATAATTGATCAATGTTCACCTGTTTCTGCAGCATAAACCATTAATTGTGGATTTAAACCTTGCGAACTAACGTTTCTCAGTCAATAAAATGTGACAATTTGATCAGTTATTATTATTACATTGAGTTTATTATTGTTTGTAATTTATATTTTTATTCTTATTCATTGCTTGAAGTTTATTTATTGCTTATTTTGCTTTTTATATTCTTATTTATTATACGACGTTTATTTATTGCTTGTTATTTATATCTAAATCTGACTTATTATATCATATTTTTGTTACGTATATGAGAATTTTTGTTTACCTATATCGTTTATTAATTAATATTGTTTATTGTGTAAATGTCTGCTAATTTGTACCTACGGTCTCTCTTGTAAAGTATTTATTCTTGTTACACACTAAAATATTTAACATCGTTCTTAGACATTAACCATATTATACTATAACTAAACTGTTAATTAATTATTATAGTTTTTATTCAACTTTTGCATAATTTCCCATTAAAAAAAGGCTTTACTATTGGAAATAAATTTATTGAAAGTCGGATATTTGGGTGAGCGTTTATTTTACACTCGATTGATTTTATATCGTGACAAGTCATCTGTATTATTGGCTGGTAGAGCAGGTGGAGGAAACGAACCTATCAGAATGGTCAACATGATTTCCAATCCTTAATGGCAATAAATAGTACTGACAAAGTAAGATACAGCTAGCGAGTCAGTCGACGTTTATGGGAGCTGAACACACTTTTGTCCGATCTCAGGGATCCGTTTCCCTGAGATATTCTGACGGTTGACCCGGTTAGTGGTAGAGACGGTGTCGGGGCCCGTGCCAACTGCGAATATAGGTCACAGACAGCAGCTCTCCGACATACATAACATAACAGCTGATCTTGAGGGGACGAGAATAGCTGACAGTATGCCGCGACGACTGTCTTGAACTCTGCATCTCGCGTCCCCAAGAGAAGTGGGCAAAACAACTCAATGATTACATGAGCAATTGGTATTTCACTATTGAATTGAACATAATTTATGTGTCTGATTTACATTAGCAAAATACAATGCCCCAGTTGTGTAATAAGGAGGGCGAAAGGGAAAAAACCTTAGAACATCACACCTCAAGAGTTCTAAAAATTAAAAAAATTCACGTACGTCCTAATGCAGCAATCTAACTTATTTGAAGCACAGCAGTTAAATATTTGACTTCTATTCGGGTCTATCTGATGTGTTCAAATTTATGTTTATTCAATAACCCCTCCCCGAAGTGGCGTGCTCTTCAACCAGATGCACCCCTCCCTCTCCTCCAAAAGACAAGTTATAGTTACGCCACTGTGAATACTCAAAGGGTAAATAAATTGAATGGGTAAAAAGTCAATTTGTCGAAACCAAGTCTTCTTCACTTGATCACAATGTACGATAAAGCAACAAAAAACTATATAAACTAAATCGAACAAAAAGTTCATTTTCAGTGTGATTTTACAATTTTTAGACTAGTTAGGTCACTAGTCTACACTAGTCTAGACTACAATCATGTCTAATGTTAGGTGAACACTAGTCAACAGCCGTCTGCGCATGCGTGGCTCCACTTGTAACATTGAGTGAGATAAAGTTTAAACATACAATCTGTGTAATAAATGGGCACTCATAAACAGGGGTGCCCAACCCCCCCAAAGGCTATGGCGCATTCCCCCCCCAAAAAATTTACCATTCATGGGGGTGTATACATTACCGGTATACAGTATAATTATTGTCAATTTTGTTTAATAAAATGTAATAAACAACACAATATGCCATACAAAAATAATAAATCAATGTACAGTACTATAATTAAAAGTCAAAATGGCTAGAAGTGTTTCAAAAAGGTAACTAACTTGATGAACTTAACCCTTGATTACCCTTGATGGCCTTTGTAAAGCAGCAGTTTTTTCCTGTTCTCACTTGAAATGCCAAATTTGTCTATGATCTCACTGTTTGGAATTGATTGTAAAATGTCCTTTTCGGATGCCAAAACCAAACATATCAGACAACCAGGTATCACCCATACTGCTTCTCAATCTATTTTTTAACGATTTTAAGTTTGCTCATTGCTCTTTCAGCTCAGCAACTTGTTGCTGGCAGGGCGAGAAATTATCTGATACAATGATGTCAAATATGGAAACCCAGATATGTTCAATAAAACAGCGATAGGGTCTTATAAAGCCCTTCTTGATCCATTGATCAAGATATCGTGTGCTTTGCAATTGTACTTGTACAATCCAATGTTTCATCAGAAGAATCTTGGGTTTCAACTTCAACTTCTTCATTGGTTAGTCTTGCATTTTTGTATTTATCATCTTTTGAAGAAAGACATCTGACAGGTCAATATTTTGATAGCTGCCTTTGTATAACTGGCTGAAAACATCAAACTCCTCACAAAGTTTCTCGGTATCCAATCCATAGTAACCACACAGGTCACTGACAATGTCTGGTTTAGGGTGTCGTCCCCAGTGTTTAGAAGCTTTTCGTGAGAAAAATGAGTCATTTGCTGCACAAAATTTAATGACCTTTCAGGAAAAACGATCATGTAGTTGTGTGATCACGGAATCAAGCACTTTAAAAGAAGACTTCTGTCCTCAGTTTTGCCATAGGATCTAATATTATTTCATCAATGGCAAGTTCGTCCATGAATCTTTTTCTCTTTCGGATTCGTTTGTTTGAAGTTTTCTGGAGATTGTGTTCTTGAGCAAAATGACTAATACTGCCCACCATTTTGTCCCATCCCTCGTCGGTTCTCATAGATTTGGAGTTTATAAATAGTTTCAGACACCACTGTCGGAATCATTCCATAGTCAATAATTTTAGACTGCAAACAAACAGTCACTGGTGACAGAATTTTGTATAGTTCGGCAGCAATGATCATAACTGCAGCAGATTCATAATCAAATAGTGCTTTCAGAAGTCCTTTTGCTGATGTTCTTGAGTCCGTTTCAGATTGAGGGTTATCAGATATGTCTTCCAGGGTTTCTCTTAGGACATCATAGCAAGTTATAAACGGTTTTTACGGCATCGTTTTTGCTTGACCACCGTGTCGTATTGACTCTTTTTCAAACGCTTTTTTCTAGCCTGACATGGACCTTTTTCTAACTTCTCTACGAAAATATGATGTCTTTTATGTCCAGACATGAAATTGTACAGTTCTTGCAGAGTTGAGAACATGTCCCTTATTTGTGGGCACAATTCCATTGATTTTTCGACAACTAAGGCAAATCTATGCGAACAACACCAAATGTAGAATGCTTTAGGGCATTCCTTGAGGACAAATGATTTGACCCCACTAAATGGACCACGCATGTTTCCCGCACCATCATGCTCTGCCCAATCAATACCATTCTTATCAAATCCAATTTCCTGGAGAGTTTTTTTAATAGCTCAATTGATAAGTTTTTGCCAGTTGTGTCTCCGCTAGTAAAAACGTTAACAAGCCGCTCTTCTGGCTTCACATTCTCTTTGATTACTCCGAATGTATCTCTGTGATCGACATATCGAATTAGCACTGTTGTGCATTCCTTCTTGCTAACATCTTGTGTGGAGTCAAGAATTATAGAATACGTATTAGTTTCATTAACATGATCCACAATTCTTGAAACAACAATTCTATTCATTGAGATTTTATTAAATCATAAATGTTTCTGTAACTCAGAAAATTAGAACCAAGTTTAGTTTTATTTTCTTTTGACTTATCAAGCTTCTCCAAATAAACTCTTGCGTCTGGGTTATACTTAGTAAGCAATCGAAATAAATTTACTAGTTTTCCGTTTTTTTAGGACTCTTTATTTCGAAAAGCCAACATCTCCTCGGTTAGATACCGACAGCAGTCTATAAACGACCGATAGAACCTCACGGTGATGACTGACTAATTTATCATTTAGCTCAGTCAAATCAGTATCAACTCTTTTTTTGGATATCCATTGCAATCTACCAATTTGAGAAGAAATATGGAGTTTTGATTTTTCATGAAGTTCAATATCTCGATCTCCTCTATGATCCGTCCAACCCCTATAACCTGTGGTACCCCAAATTGTTCTTTCTGATGGCAAAGCAAATATCAAACAATGCAAACAAAATACAGCATCAGAATGTCTACTGTAAACAAGCCACTTCCTATCTTTGGTTGTTCCATTAGGTAAAAGACTTTTTTAACTTTTGGGTTGAATTTTCTACCGGATGAGGAAGGAAAATCTATTATACTTAGGTCTTGTGATTCCAGCTTTAGTGCTTCGTTAATTAGTTCAGCAGAGAGTCTTTTGTTTGCATAAAATGCTGGATCTGTATGATCGATTGTAAAGAATGAAGTTCGGTCAAAGTAATAGGTTCAGGTATCTTCTCTGTGGTGTATGTTGTCCTCTATATTTTCTAAAACTTGTTCCCTGCTGCGCTGTAGCACGCAGTGCCATGGAGGCGGCAGTTTATGAGTTGTGTGGCAACGTTGGGCGACCCTGTCCATCCTATTGGTCGCCGCCAACTGCATTCTTTCGTGGACCCTACTATAGAAAGATAGTTAATACGCGGAAACCCCAATTATGGGACATTGTTCTAGGAGAAAAAGAAGGTAATTATAAAATAAACAATAAAGTATGTTGTTTTTATTTCGATTGAAAATAGAAAATCAAATGTGATTGATGATAGAATTCATCGTCGTAGACGTTTTGTGAAGGTTCTACATCTCCTGGGCGTCCTATTTTGTTAGTGTTCTTTGCTGTCTTTAATGTCGAAGGAGGATGGTATTATGGAATGTTTTTATTTCTCATTTACGCTACAATCTTCATCTCCAACACTTCTGACGTTGGTATTGGTACCACTGCAATTGTTACATACAGAGAAAAAACCATCCCGACAACTGCAGTGCGCAGTACTGTAGTCATTGCACTTGCAGAATATTATGTCATCAGGAACTGCTGGATCTTGGGTTGTAATAGGGATGATACAATATATTGCATTGCTCTTACACTGGGCGTAGGCTTATATTGCCTAGCCACAGTTGTATCTAAAAGTAGCACCGTGAAATATGTTTGGCTTATCCCTCTGATAGTGGGAGGGATGGGTGGGACATCGGGTATCAGACATTCACCACAGGCTTGACGAATATGTCGTAGCGGTATTTGTTGAAAGGTTTTTCTTGCTTCCGGCGCATCGTACCATTTGAGGAAACAGTTGTTGGGTTGCTCTGCAATTTGCTTGTGAGTGGCTGAAGGATTATTGAAGATTTCGCCAGCATCTGCCACACCACTTTCCTTCTTCAACAGTTCAGCAAACGCAAGTTTGCTTTGGTGGAATGTTGCTGATGTGGTATCACTCTCTGTGAAGGCGTAGACGAGTAGGATACCTTAGCCAAGCTTCTGTAACAATATGATATCTTAGTCTTTGTGCTAGCGCCTCCTGCCTAAAACGACGATGAACAAGCGCAGTGAGTATTTCCAAGCAATATAATCACGCATTTTTACTTGATTTTATCATCCCCCACTTATTGTTAAACGTTGATATGCTATTTTTAATCAAAATAAAGACCAGTTTAGAAAATAAATATTCTTAATTTCACCTCTCATTTTCATTTCCCTTCTTTCTCTCCTCCGCCCACAATCACATTCAACCCCTCCCAGATTCTAACCGTGACTAAAGATTAAGTACGAGATCTTATATGCCATTACGGTAACATACAGTAAAAAAACTACAAGGAAAAGGGATGTAGAAAATGTTATGAGATTTTAATTTTTATATGTGTAAATTTTCTGTAGGACGAACTCGTATTAAGATATAGGTAAAACAAAAAAGGACTTTTAACCACCCCTTCCGCCACTTCGGCTACCCAATGGGCTGAGAGCTTTCAGTATGTTATACTACTAGATGCCCTGAAAAACGTTCCATAGTGGGTTAATCCGCTTATTGACTTTCCCTCTTTTGGCAATTTGTTGACGAGACTACAATTTAAACAGTTCATAAATCATAGTGATCTCATCTACGATGGCTCTTTTAATCAATCCAACTGTTACAACTGGGATAGTTGGACATTATGCACAACTGCGCAGCCCCTGTAGCGCTGGTGATGATCTCCTTCAACCAGATGTAGACTACATATGAAGGCCTCGTAAAACCCCTGTAGTTCCCTAAACAAACAAAACGTTCAAAAAAGAATTGAAGAATCTTACTGTCACTTCTCTTTTATAAGATCAAGACGACAGAGTTTTGAATAGAATTACTTTTTATTATTGGTTTTGGGGTCAAAGGAACAGCATATTTTGACTTATTAGAGATGAAATGGCCTCCTTGATTTTGTTACTAAAATCGGTTCTCTCTGCCTAAACACTGCATTGTCATAGACTCCCACTTCATTGGTCAAATGTAACTCCAGGCGTGGCAACAGAAATTCTAGATACGTTATCGTACGACCGTCTATTCCAGAAGCCGAGGCGGATAAATATAAAATTCAACAAAAGTGTCCTCAGGGTCATTGGATACAGAGCGCGGAAATTTTTATCTGGCGCTCAGAAAAAGGGTGTAAGAAGGTCAGAGACGACACTACCAGTCAAGGAAATAAAGTATGAACATAATTATTCTGTATAAAATTGCAATGTGAGTGGCATATGACAACTTGGGTTGCGAAAATTCTGCAAACAACGTCTCTACGATCTCTTGAAGAGAAGTTTTACAATAGGAGTAACACTCATAATAAGGTTGACCAATAGCTTAATATGGAGTAAACAACATTTGTGCAGCTGATAAGGTAGTATGTAATCTATAATAAAGACAATCCAAACCTAGAAGAGCCTCTCACACGTAGTAATTAAGAAACCACATAACAGTATTCGTTAGTGTTACATTAGGTTTCGTCACTTGTCATAGGTCTAGCCATCGGAAGACACTGTGAATAGTTGTTTAATTGAGACTTTAGTGTTTCGTCGTCTGAGTTATATACAGTGTACTCTGTTTACAAACAGTGCTCAATATATATATATATATATATATATATATATATATATATATATATATATATCCCTGAACATTTTTGCAAAATTCCATATACAAATGAAATATTAAGAATATTTCTGAGTCATTGGACTCTACTTTTAGGGAAAATATTGATTGATCCCGTTCCCATGCCATAAGAAAAATCGCCCCAACTTATAAATTTCAAAGTACATCGTCCCACTAAGCGAAACATTATTATTGAAGGGGAATAAAACTAGAACAAATTAACAACGCTATATCCGAGGGAATTATTTAAATATTTTCTTTGACGCTAGAGTCAAACTTTTGATTTAACGTTAAAAATGTAATAACTACTACGTAAACATTTAGAGGACTGTAAAATATGGGTGGAAAACGCTCAGGACACGTGTGCTTAGTTTTAATATTAAAATAGAGGACAAATTCCTTTAAGGAAAGGTTAATCTCTCAAGCGATCCGAAATAATAATAATAAACGATAAAATAATAAGTTACTGCAAGGCACTACAATTTTTTTGAAGGGAATTTATCCTGTATTACTAGCAGTTACCCGCGACTCCGCTCGCAATTTTATAGGTTTTACACCTGTATTAACACTTCTGGTTCAAGGGAATTATATTTCCGACTCCGATATTCAGTTTACCTTCTTCCCACGATCAAAAATTATGTTAAAAATGTATTTCGTAGCCATTGTAATTTACTTAGATTTTATTATTTTTTGTTCCATAGCTGATTTTGCCTCTTTCCCAAACAAGAAAATATGTTTTGATACACAGCTCAGAGAAGTCTACTTTTGTCAAAAGACAACTAAGGCAGGTTTCATAACAGTCTTTAAATGTATAGTAAACGTTAGACTACATAGTCTCTTATATCTGCACTGTTAGCACTTATCCACTGGTTTTCACGCAATTTAATAAGTGTTGCTCGTGTATGGTTCGAGTGAATTATATTTCCGAAACCAATGTTGAGTTTTCCTTGTTGTCACGATCAAGAAAATAGTCTAAAAGTTTATATTGATCGTAATTGTAATTCACTTCGTTCTTAGTATGTTTTGTTCCATAGTTGTTTTTACTTTGTGTTCCGATCAAGAAAATATATATCACAGATCAGAGAATTCTCTGTTTGAAGTTTATTTTTGACGATGGAAGGATTGTGTATTATACATTATGTATTAGGTTAGGTATTTACCTGAAGAAGAGATCAGATTGTAGATCTCGAAACGTAGTGTTACTGATATTTTGTTTCACTGAACGATGGCAAATGTCCGGAAAAATCCTGTTTCCTTCAGATCAGAGAAGCCTACTTCTGTTAAAAGAGAACTAAGATGAGGTTTGTATAGGTCTTTTAATTTATCTCGTAAAATTTAGATAAAAACTTTGTTTTTTATATCTAATACTAAATCAAATTTGCTGTTAAAAGTATATTTAAAACAGAAAATATTTTAATATTTCAGAACATTTAGAGTTGGAATTGGTATATTAGTTCAAAAGCACAGTCCAGCGTACTTTCATCTAGCACAGTTCATGCTGACTGCTTCAAAGGGAGTCTTCGGAGTCAAATTCTGACCATCTTATGTTTTAGGACATTTTCTAAGGTAGCTTAATACTTACCTAACCACTACAATCTAAAATGGAGTGAAAAAATAATGGTTACTTCTCCAAATCTTCTTATTTCCTTTTTGTATACAAATTTACACAATATCCTCACATTCACTTGAAGGTGGGTACAGAAAACTATTAAGACGCAAACCACCAACTAAATTCACTGCAAAAGAAACTCCAAAACACGCCGAGAATCGCGTGTAGTAGATTTTTATACCTCCCCTTCCAGTAAACCAACTAACTAAAAACCCAGGCCTCCAGCTATTCAATCACAAGGTCAGAGAGAACAAAGTAATCTTCAAACTACCCCTATTATAACCACGTTAACAAACTAGACTACCAGAAAAACAATAATCATCCTATACCCGCGACCCTTTTTTGAGAACTTACATAATTTAATTTACCTATATTTTGTCATCACTAATATAGTGATAAAATATATTCGAAGTTCTATCTTTGCATATATTTTCTCCCAAAAATATGTAATAAATAAATTTTAAATTGTTTATGTAGCAAATGCTACAATTTCCGTTGTCAAAAAAACTACCTACTTCTTCCGACTAAGCTGGATGGACTATTTTTGACGTGACAACGTCTTAAATTAGGTTGCGGCTCGGAGTCACTCATGAAAAAGTGTAACGCCCGGTAACGTTACGATGCCCGTCCAGTGGGTCCGCCGCACGGGATCCGCACGGGATAAAGCAGATAACTGTGGGTCCGCCGCACGGGATAAAGCAGATAACTATGTTTATTCGTGAAAATGTGGAGTGCTTAGATTCGTCATTTACAACAACTACAACAATAAAGGTAAATAATTGTACACTGATATTTCATTATCGTAAACTATGATTGATTGATTAATTGTTAGATTGACACAAAAGTTGAGAAACTGAGTTTATAGGTTATGTCATACTATTGACAAATGTTGATAGTGTTAAGTAAATTATTAGTTTAAATCACTCTGCAATCAATCGTAATTCAGTCGATTGAGAAGAAACAGCGCGTATTGCTAGTCAAACATTTAAAATAACAAATTATAACCTCTAACCTGTCATAACAGTGCGACCAAACAAACGAACTAAACCGACCAATCACCACGCGCGGAGTTAGAATTTAACTGTGTTTAGCAAGAATTTCAAATTCCAATTTTAGTAAATGTTTTATTCAACTTTACCATTTACAATAACAAATTTTAATTAATTTCAAATTATGTACAATGTTTTAGTAAACAAAATATATTTCTATAGTTAAAATTTGTGCAATTCTTATTTTCATTCAATTCCTTGTTCCTATTGTGCAATTTAATAATATTCATATCAATAAATATTCTACCGAGAAAAAGACGTTGTCACGTAAAATCTTCGCCCGTAAAACCGACTTTACAGGCAACCATAATTTTTTAGCACATTTTGACGTAATCGGCCCATAAATGTGTAAAGAGCGGCACAACGATGCAATATCTTGTTGAGCCCTAATTCAAAATGTGTGTAGACTTGACAGATGGCGTTGGGATTGATGGCCGCTCCGTATTTCGCCAGGGAAGGAGCCCAAGACGCCATCAACCACCCGCACTCCGGCGATCTGTCATGTGGGAGCAGCAGCGTGTCAAACAGGGTTCAGAGGCAGCTGCGAGAAATAAAGGGCCCATTGACCGGGCTGGAATGTGAGAAAAACATTCGGAATTTACGAGAAGGGCGGGCCAAACGAGGTCGAGAATTCTTAAAATAACGACAACCGATCCGATCTGACAAGCGGCTCGTTTGATAACAGCTATCACATTTTGTTTATTCTATCTTAACCTATATTAGTGTAAGCAATGTAAACAAGCTCTGGCAGTGGTTTGTTAGTCTGCCAATTTTGATTGTGTAAAACGTAACCTAGTTCTTCGTGAAATCGATAGAGGAATTTTCCGGACGGAGTCGTCGTCAGCCGCGCTAATTTTGGTGGGATAACGGAAGGTTAGAATACCAAATCATTTCCAGCAACTCGTTTTTCAACTACACACTTAAAACCGACCGTCAGACCAGTAAATAATGGTTAAATTAGCGTCACCAAACGAGATTTACCTCGTTGGCCAACGCTGGCATAACTATTACTTACGTGTCTGGCTGTTGGTTATAAGTTAGTTGCGGACAAGTTTATCATTTCGTATTTTTAACCTTTCGCTGTGCACTTTCGTGGTGGCGACCCCCCACGAACACCAGAGTAACCGTCGATTGATTCCTTTCTCGGGTGAAATGGGACTGTCGATTCACGAAAAACTTGGTTGTTTTCTTACACATGTAAATTGGCTATCATATCTCGATAGGAGTCAAAACAAACATCGACAGGAATAAAAATGCCCGAAAGATCGAAAAATAACATAGATGTTTTATAGTACTATGCTGAAGTTTAGTTGAGCCTCGAAGTACGAGCGGCAGTCTGATTTCATTTGAAATTTAATCAGTCGTCGACTCTAACGAAATACAAAGGATTGTTACGTAACTAGGCCGTGAATCCATCCTAGACTTCCTGGAGATTCAACAATAAGTTTACCCAAAGTTAGCGTACATTTAAGGAATAATCCATTGTTTGCGATATCTCTCTGTCTCATGTTGGTTGATAATGTATAAGAAAAGAATGGCGTTGGTTTGTATATGTGTCTGAAATCTTTTCACAGTTTATTTTCCAGTGCACAGAGGGCCTTACTGCAATATTGGAGTTCGTTTCGATCAAGTTTTGTTAACTCATATATGGTGATCAGGTCATGATTCATTCCTTCTTCTTCGACTATGGCCCTTAGTTGGTGGCTACTAATTTATTTATTTATTTCAACGGTCAACACCAATTTACATTTAACATACCCACTTTCATCGTAAGATTACATTCAAAGTGGCAGAAGAAAAATGGAATACATTTAAGTATTAACAGTGAGTGCAAACACATCATAAATTAAACAATATCTTTGTAACAAATTATATAAACTAAATAACAACAATTACAACAATAAAAAACTATGCAAATGATGACAAGACACGAGAATAAATAAATCAGCTGTAACAGGAATAATCAACAATGTATAACAAAATAACAACGTAACAGTGGCAAGAGCTATAAAAAAGTAATAACAGCAAGCAAAAAGGTGTAATAACAATAGAATGGTCATGAATGACTGTACAGATGTATGTGCTTGTAAGGTTTAAGTGTGGCTAAGAATAACATTATAGTAGGAGCCACGAAAGAGTGCAGTTGGCGATGACCAATAAAATGGAATGGCCCGTGCGACGTTGCCACACAACACGTCAAACCGTGACTCGGCACGTAGCGACTGGTTTCAGCGGGGAACAGTTTGGCAACGTCGCTCAGTCCTTGTTGGCTGCTCCAAGGTCAAGCGCCAAATAAGCTCCTCCCTCAACTGCACTTTTTTGTGATTCCTACTGTAGTCAAGATGGCAAGTTTGAAAGATGCAAGGGATACCCCGAAGAAGTCAATCCAGGTTGCAGCCTCACTTCCGAACCTTAGGAGCCTTGACATGCCACCGTGGTATGCATAATAAGTTGGCTCATATCTCCTGCGGAAGATGATCATTTTGGTTACTACAACGAAAAGAGGCTTAGTCAGGGTACCTCGCTTTTGATTGGGCGAAAGTTCCACTCCTAACTTGAAGATAAATAAATTAATATAACTAATTATTAATTAGATTATGTACAGTTTCCATTACTAAACTGTTGTTATCGTGATTTATAGACATGGCCAAAATTATTCAAATTTTTATTGTACACCATGTGTTTGCTTTACATAAATCTTTTTTTTGCATTCCTCTTACCTAACTGACATTATTTATATTATATGGCAGTAAATGAAAGTGCATTGTGAAAACCAGTTCACCTTTTATAGAGACTTGTCCCTAAACCTAAGCCAGTAGAATATTCGTTTTTAGTAGAACAAAATATGGTATTGATGATTTTGAAATTGGCGCCATGTGGAAGATGACGGAAACTGGGACTGCCCGTTTCCGGTGAGCTAGGAGGCACCGCAATACGAGAGCGCGTGATAATTTTTTGGAACCGAATTTTATCGTGGAAATTCCTCTCTATTTTTGTTTTGCTCTATGATTCTATAAATGAAAATTGTATAATCTAATAAATAAATGTAAAATTAGTCAATTTCTCCGATTAGACGTACACCATCTTTTTCCTATGTAAATGTTGAGCTCAGTTCCATTTCACCTTCCTCTTAGTGCAGCGCCTGAATCTGAACCTGTCACAAACTTGACTCCTGGAATCTGGAATCATGTATGTTTGAAGAGATACATAAATCGGCAACGAAGGAGCTCAAAACGAACTCTTTTCATTGTCTCGTCAGGGGCACAGTTGAGAATGAGGGAGAATTGAGATGAGAGAATGAGAATACTTCTTAGCTCATAGATTACAGCTTATTCTAGGTGTCTCTGATGTAGACATGAAGCAAAAAGTTCACTTTGAGATTCTCTGTCGCCGACATTTTTGGACCTATTCTGGCGAATATGACTCCAGATTCCAGGAGTCAAGTCAGTGACAGCGTCAGATTTCAGGCCCTACAGTCAGAGGAAGGTGAATTGAAGCTAAACTCAACATTCACATTTAATCACCACTTCCCACTACAGCTCGTATGTAGAACGTATGTACAGCAGTATGTGTAGAAAAATTACCCTATAATTGGTTTGTAATACATAAACCCGTACGAGACAGACAGACTGATAAATAAGCCTAGCAAGTAAATAAAGCATTACTTAAAACAAACAAAAAATGGTAAAAAGCGCGTAACTAGTGTATTACTTCATTACTTAAAACAGACCAAATGATAATTTATTACTTCATTGCTTAAACAGACGAAATGACAAAAATCGCATAACTAGTGTATTACTTCATTACTTAAATCAGACGAAATTACAAATAACGCGTGACCAGTGTAGTCCTTCATTACTTAAAACAGACCAAATGATAATTTATTACTTCGTTGCTTAAACAGACGAAATGACAAAAATCGCATAACTAGTGTATTACTTCATTACATAAATCGGACGAAATGAGTTAATGTTCTACAGTTCATTCGTTGATGATGTCACTAAAAGGTCCTTGGACGATTCCAGAATTCACGAACTAAAACTGTTTTGAGGGCTGAAGTAGGAGTAAAATGGAAGCAAAGGTGTAATGTTCAGAACGAAGGCCAGCGAAGGCAACCAAAAAGATTCCTCGGAGAGTAGGCAGGTAATGCCAGACATTGGCTGAAACACGTTAGCCTACACGTGAATCGAGATCGGACCTTCTTACGAGACATCACAATTACGAATTTGCCATCGTCTGTGATTTTCCATAATTCTTACCACCCAGCTTCCTACACGACCTGGTAACGTTACACTTCAACTCTTCTTTGACACGGCGATTCTGTTGAAAGTGTGCATTTTTAGGAATTGATAAAAGATGTGAGAAGAAACCATTTATTTTTGTGGCACATTTGTTGTTAATGAATTATTAACAAGAAAATCGAGAATTAGGCGGTACCTACGCTAGCAGGACAAAATTTAACTCTATTCATCATGTTTTGCATGATATACAGGGTGTCCCAAGAGTAATCCGAAAAACTTCTCAGATGGTTTCCATTCATCAAAATAATAAAAAAAGTTCATATAAACATATGTCCGGAAACGCTTTAATAGCGTACTACAGATAGCGAAAGATTTCGCCCGATTTTCTAGGAAAGGACGGAATAAGGCGAAACTGGTGTTTTAGGGCGTAAGAATAGTTGTTAAATTTATTGAATTTTATGTAAAATGAACTAAAAAATTAACAGTCCATTAACAGTCCATGCCCTTCTGTTCTCTTCTGCTCTGTTTCTGTTACAGCTTATGGTTACATCTTTTCATGTTCTCAAACATTTATATCAGAGTTGAAGTACATTTTCATTAAACGGGTAATCCATTAACAGTCCATGCCCTTCTGTTCTCTTCTGCTCTGTTTATTTTTTTAGCTTATGTTTACATATTTTCATGTTCTCAACCATTTATATCAGAGTTGAAGTACATTTTCATTAAATGGGTAATCCATTAACAGTCCATGCCCTTCTGTTCTCTTCTGCTCTGTTTTTGTTAGCTTATGGTTTACATATTTTCATGTTCTCAAACATTTATATCAGAGTTGAAGTACATTTTCATTAAATGGGTAATTAACAGTCCATGCCCTTCTGTTCTCTTCTGCTCTGTTGCTGTTACAGCTTATGGTTACATCTTTTCATGTTCTCAAACATTTATATCAGAGTTGAAGTACATTTTCATTAAACGGGTAATCCATTAACAGTCCATGCCCTTCTGTTCTCTTCTGCTCTGTTTATGTTAGCTTATGTTTACATATTTTCATGTTCTCAAACATTTATATCAGAGTTGAAGTACATTTTCATTAAATGGGTAATCCATTAACAGTCCATGCCCTTCTGTTCTCTTCTGCTCTGTTTTTGTTAGCTTATGTTTACATATTTTCATGTTCTCAAACATTTATATCAGAGTTGAAGTACATTTTCATTAAATGGGTAATTAACAGTCCATGCCCTTCTGTTCTCTTCTGCTCTGTTGCTGTTAGCTTATGGTTACATCTTTTCACGTTCTCAAACATTTATATGAGTTGAAGTACATTTTCATTAAATGGGTAATCCATTAACAGTCCATGCCCTTCTGTTCTCTTCTGCTCTGTTTCTATTAGCTTACGTTTACATATTTTCATGTTCTCAAACATTTATATAAGAAATTGGATTATGACTTTACAATTTTCAATCAACGCTGATTGATTCAATGGCCAGAACGATTTATATTTAAGAGAAATTCGCTTTTATCTATAGGCCTCAGTATATGAATATTCCACAGTTATTTCTTAGTGGCAGTAACGAATTAGAGGCACATTCTCCATTAATTCTCTATTTCTTACTTAAATTCTTGAAATTTATAAATATTAAAAGTACGTGAAATTATAGTGTGGTAAGTTAATGATTTAGTTACAGTCGTACTTACTGTTTATACGGATGATTCAGATAAAAGTGCGCATGTTTTTAGGTTAGGTAGAGGTTCTGGAAAGGAACATTTTTGATAGTTCACATGTTGTAAATGAACTGTTATCGAGAAAATTGAGAGTTATTTGTTACGCAGCCACTCTCATTGCATCACATTATTTACTATATTTGCATGTTAATGTTTGCATTTGCATCTGCAAAATCTATTTCCATCCTTTTCTCTTGTGTACTGTTCCTATTTTACGGGCTTTTCGTTACATCTTTTTCTATTTTCGTTGTCAAGTTTAAAAATTGACGTTCCAATTAACGCGCATGTATTACAGGATTTCCTCGACCTTAGTAACCAAGAAGATGGGTTAGGAGAAACTGCCTTATCCACTAGTTTCCGAGATCCTCTCATCTTATTCAGCCTTACTCTTTCTTTGGGGTTATGAAAGTGATTGAGTTTACAGACACCGGTTATCAATGTAGGAATACTCGCTATGTATTTGTCCTGCAGCAGTAGAAGTAGAGAACACTCGCAAATGTTTGTAAATGTTAAACTGCCTGTGTTGGGAAGAGTTCCACTTGTTATCGACACAAAAGGGAGAAATTTTGAACTATTATTGTAATCAATATACCTTATTTTCAGTAATTTTTCATTGCAATGTGTTTATGTTGTTTATACGTAAGCATAAAATTAAATTTAATTTATGTAGATCTTGTTTTCCTACGGAAATTTCTATGTGGACAGGACAATGAACAAGCCATATACTTATTACAGGTTCTTAATTTCATTAAAACGGAACATTATTGATCCCAAGTTTACTGTCGAAAAGGTTCATATCCGCGCACTTTGTATGTACTCGCGAATATACACAGGTATAGCCTCTTCTACTTGTAAATCAGCTGTAAATGACAATGCGCAGTTAATTGTTGAGTAACCATTGCATTGTTGTTTAACCTTATTACAGTACTTATCCTACTTATTGTTAGTATTATAAAGTCTTTTGCGTTATACGACCTCACTCCTTTAAACGTTTTCTAAGTTTTAAGAAGGTTAGGTTGGGTTAGGTTAGGTTAGGTACAACAAGACCCTGCGACTGCATAGGTAGACCGGGACCTGCGCCAATACCAGATAAAACCGGATTTTGCGATAAAATAAGGAACAATGATTACTGGTTGCCGCTCACTGATTACTGCTTACCTACTTTCATGTATTGATGTAATACAGGTCTAAAAATGTGTTCATAGCATTAATGCATCAGAGAAACACTCTTAATAAACGTAGGAAACGTTTAACGAAATGAGGTCATGTTTATATGTTTATTATATTAACGTTAGCCCTATTCAATCGGTCTTTTACTAGGAATACAGAATAAATTTGTAATTACTGGATAGTGTTAAAAAAATATTTTATTTACTTACTGAAGTAAATTAATGAAATTTGGTTGCTCATTGTTAATTTCAAGTTTGTATACAGCGATTATACAAGTGCTTACTATTTTTATATTTACCCTTTAAAAATAAAGTCAAAATGTTAAACACGGTTTTTTTACTCATGTGACGGCATATCAAGAGCAAGAATAAATATTTATCAGAATTATTATTATATGATTTAATGCATTTCACGGCGAGTTAAAATAATAAAAAAATCTTGAAAATTGAGCAAATACTTGAAAGGTTTTCAAAACAGGCAACACCGGGTCAGGATTTTTAGGAACGCATTGCAGTAGGCACAATTCGCTGGGATTTTTGGAAAATAATTTTGCAAAAAAAGCCGTGATCGAATAGGTAGCCCAACTTATTTTTTAAATAATTCATTCAAAGGGATCAGCTCGAGTCCGTTTCACGCCAAAGTAGAGGCCACCCACAACAGAAATATAGACCTGTTGAAAGCTGACTCGGTACTTGAATGGCGTCCACTTGTAGCTTCCGGAGTCTGTCTCGACTATTTAGGTCCAGTTTATGGCCCTCTTGACTCCTGAGTGACTTGTAGTCAATGTTTCATATCTCTCCTGGGGAACAGCAGATCTACGCACAGGAACCACCGCTCTGACAATCCGTTTCTTCAAAATCTGAAATGCTACTTTTCAGGTTTATTAATTAATTAATAGTCCATTGTGCAACTAATTGGCAATATTTTATTGTTTTAAAGCAAGTAACAAAAACTGATCAGTAAGAAACTCTTTCACATTCTGATAAATTTGTTTAAGGAAAAGTGTTTTGATTACATCAAGATATTTTATAAGTTTAATGTCGGAATTTAAGGCAAGTTTGTACTCACATCCAAGGAAAAATACGTCATAAATCCTTATATATTTACAGTTATATAAGTATAAAATAAGGATATGACGTTTTGAATGGTTAGTAACTTAAGAAAAGAAAATTACCAATGAAATGTAAACACGATTTTTAGAAACTTACACGACTTAAGATTTAGTAACTTATGGAAATGTCATAAAATGTTCACTTCTTTCAGTTATTCAGTAGTATTGTAAACATATTACATCCATATTAAAAGCTGTTTTAAGTGGGCCTAACGACAAGATATCTTCAGAATCCTTTAGTTCCTAGCGGAATGGCTAAAACATTTTCTATTTGTTTTCCTTAAGAACGTTTTTTAGAGGGTTAATATAATGTAAGTTTTAAAAACATTAAGACCCCAATTAAACACCGATTACACCAAATTAACAAAGATTTTCTGTAAAGAAGTAGTAAATTTTATCGATAAGGATTAGCACCATTAGTATTCACGGGGAAGCTCTGATGAGGAAATCTCGCTCACTTAGTAAAAATCCATGGGCCCAAACTTCTCCCCTCTCCCCTTACCATCACCCTTCCACCCCACCCTTATGCCCTTTCTGGTCCACGTTCCGCATTGCTTAAAAATATGTCTACTAAAAACAATTTCTAATATCATTGGACTGGGTAAGACCAGTCTGCATTATCTTCTTTCTTCTTCGGCGTTCTTGGTTTTCAGCAGTCTCCACAAATGCTGACATACCATCAAAAGTTGTTGATCAGAGACGTTTTTCCAGATCACCAACTGGAGAGACCAAGTCAACTGCAATTTGAAGATTTCATCTGTCTTCTTTCCACCCTCTGCAGAAGATGTAGTTGGTGTCGTCGAGGTCAACATGCAACGCATTGAACACATAGTTTTTTGTCAATACCCAAACATGGAAACTCGTAAAATGAACTATAATTATGAACATGTGTGAAAGTAGGTTCTGGTGTATACATATTCAAATAAATGTTCCGTATACCGGTTAATTTTTATTGAACGCAGTTATGAGGTTACGAATGAAAGTTAGAAGCAGATGTCTTGTTAGTTTCGTTGTCCACGCAAGTAGATTTCCAGTTTGCCAAATCTAAGAAGTGGAGGAAACAAAGAGAGGAATTCACGAGAGCGATTCGAAGAAATCGAAATGAGAACAGGTTGTTGCTTCACAGATCGGATCGATAAGAATGCAACCCGGAACTCACATACATCTGTGTTTACTATAATAGTACACTGGCCGGTCTAATAACACAGGTGGAACGATTCTCTCTGAATGCAGATCAGCAGGCAATGACCAACGGAGAGCGGCTATTGGTCGTAATTTGCACCAATCAGCGACTATCTGCCAAATACGCACTGATCGTGAGTTTGCAAAATCAACACTCAACAGTATTACATAGCGAGCAGTGATCGATTGAGTGTAATTAGACCTTATTATCGAAGCTCCTTTTGGGGAGACAGCTAACGGTTCGAAATTTATGAATAATTAATTGTTATTGATGTTGACCATGTTTGCAGGTCGAGGAAACATTTAGTACCGTTTTGAAGGTTAAATGTTACACTACAATAGGCTATATAGTACATACAACTGAGAAGTTGTGAGATGTCTCACATGTACTTTTAATTTAAATAAGGATTAAAAATTGCATCACTGTATCAATCGGTTTTAAATTGCTGTAATAACAATGTATTTTTCGTTTTAATTGCATAACAACTAAATAGATTACTGAAATTTTCAAACAGTTGAAACGCAATTTAGTTTGAGAAATTTGAATCTTGGACAATGTTCTACTAAAGTGCACTTCTTGCAGCACATTTCCATCCATAATCGCCGACTCCCATCTCATACATTTTATATAAAGAGGCGCCCTACTCTTAAACTAGAGAAGGAAAAGGCAGACAAAATGTTTACTATTAAAGAATGGTATCATATTACGATATAGTAGGAATTATTTGAAACCCCAGTTCAAATAATTGTCAGTAAGTTCACAAACTGCTTGGAAAAAATAATGTTCTAGTTGATAACCAAGCTATTTTTACTTCAGGGAAAGCTGCAATTCCACTTTAAATAAGTACCATCGTCCATATTTGTTACATAGAGCTTTTAAAGATGAGAAGAACTCATGTTATTTGTTGGTTGCTACCAACAACCATGATATCATGATTTGTTGGTTCCTAACAATTATTGTTTCTTTTTGCCATTCTATAATGTTTATTGCTGTTATTGTTACCTTTTGCATGGTGGTTTGTTGCCATACTTTGTCGTTTTTGTTACTTTATTTTTATAGATTTATTTATACGTGCAACTTAGTCATTCATTTAGTTCATGCATTGCACCTATGTTGTTCTTTATAAATTATATTTAAGTATTATTGTTATTTGTTAGTGTTAATGTTAAATTTAGAGGTTCTAGAATTTGTATATATTTTGTTGTTGTTATACTGTTCTGCTACTGTTATTACAATTCGTTACTTATCTTTGTTGTTTTTGTTGCATTGTTATTATTCATTTTTATATGCAACGTAGTCTTTCAAAATTTCATTCAGTTTACCTATATTGTTAGCTGTCGTAAGTACTATTTAAATTATTTTATTGTAGGTTGTTGGTGTTATGAGATCTATAGTATTTATTCTCTTTTTCGTTACTTGTTGTTGCAGTTGTTACTTTTTTGTTTTGTTTTGTAAACTGTGACTTTTATAACATATTTATCAGCTTTGTATGTGCCTATACGCTACTGTTAACTATTTATTTACATTGTATTATTTGCCATATAATTTTCACCTTATTGTAAAATGATCTGTACCGTTGGAATAAATAAAATAAATAATGATATCATGATATCTGACGATCATATCAAAACGGCAGTGGCGGCTAGACGAACAGGAAACGGAAACCGTCTGGGTGAATCCGCCTGTGGAGGTGGCGCGGAATTGAGATTGACGACTCGGTGGGCTCAACTCTGTGACCTGGTCAATTCCTTGAATACAAAAACCAAGTGTGATTGCCGGGGTCAAATGGATTTAGCCTACAATTATAGCGTCGTCAGCGGGGAGTGGGGGCGGAGAGGCCGGCGCAGATGTTCCTATAGTAGGAAGTACTTGCAGCCTCTGGAGATGTCACGAAGTGGCATCAGTAAGAAAGCAACTCGTATTGTAACATCGTAAATTATACGAGTATGTATGGAAAATACGAGTAGTTCAACACAGTGGCGTATATGGAAAATTATTTCGGGGGGGGGGGGGGACTGTCACACTGGATGGTTTCGGAGGTATAAAATACCCTGCAAAAATAAGTGCTTTTGAATTTCTCTCCCGGACATTGCTCATCTTTAAGAACTCATAAATGTGTAATTTAAATAATTGTCTTTCGAAATTTCGGGGGGAAGGAGGCGAGCCCCCCCCCCCCCCTTAAGAACTCATAAATGTGTAATTTAAATTATTGTCTTTCGAAATTTCGGGGGAGGAGGCGAGCCCCCCCCCCCTTAAGAACTCAGAAATGTATATTTTAAATAATTGTCTTTCGACATTTCGGGGAAGGAGGCGAGCCCTCCCCCTTAAGAACTCATAAACGTGTAATTACAATGATTGTCTTTCGAAATTTCGGGGGAGGAGGCGAGCCCCCCCTTTATATACGCCCATGGCTCAACAAAGACAGTTTCTACACAACATTTTTTGGAGGTTATGAACAAAAATATGGTTCCTACAGACAAGCACAACCTTACGTGAAAACATTCACAGATTTTTTTTTCATTGAGGTTGGTTTAAAAAAAAGTTTAAATAGTATTTACTGGAGTAAACATGATAATTATTAACTTTGTCTTTGCTGCCTGCATTACACTACTGATCAATCACTGTACACTTAATATTTTAAAAAAATTAATCGTAAACAGATGTTTCAGCCACTTTGTTGAACTTCAGTTGGAAGTGCCAACAGCTCTTTAAATGTCAGTCAAATTTGGATTATGAAACATAAATATTACCATTTTTTTTTTTTAATAAAAAATATTCAAAGTAACCTATTCAATCGTTGTCTTCATCGTTGTCCTTCCTCGTAATGTAACGAATATAAAAAATAATTAGCCGAATGCGTCCAGCCGGTCCCGAGATAAGCGTTAGCAACAAATTTTGTGATTCATTTTTATTTATAAGATTTAGATTGAACTGCTTTTTAGCAAAACATGGAAAGGAAAACCATTTGTTTTGGGCATTTACTTTAGAAAGTAAAAGATTCCTATTGCAAACATGCTACATTTCTTAGGCAAATTAAGTACTATTCGTTATATTTTGTGGCTACGTATTACAGAAAATGAGCCTAAGTTTTACGAAACTTTTTTTGTACAAAATGATTAGCTTAGCAGATAGTTTAAGTCAGTAGTTCCCAAACTTATTTTTCTCGTGGACCACTTTCAAAATTGTACTGGTTTCGGTGGATCCCCCTGTTGCTACATTTCTACCACATTCAGTCGCCAAAAAATAAAAATTGTGTCGCTTCTGAGTTCTGTCCCTATATTCCGATAGGTAAAATAAAAACGAAAAATTGTACATTTTATAACACTATTATTTATCAAAAGAATAGAATTACAAGAAAAAAATAATAAGGTAATATATGTTCAGATCATAAATTTTAATTAATGGGAAGGATGTATTTGATGAAGTGTCAGCAAAACGATCAATGTTTGGCTTTATTTTTGTGAGCAATAATCGCAAAACCACCCGCTCTGTGATGTTTAATTTGCTCATTTTTTTTTGTTAAGAGGTTTATAACGCACTAAAACTCCTTCCGACAAGGTATGACGAGGGAAAAGCTATTAAAAATTTCGTTGCGATTTCACACAGTCCAGGATAATTTTTCGGGTATTTCTGCTTGCAGCCAAAATGTTTGGTAGCCTTTTCTAAATTTCACCTTCAGCTCCTCATTGGTGCTTAGCTCGAGCAGCTCCTCTTGTAATACAACATTGGCCACTTCCGCTTCATCAAATTAAAAATGGATTTATGATCCATGGTGGTATATCCATCGTCAGCATATCTTCAAACCTGGTTTTGAAGTCATCATGCAGGGCACTTAAATGTTTGACTGTAGGTATGGGATATCCTCATCAATTACATTCTACCTGCGACAAATTTGGAAATTGAGAGAAATCGCGCCTAATGTTTTGTATCATAAAATTTCAATTTCCCAAGAAAAGCCGAAATTATCCCCTTTGTTTTTATTAAATTCAGGCTGTCCCCTTGTAACTGCAAGTTGATATCATTACATTTTTTAAACAAATCTGTCAAATACGCAATGTCTGCTTTGAATTTGATCAATTTTTCTTTTAAATCTGGATCTCTACTTTCTAGAACTCTAATACGGAATCGAAAAACAGAGTAAAATCTCGTTAAGCATACACCTTTCGACAACCAGCGTACTTCAGTATGTAAGAGCAGTCGTTGGAAGTCTTCATCATTTTCATCGCACAATTGAGCAAATAAACGCGTATTCAATGCATTGCTGATTTTGTTGACAGCTTTTATTACAAAATGAAGAGATCGGTTCAACCTGTCACTTAAATGTTTTTGCTACAAGATGCTGTCGGTGGATTACGCAATGAATAGCTGTAAGTTCGGTATAATTCTTTTGAGATGACTTATAAACCCACAATATCCCCCAACCATTGCAGGAGCTCCGTCTGTTGCCACTGAAATAATGTTTGTAAATGGAATCTATTTTTCCGTAAAAAAATTTACTCAGAACATTAAATAATATTGATTTCGCCTTTAATGTCAGTCTCCAAAGTTCTGGCAAATAGCAATTCTTCGTGGATTTCTTCCTCCATAATAAATCGGACATATGCCAATAATAATACTTCATTACCGGGTAACGTTGACTGTCCAGTTTGTATAGAAAAATGAGTTTTTTGCAGATGATCGCACAAAAAAACTTTCGATATCAGAACTCATTTCATCAATGCGTCTTTGAACAGTATTTTTTACTTAATAGAATTTTTTTTAGTACGTCAAAATGGAGATTTGTGCAAAACAGTTTTTAAAACCTCTTCAACAGCGGGTAAAAATTTAATTGTTCTCCGATAGTGTGGCGGTTTTCCAGATTTTACTGTAAGTAATGAGATATTGTAAGATACCCGCAAGCCATCATCGTTACCTTGAGATGTTGAAGCGAACATACTGTGCATGGTGGGTCTCTTTTCATATTCCTCCAATGTTTTGAAAATATCTTAAATCTTTAACTATTTTATCAGTATGACACCTTTTTAGACGATCTTCGAGCTTTGATGGTTTCATAGAGACGTTGCTCAAAACTTTGTTGCATAATAGGCACATGGGCAATTGTTGGTCTGCCTCTGATGGAACAAAACCATATTTCAAATAATCGACACTATATTGTCGACATTTTTTCTTTGCTGTAGCCATGTTTCGTGTCAGTTACCTTACCTGTAAAAAAATGTTTTAGTTACCAACTTTCTTTCTGAATATAGGTATCACACCGCAGTCTTTGTCAGCACGCGGAAATAGAATTACGGCTTGTAAAGGGGCCAACTAATAAACCGCTAAGACAAATACAGACGTTTTCCACAAAACGTTATCAATTTTAAAGTACCTAATTTACCACTAATTTTTAATAGTACAATTAATAAAAATTGGTGTACTCAGTATCGAATACTGATCATATTTGTGTAGGAAAAAAATAAAAGTCGAAATCCCAAAATTGTCCATAAAAAAGATAGCTAACATTTCATCAAATCAATAAGTTCACGCGCTCCGTGTATTTGCGTTATTTTTTTCTGCGGCTTCATTGTTAAAACGTGACAAAAACTGGCATCAAAGCTCTAGCCCCGCCCTTTTCCCGTCGCCCGCGCACCGCTCGCTCTTTCCGAAAAGGAATAGTTTGATAAAATAGTTACTTCAAAATGATTGTGAAATTACTGTTTTATAAAATTAGTAGTTATTTGCAAGAAAAATTACAAAATTAATTGCTAATGCTTATTTGGCCTTTTTAGACAGGCAGTGCTTCTCTCGCGAAAAAAACAATTGCATAAAACGTGCTGTGTTTGCCTTCAAATCGAAAGAGGACAATTAAAATAATATCTGTAAGTTCCTAAGGTTACCTATCTATACAAGCAGTTGTGATCAACCGACTAGTACACGTAAACAAAATACTTAAGTACTATAACATAAAAAGGTATGTACTTACTTTTCTCCGGCACTAGCAAACACTGATATAAATTTTCTCACACCTTTTTCGAAATTCCGGAAACAAATGAATGAGTTTGCCTTTGACATCAAGTATTTATAGTGGTGATTCAAGTTCATGTCTGAACAAGCATTAAGCACTGTCGGGCGGATAGCGCTTTGCAAGTCTGTACGTGTACACGAAATTGTGCGTAATATCGAATCGAATACGCAAGTTTGGAAAAGTAACAGTCGCTTGCCTTATTAAAATATTATCTGCTTTGTTAGGGACTTAAAACAATTTAGGTAGGCCCTTATAAAAACTATTCTTACATTTTTGCTCTTTACTATCAAAAGCAGACAATTTTTCGTGGACCCCCGACATTAACATCTTATGGACCCCCATTTTTTTGTCCACGCTTACGTAGACCCCCAGCAAGTCTCCCGTGGACCCCTGGGGGTCCACCTGGACCACTTTGGGAATCACTGGTTTAAGTGTTATCAGTGAAGGGCCTTCCCCTTCCGTCAGGATTTCTCCATACCTGAGATGTCCGCAAATGTCTCTCTGGTCCAAACTATTCTCTAGTGGTAGATACCCAATCCTTTTTGGAAGGTCCGATATGTTCGATAATGTCACTTTTTTGCTTAAATCATTGTCCGCAATAATGAATGATGTGTATATTTTCGTTCGTTTTAATACCTTTTTTAGTTACTTGAATTAATCTAATTTTATTTTTACGTCCATGACTTGTTTTATATATTTTGTATAGATTTCTTATTAATATATTATTTATGTAGCGGTTCAATTCTTCTTTGAGTTTTGTTTTATTATGTTAGTTTAATCTGATGTGCATGCTTCATCGGGCTTTTGCGTATTGGATGTTCTATTTTATTTCACAATTATTGAGTTTTGTTTTTGTTGTAAGTTCTTTTTTATTGTTAAGTTTACATTTAGTTTGTTTGAGGATTATATGAATATTGAATTATTTTTAAGTTTGTAAATATTTAATGAACGATGGTATTATATTGTTTGATGTCTTTGTTTTGTATAAATCTCTTGTAAATTTTGTTAATACTGTGAAATAAAATCTTTTTTAAATGAAATGAAAATGAAATTGTTATATATTTTGGCGTGATATGCCCCTGCCGCTTCAAATTGTAAACAACGCGAACAATAATTTTGAGTCCTTCGCAGCTTCTCGCCAAGTAGACCTAATACCACAGAGAAACGATGCCTATATACTTACTACTATATACTTGCTATAGCCTACTACTGTCATATCATTGATTACTGAGTTACAGTAGCCTAATTTAAGTACGGAAGAACAAGTGATCTAGTGTAGTGTATTTTCTGCGTTAGGCTATACAGTATATTAAAAGAAAGTGGTATGGTTTGAGTATTGAAGACAATTTTATTACTTCCACAAAATCTTTATTTTAAAAGCGCTTTCGTTGGTTAAGGAATTATTTGTTAATAAACAGCAAAAATGAGTATAAAATAGAAAATAACACATGATAAAGCATAGTTAAAATAAAATTTAAAACTAATGATAAAAACCTAAAACTAATAAATTATAAAAATACGATGTGAAAATATGGTTTGAAATTTATAATTTTTGATTGGATTTCTTCTTTTACCAAAGATAGGAAAATATTTCTTAAATTTAAGGAAGATTAAGAAATATATACGTTTTTAAATCAATCATACATGCACTTTCAATTTTGTTTCTTTCGTTCTATGAAGATTCTTTAAAAAGTATATTCGATTATTTAAAAACATAAAAATTATGTGTGTATATATATATATATATATATATATATATATATATATATAGATAGATAAATTTTGCTTTTCCTTTATAGTACGGGGAGGCAAACATCAAGGTCCGATCGTTTCAATTAAGTTATGTCTTACTAATAATGAATTATTATTAGTACTTAACCCCCCCCCCCTCGGGTTATAAAAACTGTTAAAAATGAATGGCTTCTAAATAATACAAAAGTATTTAAATGGCTTCTATTACCACTTATCATTTAACAGTATTGAAGTTAATTGAGTTTTGTAAACGTGAGTATCAAATTATGATTGGTTTTATTTTTGTACGATTTAGCCAAAAATAAAACTATGATTTTCGAAGAGTAAGACTCGTGCACTGCTTGTGACCCATTGCAAGTCTTATGGCATCAGCGACCTCTAGCAATGTTTTCTCTGTGCTGCGGTTAATTCGAAAACCAGATTGGTAGTCGTTTGAAATGTTGCTGGACAACTGAGTGATACATCTATCATTAGAGTGCCTAAGTTGAAGACGTTGATATAGGGCTAATTTGGACCACCGTTCGGAAACCACACGATTTTACCGAGCTTATGAACAAGCAAATCTTGATAGTGATAAATAAATGAAAGTACATAATACGTTTTTGAAACTATATTTAGAAGTGTCTAATGAATTTGGTCCAGGTACTACTTTAGTTATTTATTTAAAGTAGCAGTTCAAAATACTGATTCAATAGCCTACATATTAAATTACTCTTTTTTCTCTATCAAAGAAGTAACTTAATGAACATTATTTATACATCGGTAAATACAAATTATTAGGACTAATTAATTTTTAATTTATACTATTTTAATGGTTTTAAATCTACATTACTTTCATGCGACCTCAAAATAATCTATCGAAGTTAGGTAATTGTCACCTAAATTGAGCAGTTAATTGAACGTTTGTACAATTTTAATCATCAAACAATTGAATGAAGAAGGTTTTTTAATTGGAAACACTATTGTAGTAAAGGAAACACTCAGTGTCAAACAAATTACTGGACAATTCTGTGTTTCTTTTACTACAATAAGCTAACTGGTTTTCAAATTTTCCGCGCTTTCAAAAATTGCCCCTTACTGTCTATTAATCGTTTTTGACTATTTCTTTTTAAACCTAACTTCGATTGTAAAATTGAGTGATCAGCATTTTAATCAAGTGATCAAATAATTTTGATGTTGATTTTGCATAATTACAATGCAACGGTCCGTATATATTTGGAAAGCCCACAAAGTGGAGGCGGTCGCTGATTGGTTGAATTACAACCAATATCCGAGCTTGATCGTTGTCCACTGGCCAGCTGATCTACATCCAGAGATCGTACTCCACCTGTGGACAGACTTGAGTTAGAGTGGGCAGTATAACATTTTAACACACGCACACGTATTAAAGTTCTGTGTGGCATTTATTTTGTACATTCAAATATTGAAACTGTTTTTATGTCGTAATTTCTTTAGTTGTTAATTGAAGTAAAGTAAAATAACTGTCAAAGTGGATTCATAACTATAACCTATAATTGTGTCAAAATAAATGCTTAAGCTCGGTTTACACTATGTAGCAGAGCTATACAGCAGAGCTACATGTAGCACAGCTATATAGCTCTGCTACAAGTACAAAAAGTGACACTGGGGATCTGCTATATAGCCCGGCTATATAGCAAATTTAAGCCTATTTTCTCTGCTATATAGCAGAAAACGTGCTATCCAAAAGTTTCGGTAAACATCAAAGGGATTCTGAGCTATATCTAGCTCTGCTACATATAGCTCTGCTACACGTGCATTTTTGTTTTAGCAGAGCTAGATGTAGCTGCCCCCTCCCTAGAGGCTGCCGCGGCATCTTTAATGTCACATGTTTTTACTGTGATCTACTCATTTTGTAGTCAGAGTGCTTCTTGTACAGGCTGTGTTCGCATGTTCTTTTGTGCGTGTACGATTGTGCAGTAATGGAGAATCTTTTATCCAATATCTTCTTTATCTTCTTTGCCTTGAAAATATCACAGTAGCTGCGGCAAAAGCAGCGGCTGCTGCAAGAACTACCTTCTTCTTCGGCATCTGGCTGGGAAATGAGAACTACGGTTTCTCCCAAGCTAGATGTAGCTTTGCTACACGGAATGGCATAAAATTTTTACTTGTAGCAGAGTTACATCTAGCAGAGCTATATATATAGCTAATTTTTAATATAGATCTGCTATATAGCAGAGCTATATAGCTCTCCAGCTACATAGTGTAAACCGAGCTTTAGTCCTAGAATGAAATTCGTCCCATATCGTCATAAAAGGTATATTCTCTATTCACCAGGCTTGCTATTTATTAAGTCTAATATTTTTGTACCCGATTCAATAAGATGGATGGATTGCTAGATTTAAGCAGAATTCATAATGAATGGATTAACTTCGTCCTTAGGAGTAAGAGAAGTGGCGTTATTTGAGTATAAGATTTTACAATCAAAACTTTTTGTGGGCAATAGTATTCCCTTTTAGACTAGAGTTTCCTGTAATATTATTATTTTAAAATAAATTAGGATTTTTGAGGTTACAATGCCATAGAAGTTTCATGGCGGCAATGAAGGCGAACTTGGCCAGATCGTGTACGAAAATGCTCGGTTATTACAAATTGCGGAAAATCAAAGACGTCTGAAGATGCGTAGTTGGGGTGCCTTTTAAGACACGACCGCAGGTATACGCTAATGTTCATGAAGTGCCTCTCTTCTAATGTCTGACATTACCGGCCTACACGACAGGATACTCGTATATTTGGTTGCATTGGATGACCTTCACTCGAAAGATTACACACGAGCTCGTGTTTAATACTTAGGCTTCAGGCAACACATCCTTGTGTGTCCTTTGCAATCATCTCAGAGCAATACCTGTCCTCGATTACACATACTGTAGTTATTTTTACTCTTGGAGTAACGGTAAAAATAATGTTATAAGTATATAAAGTTTAGAATTTACCTACTCTGGAAACGAAACAAAAAACGATACCTCGATTTGAAAGCTAACCACAAACTAACCAGAAAAGTACATCTACAATAACGGGAGTAAAATTAAAATTTAACTTGTTTATTTCTGGGTTTAGTTATATAAAGCAAATTACTTGCAAACGATAACTTCTAGTTTATATGTCGATTTTAATGACAAAAGTATCGGTTTTGGTACTCTGCCCTCCTTGTAACGTAACACTAACCTCTTCAAAAATTACCTATTGCTGCCGCCAACCCCTTCCTGTTAATTTATATTAATATACAAATTTTTATATAATAAATACATGTCAAAATCTAAAGAACAACACGATTTATTAATATAACTAGTATTCCACACAACTGTACAATCTCATGTTGAACAATTTGCTGCTTCCTCTTGAACAATTTTTACCCGGTTTACTTTTTTAGGCATTGTAATTAAAATCTAAAAGCAACAACAAAATAGCAAGATGAACAATACATCTTGGATGGGTACGATACAGTGTACTGTTACAGTCGACGGCAAAGCCATTGCCACACACTACAGACAGATTATTCTGTTTGCCTGTCTGGACATGTCACCAGATATGCAGCAATGCACTTCCTGTCTCGCCTGTCTGGACATGTCACCAGATATGCAGCAACGCACTTCCTGTCTCGCCTGTCTGGACATGTCACCAGATATGCAGCAACGCACTTCCTGTCTCGCTTGTCTGGACATGTCACCAGATATGCAGCAGCAACACACTTTCTGTCTCGCTTGTCTGGACATATCACCAGATATGCAGCAACACACTTCCCGTCTCACTTGTCTGGAACATGTCACCAGATATGCAGCAACACACACTTCTTCTCTCACCTGTCTGGACATGCCACCAGATATGCAGCAACACACTTCCTGTCTCGCTTGTCTGGACATGACATGCCACCAGATATGCAGCAACACACTTCCTGTCTCGCTTGTCTGGACATGTCACCAGATATGCAGCAACGCACTTCCTGTCTCGCCTGTCTGGACATGCCACCAGATATGCAGCAACACACTTTCTGTCTCGCTTGTCTGGACATATCACCAGTTATGCAGCAACACACCTTCCCGTCTCGCTTGTCTGGACATATCACCAGATATGCAGCAACACACTTCTTCTCTCGCCTGTCTGGACATATCCCCAAATATGCAGCAACACACTACCTGTTCTGTCTCGCTTGTCTGGACATGCCACCAGATATGCAGCAACACACTACCTGTCCTGTCTCGCTTGTCTGGACATATCACCAGATATGCAGCAACACACTTCTTCTCTCGTCTGTCTGGACATATCCCCAAATATGCAGCAACAACACTACCTGTTCTGTCTCGCTTGTCTGGACATGCCACCAGATATGCAGCAACACACTTCTTCTCTCACCTGTCTGGACATGCCACCAGATATGTAGCAACACACTTCCTGTCTCGCCTGTCTGGACATGTCACCAGATATGCAGCAACACACTTCTTCTCTCACCTGTCTGGACATGCCACCAGATATGCAGCAACACACTACCTGTCCTGTCTCGCTTGTCTGGACATATCACCAGATATGCAGCAACACACTTCTTCTCTCGCCTGTCTGGACATATCCCCTCCAAATATGCAGCAACACACTACCTGTTTTGTCTCGCTTGTCTGGACATGTCACCAGATATGCAGCAACACACTTCCTGTCTCGCTTGTCTGTGCATGTCACCAGATGTGCACATTTGGATTTATGATAGTGGTTTACCAGCAACGTTTTATCTTTACTGTCATATTTGGATCAGCCGTAAAAATCTCCTATCGGTCAAAACGTTTGACACAAACAGATTAAATAATCCGCTTTACCATTTAAAGAGGTATTTATTGCAGCTGGTGTGGCGCTTGCTCGCCAGGGCGATGTTACCTCGACAAAGCTCTTTGAATACTAAACCTTACTTTGAATACATTTATTCCGTAGAATTGGTTCAAATCCATAAAATATGGAGATAGTTGAGTCGTAAGTGTTGGTCCTAGCTCTTAGCACAACATAATATGTAGATTATCTAAAACCATTCTATTTATTAATTTTCATGCTTACACATAAAAATTACAAATATCTGCAGTCTTACATGTATGATGCTTTCTTCTAATAAACGGAAACATTTTAAAACCCGGATTAGTTTTACAAAGACTCAATCAAACATTCCTCCTCTAATAACAAAATTTCAAAAGCTATTCATACTCTAACATCCTCTGTACCAAAAAAGTGAAATTTACTACCTTTTATAGAAACTTGAATACTAATAACTATTTTAGTTGGGAAAATCTTCGAGTATGCATCCCATATCAACCAAATCGGTTGGGAATGTTAAATGCAGTAAAGAGATTTTCTTCCTGTACCTATGCCAAAATTTGGAACTATAAGTTTAAATAAATCTCTTAAATGTTTTATCCTCATTATGAGGATCTCTGTAAAGGGAGAAAGGCTAAATTGGGTTTCTCTTGGTAAAGTTGGTGATAGCTCCAAGTGACTACCACTTTTGCTAGGTTAAAGTGACTTCCATCATCTGCCTTCCAGTGACATGCGTTGGAGGGTTCCCTTTCTCTTTACTATATGGAAACTACAAAACATCTAGTGTTGTAGTGCAAGAGTAATCCATCTTCCCATTCCTAGAGGGATATTTTAATTTTCCTCATATTCATAAAAAATCATTAAGTATTACATGGAAACCTTGTGAAACAAATACGTTACGATTATGTTCCGGATCAATTTACCAACTTTAATCATCATAGTGACAATTTATGGAAATAATTGTGTCTTTTTATTTATAGTTCATAAAAACTAAAAAGAACTTATAATCTGGCTCCTGTTTCCACTGAGGGATGATTTTTCGTAACAATCTAGTGTCTAACACCTCTATTGAGTAAATACCAGTCAACTCACTATCCAGAAATGGATATCTGAAAGATTACAGTGTCTGAAAATAATCATGCCTTCACTTTCGGAAATTTGGTCATTTGGTGGCAGCTTCCACCCAAGCCCCCTCCACAAGTCACTACAGTTGTCTAACTTTCCTCCTAGAAAGATTCCTTGAATTCATTTTTCGAAAATTCTAACATGTTCCTCATCACAGTTTTCCTGATTTGTTCTGTCCTCAAATTTTTTCCATCCAGAGAAATTTTCAATTTGAAACAGCCAAAAAACACAAGGAGCAAAGTCAGGACTTTAAGGTGGCTGTTGGAATTGTTTCTCTGAAATATGTTGAGTAACATTTGATGAATGTGCTAGCGTGTTGTTACGGTTCTAGTAATGGTATGTTGCATCTCCGTAGCCACCTTAGAACATCAAGATAATATTTCTTGTTGACAGTAAAGTAAAGATGTCTTATTTTAACAGGTGAAGTTAAGGCTAAGAAGCCCTCTCTAACACAACCTGGAAACCAACTAAAGATGACTTCCGAAACACCACCAAATGGCCGGGTAGCAGGCGGATTACTTGCAAAAAAAATCACTCAGCGGTCACCCATCCAAGGAGCAGCCAACACAGTCATCTTGATACAGTCTGATCTTGTGGAGTGCGCTTGCAGATTATGAACAATGCTGGATAAAAAACTTTGACCATTGCTTTTACTTTGTATTCCTTTGCCTGGTCATTGCTCTTCATGAGTATTCCACTGCGAAGACTTGGCTATGTGGTGGACTAAGAGTGATAAACATAAATCCATATCTCATCACCAGTAATAAGTTTTCTATCCAGATTTTCCTCTTCAATGCGACTGGCCTGTTTATCATCCGTCACCAGCCAAGGTAACAATTTTGCAGACATTGTGCATTTTAAAATCTTCATGTGAAACTTCACCAAACTGCAGATTTTGAGATGGCTAGATCTTGTATCTCCCTTAGAATCAAGTGATGGTTATCAAATTTGTTGATTGCTGCACAAACAGTTCAGAGGAAGATTTCTGGCTGTTACCAACCTGCCAGGTCACGCTCCACTAAAATATGGCCATATTTGAGTCATTGAACCACTCTTTTATCTGTGTATTACCCATGGACTCATTACAGCAGAATGGCCAAGTTGCAAACAAAACTTAATGCAAACTCTTTGCTCAAAATGTTCAGTTATAGTGAAATGTGACACAAGCATATACAACATCGGATGGATGGGAGTGCCAGTGACCGAGCGGTCTAAGATGTCGGACTTTAGATCCGAATTGAAGATAGCACAGTGCAGGTTCAAATCCTGCACTTTCTATCAGTACCGACCTCGTACTATACTGATTCTCCACCTTATTCTTTCAGATGAGATCCTCACTCAGGCTAGTGACCCTTGAGGGCAGGCATAATAAGGCTTCAAAGGGGATTGGTCTCTCCTTTTAAAACCAAAATAAAATAATAATAACATACAAAACAGAGTGCTATAATTTGCCTGATCGGAGCGCAGAGAAAGCCTAGTAGCAGTCTTGGAAGTGTCCCCATCCACTTGCTTAAACGGTCTAACAAGGTTGGTTGCATAAACAATAGAGCAGAAAGAGAGGCTGGATACTTTTTGGACTACCCTCATATATACACATTTCTGGGTGTTGGAATTTCTAAAGCCTCTCTTCCAGTATTCCAACCTTTAGCAACCAAGAGAAATGATATTACTGGATTAGGCAGTAGTTAAATACCCAGTGACTGAAGGGTAACAAGAAAGAAAAACCAACATAGCAATAACAATGTTTATATTTTTGTAACAGTGTTGAGGGGAGACTCAGGGTGGGGTACATCCTTAACATAAATCTATCTCTTGTTTGGGACAACCTGAAGGGTTGATGACTTTCACTGTTTGTGGACTTAACTACTCCAAGGAATATCTTAGCTCTAAGCTTGAATTCATTGCGCTTTAGGTGAATAGCCTACTTGAAATACCGGTAATTATAACTAATGAATAATATTGTTGAAATATTTGAGATGAATGAGGGTGTACCAAAGTTTTTGGAATTGTGCTGTGCTGGTTGGAGCTCATGTATTTTGCAATCCTGATACCAGGCAATGTCAAAACAGAAGTTTGTGTCTAGCCATAGCATATCACTTTTTAAATGCAGATTATCTCAATTCAAGTGAGTGTTCACAAAATTCTGCTTCCTGTTGAAACACACTGCTGAAACTGTTGCAATGTTGATAAAAGCTTAAAAGGATAGTGCTATAGAAAAACTTAAATGTAGAAATGTTTTTTTCCAGTTGTCCTTCAATTTTCCGGCAAACATTGGTTCAGTAAATACAAGTTAGGTTTTATTGGACAATATAAGAATAAAAATGTCCCACTGCTGAAATTGTAGCTAGAACTTTTCACTGTGGCAAGCATTAAACCAACATAAGATTATTTTTATTCTCATACCACATGCATCTATTTACTTTTGTGAATAAAGAGGGATCTGAAAAGATAGCATTTTGACAACCTGAAAGAGGCTAAGAACGTAAATGTACCATAGCAAATAATGAGGATTAAATGCAATAATTATTACAATTGCTATGTCTGAAATACCGCTCCGGTGGCTGCACTGAATTCAAATAATGTTGCACAGAGCATGCGAAGAAAGAGAAAAGCACAAATACATAAGCACTGCCAAGCACAATTTCAAAATATTTCAGTGATCCCTCAGGAATTTGTGGGCGTTGGTGCCGAAATAATAAAATATTGAGTATTTTTTTAAATTTGGATAGCAAACATCTACTGACCTAACCGCTATCATTGAACACATTAAATTTATAAAAAATATAAATATTTTAGGGAATACAAAAATTATTAATCCAAAAATTAAAAAACTTTCTCGTAGTGGATCCAAAAGAAACTAGTTCAAATTGAAGGAATACACGGTTAAAGAGGAAATTTTGTACTTTTGTGCTGTGTTCAGAAATGCATTTTTTACTCTTGGTCAGTTTGTTGAAACATTGAAAGGCTATTCCTTGGCAAGAAAAGTACACAAGACAGTACACATATGTATACAAACAGCTTAACAGTACTTAACTAAACACGTGAGAATGTAAACACAACGGCCTCAACAATTGCGTTATTGCAATAACAGACTACCAACATGGAGTATTCACTAATGCAACAAACAAACGATACAATGATTTGTAGACGTTAGGTAATGTCTTTTATCGACTACACACTGTATACTTGAAGCTCTTTATTATCACAAAATAAAATACACATTAGTCAGTATTTACGACAGTGTAAGTGACTGTAACTTAAAACACTGAAAATGATCATACGAACAGATTATGGCACACTGATTACAACAACGTATCTGTTTACCTGTCTGTTTATGATGTGTCTGTAAATAAATAAAAAATCAATCAGATGTTTTTAAATTTAATAAATATTATGTCTTATGCATCTTGCTTAATAAATGCGTATGATTTTTACTTGTACATCCAAATAAGACCAAACCCGAATAGAAGAATCTTAATAAGCATCTCATAAACTAATTTTTATATAATTCAAATATGCATGAGAATTTTATTTCTTACAGTATTATTACTGTATTTGTGATTTAAATGTTTTGCAACACTATTTCACTCAAAATACACCCCTCATTTCAAGTTTTTTAAAATTCATCTTAAAGAGCTTAGTCCTTTCTGATGTAAAAGAACAGCTTCTGTTGACATATAGCTTGGTGTGTAAAATGTCTAAAAACACCTTAAAATTTTTAAACTATAACAGATAAAATTTTTCAGAATGTTATATAGCTATCTTAACTAGTTTTTTACGCAATAACAATCAGACACCTATTTAGAGCCTGTACTCAGCTTTGGTGGGCCCCGGAAAAGATATTTGGCCCATGTCATGGCCCCGCCATATAACACCACCCGCTTCCGTACAAAAAAAGTGAGGCGGGGCTGGACCACGCCTACATTTGGGCTGCCAGCCCTTGGAGACTGCCATACAAATTTCATAAGGTTTATTAAATTATTAATAAATAGTGCCTGTTGAAATAAGAAGACTATAAACCGCCATCACCTTCTGCCACCATTTTGTATGGTATAAACGTTTTAGGAATCACTCTATTTGAAAATACTGCACTTTGGTTACGTAATCAAAGTGTTCTATTTTTCTTGATTCAGTTAGATTCTTACTTTTGGAACAATTTTGTCACAGGGCGAATCTCTGAGAACAGTTTTGTCTTTGGTAGTGACCAATCCCTGAAATCATCATTCTCTGGGTTTTATGACTTTTAAGAGGTTTCACCACTTGCACTCTGGGAACTTGCATTTGTTCCAATAATCTGCCATCTAAGATTTCCCAATTCCTAACATAGTTTTACCTAAGAACTCCTTTAAACCCTGAAGCAACCTTGCCTCTAGGAGGCAATATCAGGTCGTCTACTGCTGAGGGATGGTGTAAATCGGTGACTTCTGGTGATTTTCAGTGACCTTTTAATCAAGAAAAATTGGTGATCTTCAATAGTGTCTATGTCAATAATTAGAGAAGTAATGTACAAAAACCAACATCTTTTCAAAACAATATTTTAGGGCATACTCTTCCAGTTACACTGGGAAATATATGCATAGATTGAAGAAACATTTTAAAAATCAATCTTACCTTACTGTGTGTGTAGTGTTCAGCAACTCACACAATTTTAGTATACAGCAATACTTGAAAACAATTAAAGATAATTTTGTCTGCCAAAATAAAGACAAATACGAAGCAAAAGTAAAATATGATTGACAAAAGTTTGCGATTAGTAATTCATGTAATGCCGATCAGCGAGTCGTTCAGAACTAGAGGTGATGCACAATTGTATATATAGGAAATACTAACTCCAAGAAAAATATTGCTTTTAAAACTCAGATCATTCCTAACTATGATTGTCTTTTTATGATTTTTCAAATACGAAGTACGATAAACGTTTTAGCGATAGGTTATTTGTGTACTGCTGATCAGCCGATAGTTAATGACGCTGCGAGTCTCCAAAGATTCGATTGTCTAATCCTGTCGATGGATCGTCAAAACCAAATCTGTGTTGAAGATTCAGTGATTTAGAGACTAGGCTTTTACACAACACTAGTTATTATCAATATGCCAAAATAACTTATAATTGAAACAGACATTTTCTGTGACATCTAATTAAAATCCGTGACTTTTCCGGAACTTCCGGACTGGTAGGCGTCCTGAATATGCTCATCTTGCCTTTTAAAACAGATCGGTCACCTCTCAAACTAACTGGCTCGTAAGAGTCTCTGCTTTAACCTCACCTCTAGAAGTCCCCTGATTTTCTAGGACACTGATCATACATACGGTAAGCCTGGTCTCTGAAAAATACCAGTCTCTAAAGGCTCTCTGCCTTTTGCACAATCTAGCCTGGAGTCTCTGTCTCTAGTTCCAACACATCTCTATGACTGAATCAGACACCATGAGACTGAGCTGCACTAATGGAGATGACACACAATAGTCAATGGTTTAGTACAAAACTCTTCCTGGCCTTAGTTTTATGAAGCAAAGGAATCTCTTGTGATAGTTTTATTTCTATAACTCGTCATTAAAGCTCTTATTCATCAATACCAATAAAATTTATTTAAATTAAAACTAGTTTAATAAACTAAACTATTTGTTTATTCTTTAAATTTCCAAGTTTTTCTAAATGAAACACAGAGAATGTTTTAAAGAACAGTACTAGATCAAATGTTCCTTCAATGTTTACATCCATACATTTTATAATCATTTAAATAATTTTGTACCTTACTACAGAAGGATGAACCAGGTAAACAGATACGCAGACTCACACCTTACAGACTACAGATGGTCTGATCAGGATCGATACCTAACGGACCAAAACTGTGAAAAATAACAATAACAATATCATAGCCATCAAGAGAGCTCGGCCTAACGGAAGCGCAACAGTAAGGCTAACAAACATCTTCACACAGACTGTTATATTCCCATTAGTACAATTTGGATTGTTACATGTCTTTTAATACTGTAAGTAAAACAATCACCGTACTAAAAAGAATACTCACAGATAAATACTAACAGTGAAATACCAAGAGATTATACAGTAGATTTCCAGGAACCTGAGTTTTTCTTACAGAGGAATACAAATATAAAAAAATTAGAATCAATAATACAAAGCGAGTTAAATAATTATATAAATTTACATAAAGTCAAAAATAAAATCCTCCAATAAAATGATATGTAACTATTTAGGCCTTTTATAGTATCCCTAATAAACTAAAAATAATAAATCATTTTTTTACCTCGTCAGAACAATACTTTCATTAATATTTCTTTGAAACGCCTAAATTAAAATTGATATCACCACAGCAATGAGAATAATTAAAACATGACAACACACACATGTATATACAAAGATGTACAATAATAATAGTAATTCAAAATTAAAATACACAAGCCAAAATACAAAACAACATGTTTACAGTACATTAGTTAAGAGTTGCTTGTTTAGACAAAACACTGATGTCGGCGTAACACGTATCATACTCGGACAAAGTCAAGGACAAGGAGAAGGATAAAGGACACTATGTGCTGTGAGTGCAGGATGTGTCATGTCAAAACATTACTGACTGTCAAATTAGCGATAACTGCGGTATCAAAACGCATAAACAGATGACGCAAAATGTTACGTTTAAATAATAATTTATCATTTGAACTTTCATAATTTAAATCTTTAAATGCATTTATAGTTTTTTACACATTCTATTTACAACACTTAACACCACACAGCTACATGGACTTTCTAGGCATCACTTGGGTAACTTAAACAACACCGATCGTAACAACCCATAGCAGGCGTAATGGTTCTGTACAAAAACTAACGGTGAAATCAATAAGAAAAAATATACACAACTATTCAAAGAGATCAGTCGTAAGAAATATCAAGATAACATCTTAAATACGGTACACAGGTGTAAAAACAACTAGAAGACAAGCTTAGTTATTTGCAGCAACATACATCATCGGAAATACTTGAAAACACAAACGCTAAACATTAACAACACTCGAGTTTAAATACATTTTACAGTACAGCATAAAATTTATAGCAAAATACAGTAAAATAATGGAACACTAATAACACATCTTGACTTGAAAAACTAGCAAGTTGACTTTAGAATCGATATATGTATATATAAACTTGTTATAAAATATAAATACATCGTTAAAAACTCTAAACAATCGATAAACTTTTCAAGACAGAACATGAATGTTTATATACAGAGCAACAATTCTAGTCTAAGACACAACATTCAGCTCGCCCATAGCGAAACATCTATAAGCGTCATATGGTGAGGCAATACACACTTGTACTTGTGATTGTTGGGAGACAATTGCGAGCTCGTCAGTAGCGCCAACTTTACAAATGTTGGCGATATTATCCGCTTTCCAAGTTCTAAACAGCGATTAATCGTGACAAAATCAACTGAACTCTGAAGAATAATAAGGCACCTGGAATGAAGAATCTAAAAAGGGAAATTAATATAGTTAAAGGGGACAGTTTGGTATTCAGTGGTCGGAGGTTGGCGCAACTGTGAGAGCTTTTCTAGCATTTTCAGTCACAGTTACAGACAACTGAAATGAACCTAAACCCTTTCAGTGCCAAAGTCCTATTTTAAAGACATTGATAAAATTCACAAGTAAACTAATGTCCGTTTTTCTCTAAGTCTAAAAAAAGTTATTCAAAATGAAAATGAGAGTTAATAATGGTTATAAAATTGTTAACATAATATGTTTTTCAGATAAAATATTATACATTGTGTTTGAATAATAAATAAAAATATTAAAAACTATTAGATGTTGTGCACGTGGCTTAAATTGTCATTATCTGGTCAGCTAAGTTAGCCTTAATTTGTTTTTTTATAGTGAAAAAAATGTTTTATTTTGTTTTGTAATAACTTATTTAAGTCCTGGTAAGGCAGATAAGAATTTTATACTCAAGGATAACTTCCTGTGTCTTTAACCCTAGAAAGCTAATGTACCGTATATCTTACGATTCGAATTTGAATTTTTCACAGAACACCCCTTTGTACGGACCAAGTGGACTCACCCGGCCAGCTGCATTCCTACATTGGTCAAAGAGGGGAGAGGAGCTTGCCGCTATCAAGTACTGTTCACCAATAAAAGTGGTTGTATAAGACAGTGACACGTAAGAAATACGATATGTTAGCTTTTAAGCTTGGATTTTCAGAACCGTATAAAAACAGTTGGAAGTGTTCTTTTAGTTTTTCTTTATTTGATTTTTGTTAAAGTGGTCATAATACACGAAATGGAACAAATTAAATTGAGTGAGGCTGAACAAATCGTAAAATAATTGAGTAAAGACAAATGTTTGAGCACAAGTGACATTTCGGGCAGTGACAAAGATGAAGTTGGTTTAGTGGAATATCGAATTGACAGTAATGTCACGGATACTGTTCCATCTTACTCCCTTGCTAGCGAACCATGCTACAGTTCAGATGAAGAACTACCCTCATTTCCCAGGAGGAAGAAGGCAAGTTGTTGAAAACCCAACTTCTAAACCACAACTAGAAAATCACGGCTTCTCTACCTTTATATCCTGTATTTGAAGAACCTACAACTACATCAATACAACCATGTACTTTAACCTTAGACTCAATTTTCAAATGGTGTAATAAGATGTATTATAAGGTTTTATACCAAATTAAAAGACATTCTATTTTGTAAAATAAAACTTTTACTATATATGTTAGCTTTAACGTATCATTCTGAATATGTTAGCTTTCGAGGGTTAAATGTTTGTAACAAAAGTAATTACATGTATGAAAACATTGTTATGTATTGAACGAAAATTTGTTGAGAGGTTCAATTTCTACTCCCAAAAAACTGATAATATAGAGATAAACTGTAAAAAATTGTTTTACCTTGAAACCTATTTGTTCACGGTATAATCGGCTAAGTAATATTTTAATTAAAGTGACAATTATGGTAAAAAACTAATTTATTTTGTGCAAATAGAGTAAAAATGTTGGATTGACCTGGCTTTTTACAAAACACATGACATCTGGCACTGAAAAGGTCGGTGATAAAACACTTAGTTTAGAGTTGATATTTGTCAAGCGATTCAAAAATTACAGCCGAAAGAATAAAATCAAGTTTATTCCAAAACGTCTTTGGTGATAATTTTAACACAGTGATAGCATGGTGTTATGATCGTGTGCACACGTACAAGGTGCTGTAGCCTAATAATTTCATACGTTCTCACAGCCATTCTTAGTGTGAGATTGACTCTACACGGACACTTAACTATGTTTAGGTCATGTTTCACCTCCAAGGCATTCATATTGTAATCAACCAAGTTAAAAATCATAAGTTGGTGTTTCACAAAATTACTACCAAAAAATCACTCATCTGATATTAATTGTAATCGTTTGGATTACATAATATGGGGTTTTGTTAATACAATATGAAATAATAGCATAATTCCTTCAATGATTTAATAATTATTAATTTTGAAAAGCTTTTCTTCTTATTTCGTTAATTAAATTTCATAGCCTCAAGAAAAGAGACTATGGTAAAAAATGTAGTAATTAGATATGATAAATTTTAGAAACTTATCACTCATTGTATTTTATTAAAACAGAACATATTCTCGTATTATATACCAGGCAGTGGAACTAAGTACAAAAAAATTACTGATGCAATAACTGTTTTAATTAGGTAGGCAATTATTATTTTGTCATTCTTTTATGTTAAGAACAAAACCGTTAAACATGACATAGGCTTTGTTCTAAATAATCTGAACATTACACGAATGATTAGAGTGATAAGTCTGATTTCCAACACTTATACATTAAAGTGTACATACCTATGTATAGAATATTATTTGAAGATTTTTACTTTTTATTATTGCGATGGCAATCTGGGGAGGATTGTTAAAGTGTGTACAGACCATTTTGAGATCTTATATAATATAATGTATTTTGTTACGTATGAAAATAATGGAGCATAGTCAAACACCAAAAAAGTACATTGAACACACAAATTTTTAACATATATGCCCAAACTTAAAAATTTATCAGGTTCTATAAAGCAGAGAGAGTATTTTTATTTGAGTTTTATGATTTTCTTATCTCTCTTGAAAGAAAACACTGACAATAAATGTTAAGTCAAACAAACACGACTGAATCAACATTCCTAAGCTATTAAACAGAACCATAATGAGCGTCTTGCTAGCGGAAAACAACCCACACTACAGTATAACCTAGACAATGGTGGAATGTCAAGATGAATGCCGGCGAGGGAGTTTGGGGAGAATCACACATTGTCCTCGTGATTCTTGCGGTCGAGGCAGAGCAAGGACCACCGTCACAGCTTGTCACAGCGGCGGTCCGTGGCGGTCGTGGTGGGGGGGAGAGACGGTCCGCTGCTCAGGGGGAACGAGGTCGTGCGCTTGGCCGACCTGCGCAAAACACTGCGTCACACAAACAACATGTTAGATCCTGTTGGTGGAACTTCAGAACATGTCAGATGCATTGTAAAAATTCACAAACTGATATAAATAACTGTCATCAAAGCAACATTAAACAGAATGTTTTGTTTTAAACTACATATATTAGTTTAGATAGTATTTCTATTATATTGTAATATATTAGTATTTCATAATAAATAATGTTTACAAATTTGAAAGATATGAACCAAATCAGTTGGTGGAGTTGTGATAAGTAGCAAAACTAGGAAATGAAATACTGTAATACTATCTCAGGTTTTTATCCTGGCAATCCAAATTTGGTTCCTGTTTGAGCATGCAACTTATATACACAGTAAATTTAATCGCCTATCCTTACGTAATGTGACAAACTGTTGAAAACGGATTGTTCGCTAACATTTCTTTATTAAAAAGTAATTTATTAACGATAAATAATTTAACACATGAGAGGTCGCACCCACAGCGGATTGCTACAATTTTCGAAATTCTGTAGTAGAGTCGACTCTCGATAACTCGAACCTCAATAAGTCGAATTCTTTGATAACTCGAATTTTTTTCCGTTCCCTTGAGAAAACCTGCCTAAGTCGAAAAAAAAAACCATGCGTAACTCAAATTAATTTTGCACCCGAATTTTACCTCAATAACTCGAAGTTCAGTAGATAAATCGAAGTCTTTAAATACATTACCTCTACAACTCGAAATTTTCAGATCAACCCTCGCTAACTCGAAGCTGTGCTGTGTTTACAGCGAACCTGTGTTAGGTCATAGACCTAGCCGAACAGGTCTGGACATGTCGCTGAATTGTCCGACTGTCTGCCAAACGTCAGTGGCGTGTGCAGTCAGTTCCCACGCATTTAGTCAATAGAGTGGCACGTCCTCGTTCCCGGTCTAACCCTGTTTTGCGTTTAGTGAATGTGAGTGACTACAGTACAGTATGAGTGACAACGTGAGCACTAGAAAAGTGAAAACTTTGAATATAGGGGACAAGTTGAAGATAATAAAGTTAGTGGGTGAAGGGAAGAGGAAAAAGAAAGACATTGCCGTAGACTTCAACATTCCTTGCAGCACGCTGTCAACGATCTTGAAAAACAAAGAAGAAATTCAACAAAGGGCTATCGAAGGTAACTTAAAATGTAAAAGGAAAAGAAATGCTGAATTTAAAGATGTAGAAGAGTGCATGATTAAATGGTTTAAACAGTGCAGAGAAAAAAATATTACTCTAGGCGGCCCATTGATAAGAGAAAAAGCTGAGCACTTTGCTAGATCTTTGGGCCACATAGAGTTTAAAGCCAGCAATGGGTGGCTTGAAAATTTTAAAAAAAGGCACAACATTTTTTTTAAGAAAGTTTGTGGAGAAAGTGGAGCTGTAGACGATGACGTAGTAGTTGATTGGAAGGCTTCATTACCAGATCTCATTAAAGATTATGACCCCAAAAACGTATTCAATGCTGACGAAACTGCTCTGTTCTTTAAGTGTCTCCCTGATAAGACTTACGAGATTAAAGAGAAAAAATGTCACGGGGGCAAACACAGCAAAGAACGAATTACTCTTTTGCTTGCGTCAAACATGACAGGCACGAATATGTTAAAACCTCTAGTGATAGGGAAATCAAAAAAACCTCGATGCTTTGCTGGAGTAAAGTCATTAACTGTTGACTACACAGCAAATAGGAAAGCATGGATGAATGCGGAGATGTTTGCAGATTGGTTACTTAAGTTAGATAAGCAAATGGGCAAAGGGAAGCGAAACATTATTTTATTTATTGACAACTGCAGTGCTCACAACACTATTCCTGAGCTCAAATGGGTAAAGGTCCAGTTTTTACCAGCAAATACGACATCAAAATTACAACCTCTGGATCAGGGCATTATTAAGAATTTTAAAGTTCTTTACAGAACTGAAGTTGTAAGAAGATTTGTGGCTGATATTGAAGACGGAAAGGAGTGTTCAATCAACCTGTTACAAGCCATGCGGTTGATTGACAAGTGCTAGAAAAGTGTAACAAAACAAACTGTTTTCAATTGTTTTAAGTCGTGCAGGTTTGCAATAGATAGGGACCAAGATGTTCCAAGTGACAATGACCATGAACTAGAACCGAGACTTCCCAACGCTGAAGCTGAGTGGACCGTGATAAATAACGAGCTCCCGAATTTAGACTTTGATGATTTTTCAAATGTCGACGAGGGTGTTTCAGTCTACGGATCATTATCGGACCAAGACATCATCGCAACTGTCACAAGTGAAGACGTCCTCTCTGATGATGACAAAGACGACGGCATGGAGCAGCCACCGGACATCACAACCAAGGAAGCCAAGGCCGCAGTGAACACTTTACGTAGCTACTTAGAACAATCAAGTGACGTACCAGACAACGTGTTCTCTGCTGTTGTTGTTATTGAGAACATTATAGACTTAAATTCTGATAAAAGCCTTAGGCAGAAGAAGATTACGGATTATTTTCAAATTTGAATTATATGTACGTATGAATTGTAGGCATACATTGCAGTGTGACAGTAAGTACAAATGCTGTATGTAGTTACAGTACATACATTAGTTTTGTAAAGGATGTAGGAAATAAAAAACATAGTTTATTTGTACCTCTATAACTCGAATTTTATTTTGTTTACCTCTGTAAGTCGAATTACCTCTGTAAGTCGAATTTAGTGAAATATTACCTCTATAACTCGAACTATTCTTAAGTCGAACTATACGTAACTCGAAGAAAACAGCCGTTCCCTTGAAATTCGAGTTATCGAGAGTCGACTGTATTATTAACAATATCAGCAGCTTGGGAACTCGTCTTACCTATCTTCTCATATACTTCTTCACAAGATATTGATATCTGTTAGTATTTTTCTTGTTTTGTTTTCAAAATATTAAAATTTAGTTGTTTCTTGAACCCAATTCAGCAATATTCTATGATACAGAGATTAAAAATTAAATCACCCACTTGTAATAAATTCAAGTTACATTTTGCATTCTGTTATTAATTTGTTAGACACATTTTGTTATAAAATATAAACAAGTTTTTTATTTACATGCTTAAAAAAGTACATGTGGCAATATTTTTGTGCTTGACCTCACGTGTGATCTACATTTTATTGAAAACTGTACAGTATTTGTAATATGAATTTTAATGGCACAGTTTTATTTGTAAATAATTTAAAGTAGTATATTTTAAGACACAGTCAAATTAATGAAGGGATTTTTTCATAAGATTTGCTGTTAAAGATTTTGGTCTTTCAACTGTTTTGCAATGGGTTGAACAGGTAACTGTCTACAAATAGAAAGTATTACAAATGAGTTAACAAACTATTTAACAACATATGTTGATGACACAATTTCATATTAATATTAATAAACACCTGACTATTAACAAAATCATTAAATGAAGTCCCTTAAAAATTCTATGGATATGCATAACAATTATTATTGTATTACATAATTTACAAAATAATTCCTGTGAATCACTTTTCATGCCAAAAATTCACAGCAAGATTTTGCTCACCCTTTTAAGAATCTATGCTGGCAAAGCACTAAAATTGAGACACTCCACTAGAGCTCCTTGTGCAAAGCATGTACTAAAAATATTATGGTGCAGAAAATGTTATACAACACTTAATGTAATTTACCACCTTTTCCTGGAAAGCCAACTTTCTGAAACCGTGAAGGATTTACCATTTAATTTGATTTTATTTCCATGCTTCACATTTTTGTTTTATTTATTAGTAGTAATTAATGGATACTTTGGGCAAACTGAAGGATTATACTAAAATAGGATAGGAAACAACACAGACAAAATACGCAGTTAAAAAACAGAACGGACCAACATACAAAGTTTGATTTATTTCAGTTGGCAACATTGTCTGTTGCTGAACAACAACAACAATTGACTATCAACAACAATAACGATTTATTGTTAGTTAAAAGAGAAATAAAAACAGTACCTTTGATGTGTGAATTTTTTATACAACTATAAAGATCTGTTTTTATGACAAATTAAAAATGTTAACTGCCTTTTCCAATAAAATCATTTTAAAATGTATACAAGTTAACTGTAGTATTTGGAAAAAACCTGTGATGTTGAAATAAAAGATGTCATTATCTCTCAATCTATCTTTTATAAACCTCTTCCATAGTTATAGTTGAAACTGCATTTTATTATTGAATTTTATTTATACCTATTTATATTTTTGTTTTCTACGACTATGGATTGTTTGAAAACCCTCATTTATTTTTGTGTATGTATTCTTGTTTTTTATCTAGTATACACTTAATTCAAATCCAGACAATATTCATGTACATTTGTGTGTACGCTAAATGAATAAAGATGTTTTGAATTGAATTACTTTTTTAATTAAACTAAATATTTTTATAATGTCAATTTGTCATAGAAATAACTAGTCCGATGATATTTAAGTATGATTTTTAAATGTAATATGTAAGGTTATTTTTAAAACAAAGCAGTATTTACGTGTTTAGTTATTGCTAAACGCAAAAACAAACTCCATAACCTGACCTGAAAATTTTGGCTGATAGAAGTGAATAAATGATGAATTACTGCACTTATGAAAAGTTCTCTATGGCATTGAAAAGCTTAAACAAATCGTAAACTCTGTCTTTGAATCTACTTTTGCTATGGTTTTCAACAGTGATATTGTAATTATCACTTCTCAGGGATAGCACATTCTGTCTTTCAACGATCCAAAGGTACAATACCAAGGATTGGTTTGGTGGTGGTGGGTCCTTTTTATTGGGGTCAGGGACATGTTAATAACAGTTAGTTTATCCATCTCTCACATGCTAAGCGGAGTGGTGCTGCAAAATATATAGCACATGCAAATTTGTTGTACATATAATATACTTTGTTATACACAATGAACACTCATTTAAACAATAAACAAAGTACAATAGTTTTGCTTTGATCTATGGTTTAAGTTGATCAATTTGAGGAATAGGAATTGTGAATTCAAGTCAAGAGAATTTATTATACAATTGATTTTGAGTATGGAAAATATTTTCCTTCAACCCTGATTACAAATACTTGTAATATCAAGTGGAGTGATATACACCATGTTTGCTATTTTCCATTATTTAGAGACGCTATCTTAAAGGGCTATGAATTTAAATTGAAAAATATTTTCTAAACCTAAAATTTATTGCACCACCTTAAATTGTCGAATACATGAGAATTTACAGTCAAAATTGTTAGCACATTTAAATCTTATTTTAAATTTTTAATTGTTACTTAACAAATAAGACGAGTTTTTTGAGTTATCGATCATCAAATTCTAAACTACTTTTTTTGGAACAAATTGTTGGTAATTCAATTTTACAAATAGTTTTTTTAAAACATACTCAATTCGACACCTTACCATTTTTTAAAACATCTTACGAACCTACGAAAATAAAAACTTAATCTTATCACCTCTTCACGTTTTAATTTTTGAAAAATAATTGTCATTTGATATATCCTTGATATACACCCATGTATCTTCTAAACTGAGTCTAGCCATTTAAAATGCAGCACCACACTGAAACAGCCTCAAATGCCCATCTCTCACAAACACAAATAAATTAAACATATAAAACATCCTGGGTTACATGGTGTGTTGTTAGGTTACTACATTTTATCTGGTCGCCTACCAAATAGTAACTGTCATCTTTGATTAATAAGCACTAAGTTAGAATTCAATTATGGATTCAGTTTATCCAAAACAATGATACAATTTAATTTACTTAACAGTTCTCGAGCCCCAATTATCCAAGCGAGCAACTTCACGAATGTTTCTTGTACAGAAATATACGACCATCCTGTGAACAATTGTAGTCCTCAAAAAAAATATTACTATGACCATAGGTTTTTTCCTAAAATGGCTCACATATTGGTCAGGTGTTAAGATTTGGTTAAACACATCAAAGAGAAACACTTTTTTTTAGTTATAAGTTTGGAGTTTTACCAAAATTGTCTTTCATATTCAGTGTAATCCTTAATGTACAGAATGTTTTGATCCGATACATCAAACAGTATGTATGTACGATATCAAGTACGTACAGCTACGTACATACGTTTACAGTTTAGTTGTGAGGTTATAAAAGTGTGACAAAATTGCTAATTCCATTTGTGGAGATTTTCTCCTCCTAGTAAGTGATAAATCAAAATGGTAGCATAATTTTTCTTTGTTTCCGTAATGTCGGACTGTAAATTAGTTTGCGTTTCAATATATTAAATTGAATACACTGAAATACTGAGTAATAGTTTCCAACTCGAATTAGATAACAAATCCTATCTCTATTTTAGATGTCCCAAAAATCTTACCATTTCTCCATTGTGTACACCAATTGATTAGTCTTTTTAATGAATAAAGACGATTAATTCATTACGCTTTATCTATTTTTTGGTAATTAAGTAGAGTGTCAATAAACCGTACGTGGAAAATCTGAAATGTCAAAAAACCGAACGCTCACTTTAAACGTGTGAACTGTATTTTGCATGGCACTGTGAGAGGACAATGACCAGATGCTTCACTTGTTCGGTAGTGTAGTTGTATTTGTTTGTTGTGGTTCTTACTGTGTAATATTCTTCGGTAACATTTATTAAATAATACATAAAGTGTTAATTCTGATTTATCTTACCATTTTTACAGTAACTATGAATTTATGCGTTATATTCAAAAACCCTAATCCCCCCCCCCCCCAGTCGCAATAAGTTTGGATTTTTATGCTCTTCTGTAGTTTGAATGAAGAAAATACAAATATTCTGGAACAGTGCTCTATAATATTAATTAGCGAATATCACACAATTGCTGCAAGTTCTGTCTGTTAAGAAGTGCAATTGTAAGGAGTGCCTTATTCAATCTGTCTCAATTGTACATAATGTACTTTTTGACACAAAGGCCAAACTATTTAAATCGTACGTTATTTCATAGAAGTCACGTGAGTGAGTACAGTACAAGACAAGATAGCTTGCTTCAGCTGTCACGAGTGAGGCTTGAGCTGGGAAGGAAGGCTCTTTCCTACTTTGCACCCCATGGATACAATCTCTTGACGTCGTCCAGTCTGAAGGAAAGTGTATTTTCCTCCACAAAATATTTAGGATGAATTTAAAAGACTATATGCAGTGTGTATGACTGTTTGATGTATCAGGTCAAGACAATCCTTTTTAATGGTAATGTCCAAAAGATAGTTGCAATAAAATTATGGATAGTTATAGTCAACTTAAGTTAATTAAAAACATATTTGAAATTTTATTTAGTATCAACGCCAACTTTTGAATTACCTCACCACTGAAATTAAACATAGTACATTTTTTAATGTTGATTTCAGTAACTGTGGCGTAGTTTGGAAATTACTATTTTTGCTTGTTTTCAATAAACTTAGATAAAATCCTTGCCACTTCTACGCTTTTATTTTAAAACTTACACTGAAACAATTTTTTATGGACAACTCACCTAAGTGGTTTTGATAATCACGCTGATTTTTCACCAACAACGAGAAGTTAATTTCATGTCCCACAACTTTACTCAGTGTTAGCATATATTTTTGTCAGCACACCAACAGACAAGTGACTGGTGACCAACGGGACAGGGCGGGACAGAGCGGAGTGGTGGGGAAGAAGAGGGAGGTCATGGTGCCCAAGATACCAAAGTGCACAGATGCATGGTACAGCGGGTGCAGTGGCGACCCTACCTCGGACCTTCTGGTGCCTGCAAACCATCTCAGAACAAGCCCAAGAGACAAACAATTAAACAGTCGGTGGCGATCAAACGTCTGTTCGTTTGGACACTATCCCGGCTCCACACCTGACCCAAACCCAACAAAAATCACTTGGATTCTACAAAATGTACAGGCTACAGCAATCACCTTATAACTCAGCTACTCACTACTTATCTAACTATTTGAACAAAAACTGATGAGCAAATTAAAAAAGTGCATTTGTTGAAATATAAAAATAAAATGTTTGATTAAAATACTCTATCAGCCATTAAAACAAAATGAACCCTTTGTGAAATAATAAAGTTTTGAATTGCCATCACCCTCGTACAACAAGTAGCAAACATATGTAAATATCACATATCGCTTTTATGTAACAAAAAAGTACAGTTTGAAATAACCAACAGTGTTCACAAAAAAGCTTTTTAGCAAAAAGACATGACTAATTGTAAATTCAAATCCATCCTAATTAAATGAAATCCATCTACTAGTTAATTTAAAAATGTATTTAATGTTATTGTTGATTTGAAAAGAGAACTTTATTTATTGTTTGAAACACATATCACCCTTTTATATATATATATATATATATATATATATATATATATATATATATATATATATATATACTGAATATCAAAAGAGATTATTCCGGTGTGTGACATAAGTAGTTTTCTTGGCCGAATTACTTTTATGTGTAAAAGAGGGTACAAAATTGTATGGGAAAATATACATTTTTTTGGCAATCACTCATGTAACATAATACAGTTATAGTTCAAATGCTGTGTAGTTACAAAAAACTGCATATATCTTGCTCTCAAAGTTCTTACTTCACATAACAAAATGATACTTTTCCAGTATCAAAACTATATTAATATTTGGGTTTCACCTACAAAATGGGTATGGCTGCCTCCTAGTCTTTTAATCAAACATTTTACATTCTGTTTGTTTTAACCCTTCACAGACAGCAAAAAATTGGTAAAATATGTTTTTGGCTTGTAACAAGACTTTTTTATATCAGTTTGATGTAAAACTTAGTATGTGATAGTAAATTTCACCAAATAATATTTTTACTGTCTAATGGAAAAATATGCATGCTGAAATATAAGACTGTAGTTTCGCCAACGCACAAAACAAGTTTCTCTTGAAAATATTCCATTGATTAGTTTTTTATGAGTTGTTACTTAAATTCTCGGAAATTGCTTCTGATAAGTATGGTATTTAATCAGTGTTACATAAAAAAAGCTTTGGTATAGTTTTACTCTAATTTTGCTTATGTAACTGCAAACCATCTGCTACAAACTCAGTCTTTAGTAGATAAATCTACACCCATCCATGAAGGGTTAAATGTAAACTTGATATAGTTCAATTATAAACTTTATAAATGATTTACACTGCACAGTATGAAAAATATGAGGAAATTAAAATAAACACAAAATATTATGTGAATGAATTAAAAGTATCATGGTTTAAGTTAATTTACATTAATTTTCTCTACTATCATTCCAACTTTTTTTAAATTATGAAAGCAAAATTAAAGTTTTTACCCTTACGCATGCATAAATTACTAAGGGAAAAGCTAATTAGTAAACAGGTAGGGTTTCTAATCAAATTTTATCAAATATCACACTTCAACTGCATTACAGATAAATTTTGAACTCACTAACTTAATAGTTTAACTTAAAACTAATTTAAAAAAAAAAACTAATTGAAAAAATCTCTGTCCCAAAATGTAACAGAAAGATTTCAAATGCTGCAAACAAAACATTAACACATATAAGGATAAAATATAATTCATAAAATAATAAAATAGAATATGTGTCTTTACTCAAAAACTTATCTAATAAATAAATAAAACAATATAAACAATATTAATATACATGCTAATACATTAAAAATAACATGAAAGAAAAGAGTAAAAGTTACTGAGAAAAAAGTCATTATGGAGCTCAAAGCCATGAAAGCATTACAAATAAAATATAAAATACACATAAAGAAATATTTACAAAAGGTGGAAAACTTGTTTTTACATTAATGTAGCAGCTATTTTACAAATTCCTTCAGTACTTTTATTACTTACTGGAAACAAGTAATACATGAGCAAAAATTAACATTTTAGCAGAATTAACACTTATAAAGTTACGGATGAAAAATAAAGTGTTTCACCTTCTCCTGCGGATGGAGGCATTGTGGCCAAACCCGCGGGGAACCAGGACCATCCGCGCGTTACCCTGAGCGGGACGTGATCCACCATGACACAACAGGTTGGACAAGTGCGCTGCGTAGCCCTCGGCCAGCACAGTGGCCTGTGAGTGGTGCTTCTTGGACACTTTGCCGACTATGAAGATCTGCTTGGGTTTGAGGCCGATGGATGTGTAGACACTTATGTCCTTGCTGCTGCCATACGCCACATGTACGATGACTCCGTGGTTCTACAAGAAAATCGTGATGAATTGTAATCAGATGAGATTTAATTGAACAATACTCTAATTCATTCTTAATTGGTTCTTTTTTGTTCACTTAGGACAAGAAACTGGGTAAACCCTTATTGCACTTAATCTTAAAAGGGGTGGTCAATATCCCATGGACTACAGGACTTTATATATAGTTATGTCACCTTGAGTGAAGGGGAGGTTAGTTCTGTTCCAGTCTTTTCCAGTTAAGGCTGCAAAAGCGAACTCCCTATATCAGGTTAGCTACAGCCTTTAACACTAAAGGAGCTCTGGCTATTCCAACAGTTTTACTCAACAGCAAACTAGAACTACTGATCAATGTTTATAATTTATCTTGATTTATGGAGGCATAATTTGTTTAAATGGTAAATAACTTAAATTTGACATTTGGACAATATGACTTTGGACATTTACTATTACGACACGTTAGTAAAGCAAACCATTATGTTTTGAGGATGGAAAAGTACTTTGCTTTTAAATTTATTTTAGGGTGTGGCACGATTATAATTTCCAATTTTGTTACGAAATCAACATTTTATGGTAACAGTTAATGAGTTCATGATAATTTAGAGTTTTGTTACAAGTAAGTTATAATTTCTCATATAAATATTGTGCTTAGCCTTTTTTAATTTTTATTAACTGGCAAAATAGAAATTTAAACAATTCACTTTAAAACACATTTTGTACTTTTTGCATTAGACAATACTGTTTTCCCTGTTTACTATATTTCAAAACAAGAAATATAAAAGATAGGAATTTTCTCACAAACCTCAGAAAATAGCTTATAATAATCAACCGTTCTTAAAATTCTTGAAAAATGCTGATCAGTAGTCTTCAAGAAAATAACAACTAATTTACTCGGGTTTAAATATTTAATTACACATGTCATTAAGAATTACCTGTATGAGGTTTTTGAGGTAGGTGGCCTTGTGGCCTAGAGGATCAGTGGATAGACCATCAGCAAAGGATACGAGGCCATGAGGGAAATTGTGTTGTGAGAGCCAAGCGAGCACCCGAGATTGTTGCATGTCCGGTCGGCCTGTGATGTAGATTATCATGTAGCCCAACTCTTGCCAATGCCTGTAACATAAATCGTCATAATTTGATGATAAATTGTTTCTTACATCCTTTTAGAAATAGTTACCAATAAAAAAATATTTATATCAAAACATTAATACACCCAGTATTTAAAAAAAGAGTAATTTACTACTGTAGTAATATTTAATTAATATGAGATGTATCCAAAAAATGTAGCCAATTTTGCATTTCATTAAAATTCCCAGTCTAAGACATTTGAGTTAGAGGTAGTGCACGTTGAAATCTTATGTTGTGACAGTTGCATTTGTATCAGTACCATCAACCTTGTTCTGTCCTGACTCTCCTCTTTATTCTGTTTGATAATACCATATCGCAAAAGCCATTGGTCCTTGAGGATGAACAGAATAACACTGAAGAGGGGATCACCCTCTACTTTTTATTTATAAGTGTGTGCAAAAGCCATATAGAGCAACAGGACAATATGAAGCTCTGCTACAGATTGGTGGAGTAGAAAATATACGTACTTGTTATAGAGCTTAATGTTAAGTAATTGGCCACTATAAACTTGTGTAAGGCACTAAAATTCCTGTGGGGTTGCCAATCTTCCACTGGGTGTCTCTTTTGAATGGCTGTTAGATTAATACTCGTTGGATTTGATGGGTACCTGTGAATTCAATAAACCAGGATCGGCCATACTGTATATCTATAACAAAGATGATAATGGATTACAGGATTATGATATTTGTCCTTTCCTGATAGTTCACCTATTCTTGTCTTTGACCAGTCATGCACCAATATTAAATTATTCATATTTATTTTTGTTGTATTGAGAGCTTCTGTACAAGTTTTTGAATATGTAGTGTGGTTACTTTAACCTTTTTTTATGGGAGAAAAGAGTCAGAGCCTCCACACATAGTCCTGAAAGGACCTTTGTGCCTCCCTTACTTAAGGTTTTGGCCCTCAAAATCTGAGGCTTTTACTGAAGCCTATAAGATTCGAGGACTTCTGATCTCTAGTATCCTTTGGGCTAAAGAGATAAGCTCCTATGAATTTTTACCCGATTTAGCATCTGGCAAGACAGTTTAACCATATGTGTTGCCAGAAATTGCCAGAACGCTGACTCTTCTTCTGTGTCTCTGCATTCATCAGTCTGGTTTAGACCTACTTTCATCAGATGTTTCCTAAGAGTGCCATGTCCTGTCAGCATTCCGTGACAGTCGTATATCCTCTTTTTTAGATGTGGGAGTCTTAATATTTTTAATTGCCTCAGTCCTGAGGCCTTTCTCCAAGTTTCGGATCTAATCCTCTTTCCCCAGTCATTACCAGAGCTTTACTGTAGGAGAAGGCTACTCCACAGCCTCAGATTTTATGTTATGTATATCGAACCCTTATTTATTTAAAGTCAAGCATCAACGCAGAAGGGAAAACATGTTAAATTGAACCCATGCTGAATTTGATCTATGACAGTCTATCTCTTTGTAGTCCACAGATTCTCAGAAACATCCTGTGAGATATAAGTTGGAAAAACTTTCATAGGGAAAGTGCAAAATGACAGAAGAAACACAATCGGAAAAATAGATTTGGCGTGTCAGAACTTGCAATGTCCAGAACTCACCTGACAATGTCCACAGCACTGGCTCTCACTTTTGGGTCTCGCCCAGTCACAGACATGGAGGCAGTGAAGGAACCGTCGATGCTGAACACAACACACTCGGTTTTGGGTGGCACCACTGCCAAAGAGAAGTCTACAGCAGTGTGGTCTCCCCTGCAACAAAGACCATTCATGCATTGCTGAAATTTTATTGGTTTAAATCAGAATACATTTAAAATAAATAAAACTGTAAAGATTCTGTACATTCAGTGTTGGAAATAGATAGTCAAATTATTTTTAAGTGTTTCAAGTTTAAAATTGAAACTCTACTCTTCAAAATACAGCCTCAGCAGTCATTGTCTTTATTGAACTTGAAATTCATGTAAAATAAATACAGTAGCCTCCGTTTTAACCGGCAATTGCTTGAACCAGTCTCTGTTTTCAAAATATTTACATCCTTTAACCACTTTTTAATAATACATTGTTTGAAACGGTTGTAAATGAATGAGATTGATGTTTCAACTAAATATTATAACTATATAGACCTATTGCAATGTGAATGCTTTTGTTTTATTTGTGTACAGTCTTGAATTCTTTTTTAATTTGTCTAGAGTTTATGTGGTGTGTTGACATTTGCTGGTTTTATAAATACAGTTGTAGGTTATGTGTGTGTTTCCTTAATTCATATGTGACTATGATTAATTGAATATTCTGTAAACATATATAGATTGTATACACATCTATTTTAGTTTTTATTTTTAAAGTACTGTAATACAAATTTTTATTTATAAAACATCTACTGAACACTGAAAAATGAAATAATGTAATTTTTAAAAATTACTAGCTCCTACGCATACGAATTCAACGTTTGGTAAACTGTAATATAATGTGTTAGAGTATATCGGTTTATGTGGCCAAAACATTATCTGGTCAGGCATCCAATCCTAAAGTAGCCAGATTAGAGGAGCGACTGTAGTGGTAGCCACCTAATTAAAATTAAAATAAAATATTTAAACATCTACTGTTTTAATTGTGAGTGAGTTAAGGTTAGAAATATGAATTAATCAATTATTCAATGCCGAGGAGACTAAATATTTAATAGTTTATGCCTGACCTGACAACCATCTTGACAGGGTAGAGACCGTAGCCAAGAGCCTTATCGTCAGGTATGGTGTAAGTGACGCGTCCGGTCTTGTCCGTCATCTCTGTACTCAGGAACGTCCATTCACCACTCGGAGAGTCCCGCATTATATGGATGTCCACTTTCTCACCTGTAACCGAAAACGGCACAACCAAAATTACTATCAGTAAGTAATAAAACATCAAATTTATACTCTTTACTCGTCATACTGGCACTTGGAAAATATTTAACACTTTTTGTGTTGTACAATGTTGAATGTTTAACTGACCAACATGCTCTTGAATGAACTAACATGACAATGAATTAAAAAACGAGTAACAATAATGTATATATATAGCATCAATGAATCAAGAAATTGAGGTACACTAAACAAAATTGACTTGTATGCTGAAGTTAACCCCAAGAGGTTTCATTTCTGACTATTTTATACTTTCAAGTTGAACCTACACTGGGTACAGCAAAAACCGATGAGTCACTTATATCTGGGCAACTCCATGGAAGTCTAGGAGTGGCACATCACTGAGGGCAAATGTTGAGATATAACTTAAACACAAAAACACAGCTTTTATTGTTGCCACTACCACTCTGCCATTATACCGTTTTTTTGCTTACCGCTTGTATAATGGCCAAGACCTGAGACAATTGTTCGGCCGACTTTAATTGTCCAATGGAGTGTTTCTAAAGCTTGCCCCGACAAAGGAGATGAACTAACCAAAAAAACTTCACAAAAGTAGAAAAGGTAACCTTGAATAAACTGGTGTCAGATGTAGTTCGTGAACATTTTTTGATCTTCATTCACAGTTTCACGGACCATTTTGCATAAATTACCATGTTTCAAGATTAATCAGGTCCTGATTCAAGGTGCTGTAAAATTATTTCTGATTTCATAAGTTCTTAAAGATAGAACATTTGTTTTTAAGATTTTCTCGGTACTACAGGATTTCTGGGTTATTCCCAGAAGGCCACCCTGACAAGTGGAGGACAATTTCAAAAAATTACCACAAATTACTGCAGGATTCATTATAAAATTGCTTACCAAAGATCAAAAGGAGTGGCGATTTGAAATTGCACAAGACTTGTATGAAACCATGACCACCATATAGTCCTGATATGGCACCAGGTTAATTCTAGCTGTTTCCAAAATTGAAATTCAATTCAAAGGAACTAGATTTCACATCACAGTTGAAAAGGTTATACTGAAAATGGTGGTGAAGCTAGTAGCAATCCTGAATGTGGATTTTGCAACTTGTCTCTCAAAGTAAGTGGATTGTTTTCAATTTTTGTGGCAAAAAACCAATTAAGGATATCATTACCCTTGACACATCATTTAAAAACTGCTCTGAGTTCAATGCATAGTACTTTGCAGTTGACTAAAGTTTGGAAGCGATCGTTAACCTAATTTTCAATAATATCAAAATACCGGATATTTTCTAGACAACCCGGATATTTACGTTACAATGTTTATCTTACCTGCAAGTGTGATCATGTCCAAGGGACCGTACATAAACCGAGCCATGAGGACTTGGGCTGCTCCTTCTTTAACGATAACATCGTTGGCTCTGTGATTGGCGTTGACGTTCTGTAACAAACATTCCAACTCCATTTTTACTACTATATTAGTATCTTGGATTTCAGAATTTTTAAGAATTGAGAACATCATAGTTCAAATTAAACATCAATGGTAAGTTGGGAATTACAGAAGACCCAAAGCATGATCTCCAGCCTTCTGTGATTGTTGTTTTTCCATCACTACCTAACTCTGAATAAAGGATTGTTGCTTTGTGATCTAGTTTATGTTCCTGGCAATATTATTTTTCACAATCATAATGGCCGCCTGTTTAAACATCAAGAATTAGTGAGTGCAGTGAAAAGTGAGTTTTAAAGCTAGAAAAAGAATGTCTAGGGAACACAAAAATGCTCACACTCTCAGATTTACATAGAGACTGTGAGTTAAACTAGCAATAAGTTATCACTATATACTCACATAAAGATCACTAAAAAACATAAATCACTGCTACACACTGAGCTGGCATTCCAACTGCCATAACCCACAAACTGTTATTAATACTTCTCTTAACAACAATTAAACAACAATTTCTCTCTTTTCTTCACACTATCAAGACCATTTTAAAGAAAAAAAAAAAAATTACTTCAGTGACTCAAGATATAAGACAACTAACCATTTCTCACATACAATGGTTTAATGACGTCATTAGGACAGCCAACTCACAAGAAATAGTGACGTAATTAGACTTTGTAATAGCATCCAGCTGTACAGCAGAAGCATACAGTACAGAGCGAGGTCACAGACGGGAGCGGTGACCCAGCATCTGCTGACAGTGCAACCTCAGCACCTGACCACACACAACTGCTCTGCCTCGACACCACCTTGCTAGCTGTGATAATTATTCATTCTATCAAATCCTATACTCATCTGTAGCACTGTTTAGTAATGGCAACAACCAGTGATTCTTTCTCAGTTGGAGACATTGTTTTTGCCAAGCTTAAATGCTACCCACACTGGCCTGGAAAAATAATTGGAATGTCTCCTCAAATTGGAGAAAAATCTCCAAAATACAAATGTTCTTTTCTTTGGTGAATAACAAAACTGCTGACATAAAATCCAAAGACCTATTCCCTATATGTTCAAGCATAAACATATTTATGGGGTTACCCAAGACAGATAGTTCTAGAAACAGAATATTTAACAAGGCGCTACAAGAAGCTGACACAGCCATAGGTTCAGTAACAAAAAACGCATATAGCCTCTCTTAGTAATCCTTCTGATGTAGCTATCTCCATAGAGTCTGAAGATACCATAAACATAAACCATGTCCAAAACAAAATCAGAAAATATGAGCAAACTGATGAATTTTGACCTAGAAACGTCTCTGACTTTAGCAGCAGAAAGCTGGGAATGCTCTACTTCACGAGAACAATATTCTAAAGATTGAAAATTACTGACCTCAAACTGCTAAATGACAAACTTACATCTCAGCTCAGAGAAGACCAAATCAAACTAAATCCTCATTACAGCAAGACATGGAAAGGAAAAATAGAAGAACTGGGGGATAAAGTGTCAGCACTAACGGACTTTACTCGTGACCTTTCAGAAAATAATGACCACCTAAGCAGAAAGCTCACTAAGGAACAAAGACTAAAAGAAGAGTTATTAGCACAGGCAGATGAAGAAAAGAAAAGTAGTGATGCTGTACTTAAACAACTGCAAACGTTGCAAACTAAGTCAGAAGGAAGAAAAATAAAATATTTGGAAGCAGAATTAGCTAAAACCACAAAATGGGCAGATAATGAAATTCTCATTCTCAGAAATGAAAATGCTCAATTAATTTCACGAGGGAAAGAGACAGAAACAAGAGTTACAGAACTATAAAGTAATTTTTGTCGAAACGGAGGAAGAAGTAGAGGAAAACCAGTTTAGATTTACTGAGCTGATAAACAAATTTAAAGTCCTACACAAATTCATTCCTTGACAACTTTATGAACTCTGACTCAAATACCCACTTAATAAACCAGGGAATAATAAAATTACATCCATGTTGGACAGAAAGGAAAGTCCACATTCCTCAGCTAGAGGTCACATGACCAGGACCATGAAGAACAGCCAACTGGATAACACTTGCAAAAACAAAACCTGTTCAGTATATCACTCCAAGCTGCTAAGTACAAAGCTAGCACTCAAAGTGTGAATCACACTTCTGAACAACACCACAACTTGACCGCAGAAGCCAGAACAAATCTGCGTAAACAACACTGAACCTTCATTGACAACCAGGATTACGCCTTACTACAAACTTGACCTCGGACAACACTGAACCTTCATTGACAACCAGGACTATGCCTTAACTACAACTTGACCGCAGAAGCCAGACAAATCTGCGTTAACAACACTGAACCAACATTGACAACCAGGACTATGCCTCACCACAACTTGACCGCAGAAGCCAGACAAATCTGCGTTAACAACACTGAACCAAACACTGACAACCAGGACCACGCCTTACTACAACTTGACCGCAGAAGCCAGACAAATCTGCGTTAACAACACTGAACCAACATTGACAACCAGGACTATGCCTCACCACAAACTTGACCGCAGAAGCCAGACAAATCTGCGTTAACAACACTGAATCCATACTGACTAAAGTAAGAGAACACATCTTCCCTGTAAGTTCAGCTTTATGTAAGTCAGACAAGGAAAAAAACACAATTTACAAAATCGCCACCTATGTGATGCAAAACTGAAGCCTGAAAATCAAAGTTTTGGATGAGTTTTTTTGCAATGAATATTCAATTCTACCTTCAGATTATGACTAAAACTCAGGAAAATTCCTGCAGTCACTAGGAACATGATGCCAATGACTTCTTCTTCTGAGGCACTGCTTCAGATCTCACAGGTCTCTTGGAAACACTAGGACAGGAGACAGAATGAAATAGCCCTGGCAACACCTAATCATCACCTTCCTCTACCGCCACCATCTCCACAGGAACCTGGACATCCGATCCTGGTGCAAGCAGACGTACACCACTCCAATTCTTTTCTAGACCATACCAACATGTCCAAGCTGCAATAGTAATATAAAAATTCCGCAATGCTCAGAGTCATCTTCAACAGAAACAACTGTTTTTTAGGCAGCACTCAGCAGATAAAAATGACTACCTGACAATATGTCATCAAAACATAAGAGGTCTCAATACAAAAATAAACCGGCTAAACCATCTACTAAGTGAAGTATGCCCCCAGCCTCTTGGTTTCTAACAGAACACGGTCTCAAGCAAAGCGATATTGAAACCACAAAACTTCTAGGATACTCTCTCATATCTGAATACTGCAGAAAAGAACATAGACTGGGGGGGGGGGGTTGCTATTTATTGTAGAGACAACTTAATAAACAATATAGAGGCCATAGACATGAGTAACCAACTGCGAAGAAAAACTATTTGAGGCTGCAATGGCACATATTATAATCAAAGGGAAGCATCTCTTTCTCCTTGGCGTATACCTGACCGCCCTCCCGGGGTAAACATTCAAAATAGCTTGGACATCCTATCAAACATTCTGGACAATAGTCAAGCACATAATAGGTCGTTTATTCTGACAGGAGACATAAACATTGACAGATTAAAAACCCAACAACCCGGACAACCTGATGTTTGACAACGAATTGGCAACACACAACATAAGAAGGCTCCCTTTGCCACCAACTCGCATTACAGTTGACACAAGCACTTCAATTGACTGTATATGCACTAATATTCCCAGAACATGACCTTAGTGCAACAATTTTACAAACTGGACTATCGGATCATACCGCCCAAATATGTAGCCTGGACTTTTGTAAAAATTACGACAACACGCAAACTCTTCGGCGACAAATGGGAAGGAGAAACCTTGACCAGCTCAAGTCACTGCTTTCCATAAAAAACTGGGATACTGTCTATAATGCTGAAGATGCGGAAACAGCATATAACATATTCGAAGGAGTGCTGCAAACTGCCCTTGACATCTCCTGCCCTCACAAGAAGAGCAAAAATAAAACTAAGAGTAAACCAATTCACTACTATGACCAAGAAATCAGCTGAGATAAAAGCTGCCTACTTAAGAGCCTCAAACACCTATGAAATTAACCGGAAGGGCACAAGATAAAGAAACTATGGTAAACATAAAAAAGAGTACGACAGAAAACTAAGGATGTTGCAACAAAATGCAAATACACAGAAAATAATGACATCTGACAACAAAATCCAAAGCTGTATGGGGACATAATACATACAGAGACCAATGCCAAACAACTTAGCAAAACGTGTCCTAAGCTAAACATTGACGATGTAGTGGTAGAACAATCCTCTTCAGGTAGCTGAACAACTAAACACTTTCTTTACTCAGATAGCAGAAGTGACATTACAGCAAAAACAACCAACAGCCAGGAGACAGCAGCAGATTAGAAGAGGACCTAAACCTCTTAAACCACCCTTTAATACAACCATTTTGATCTGACTGCCACAACATGGGAAGAAGTAAGTCAAGTAATACACAACCTAAAAAAACAAATCATCAAGTGGTACAGAACGAATACTCATCAAAAGTTGTAAAGCATTGCGCAGTGGAATTGATTCATCCTCTTGCATCAATTATAAATAAATCATTTTCCCTGGGCCAATTCCCCAACAAAGCTTAAAGTCTCCAAGGTCTATCCCCAGCACAAAAAAGGACCAAAAACTGACCCAAAAAAACTATAGACCCATTTCCTTAATATCAACGTTTTAAAAAATTATTGAAAAAATAGTATTGAAGAGACTAATGACACATCTTACACAACAGGACTTAATTACTGACTGCCAGCATGGCTTCCAGAAGGGAAAATCTACTTTATCTGCCATCATAAGTCTGGTCGAATCTATAATTGACAGCATAGAGGGAGGGACAATTTGTCACTGCCCTTATTCCTAACTACAGTAAGGCCTTTTGATTGCTTAGGACACAGCCTCATCTCTAAAACACTTGAAGCTTTGGGAGTAACAGGTCTGGAAAACAAGTGGTTTGATAGTTATCTCAAAGGGAGATCCCAAATTGTGGAGATTCAGCATACTACATCTGGCGTCACTAGCATGTTCAGATCTTGTCCTCAACCAATTACTAGAGGAGTCCCACAGGGATCTGTGTTGGGACCCATTTTTGTTTATTCTGCTGACTAACGACTTCCCAGCTCTAATTCAAAATGAAAGTACGAGCTGCATAATGTACGCAGATGATACCACTCTTCTTCTAAGAAATGAACACAGCTGAACAATTGGTACAGTAACTCTATCACATCATTAGAAAGCGCCCATAATCTACAGTAAATTAAAATGACTTAGCAATAAACCCTGACAAAAACTACACAGGTACACTTTAGCAGGAAGAAAGAGGTACCAGCAAGCATTCCCAATAATACCAGTGGCTAACCAGATCAAGTTTTTGGGAGTAACTCTCGATAGCAGACTCACATGGGCAGATCATGTAAACAACATATGCAATAAAAATTAGTACAGGCATCTACGTTGTTAAACGTATTAAATGGGTAGGCTCTCTGGAAGCGGCAAAAATAGCCTACTATGCGCTAATAGAGTCTCACATTAGGTATGGCCTTAATAGTCTGGGGAACCTCCCAAGGAAACCTCACGAGAGTTCTGGTACTCCAAAAGAAGGCAGTCAGGACCCTTGCAAACCTTGAGGCCACTACAAACTTGCCGACAGGCCTACCAGACCAGACCTAGGCATACTTACAGTACCTGCACTTTACATTTATGAAGCCATCTTGCACGTAGATAAACTACATCTGCAGACTCACATGGACCTCCATAATTACCCCACACACGCCATGCCTCAAGGCTCACACCTACCTCAACACAGAACAGCTTTATATGAGAAGAAACCTTCATACATTGGCCGGAGAAATTTAAAAACCTTCTACCAGACTACCTCCGCAGCCTGACAGGAAACAGGACTAAAGAACCTACTTCGAGAGTTTTTTTGCTGAAGAGACCTGTATACACCATTGAAAGAGTTCCTGGAATCTGCTAACACTGGAACCACGTGATTTTAAAAATTGAAGCATAAACCTCCTAAACTCACAATGATGACACTATTAAACTGTAATTATCTAACTTTGCATTATGTATTATATTTTGACAAATTTACTGTACTTAATGTTCACGTAATAAAGACATTTTGATTTTGATTAGAAAAACAAATTATAACTAATGAAGATCTTTGTAAAAGAACTAGAAAACAAATTTTCCCCATTTTTGAGAGCTTACAAATCACTCCTTTACCATCCAGGATCACAGATATAGAGTGCAGGCAAATATACTTTGAGGAACAAAGCTAATGGATTTGTTCTGTTGGAGTAGCCAAGAAAAGCTCTTGGAGAAGTCTGGTTCTTCCATTGGTCATAGTTTAATATTTCTCCACTTGAGTCACTAGGATTGGAGTTAGTTGTTATTTATTGTGCTCTAAATTGGTAATAAGTTATATTTTAGAATCATAAGTTATTTTCAATATATTATTTTGTCGTTAATTTATTTGTAATTTTTAAAATAGAGGTACTTCATTTGAAGGCTTAGATAGAGACTAGAATGACTAGAAGGCTGGAATGTACAAGATAGTACGTACATTCAAACATACTATTCGTCAAATTATATATGACATAAATGTCGAACATAAATAAATTTTCTTTTGAAAAAAAATAGTAAGAATATAAAAATTCGTAGAAGTTAGAACGAGGGTAATATATCGCGACAAAAACTAAACTGAGAAACTTACACGGTTTCAGGTAGACTGAAAACCACTTTGAAACCAACTTTATTACTCAAGAAATGTTCACAATATTTATACAAGTATTTAAAATACTTATTATTTTCATGATTATAAATACCTGTAGTATCTTTTTGAAATAAATTCTTTGAATGTATTCATGAGGCACAAATTTTCTATCAGAAAACCACACTTATCACAAACCTTTATTTTGACAGAGGTTCTTTTTCTGATCCACTTCTCTCTCGGTTGTCCAGGGTTGAAATTGGACAGGTCCTTCTCGTCCTGGTTCAGTGGTGGCACAAACTCGAATCTGCACATCTGTACATCACATCAAGTGTCATAATGTAAACGTACATGAACACATAAGCGGACTACGGATATATAGTTTGTACAGTGGAAAAGTTTTTGTTTTGTGTCACGGAACAAAGCGTCACGCTCATCCGGTCTGTAGTCGCTAACGGCGAGACTATCACGGCCATTTTGATGTCAGGCAGGGCGTTTCTCCATTCAGTGGCTATCCAAGCATGCTATTGAGAGGTTTTTTTAAAAAATTCTTTGTTCTCTTAGGACAAGAAGCTCATAAATTGCACTTAATCCTGTAAGAACCTTTGCGCTGCTTCCGGAGTGACAGAATATTTAGGATGGGTAAGGTTAGAGGGTAGGGGCCGCCTCCTATCGAGATCCATGAGGAAGAATTAGGGCACTACATCTCAAAGTCATGTCTCTCCGGAAGAAGAGGAGGCCAGATCTGAACCAGCCTCCCCAGTCACAGTAGGCAGAGGGTGGCACACCCTTGTTGAGGTTAGCAAAACCTCTGATGTAGGAGAACAAACCCCACCAACTCCAACAGTCATCTCCTCAGTAGACTACACCTATCGAATTGCCCATGAACCCCAGAATCTCGACATTTGCGGTTAGTGGTGTGCCGCTCCTGGACATCCATAAGGTTGCCCAGATTTAAGTGACACATCGGTTTTTGCTGTACCCAGTGGTGGGTTTAACTGGAAGGTATAAACCAGCCAGCCAGAAGTGATCCCTGCTGGGTAGTATTGAGAGGTTACTGTCACTCCTTATTGAAATGACTACTTCTTTTGGCGAGCTATGGATTGGTATGAATAAATCTACAAAATACTAATTTATTTATTAATGAATCCAGCGTAGGATAGATTAACTTACTGCATCATTTAATAGCAGTATTTAAAGCTCATCAGATTCTAAATTGAATTTCAGCATGGTTGATATTAATTCCTATTCCAGTTCACTACTAGTTTCGCCGTGATGAGATGTAAAAAAGGATTAAACATAAATTTATTAGATCTTTTACACCGTACATTCACTTAACAAATAAATTAAGCAGAAACAGATTTTAATACAAATTTTTCTAAAGAAACATCAAAACCATCAATTGAATTAAAAAAGAATGAAATTTCACAATGTCAAACGATGAAAACATAAGTACAACGAGATGTGGAAAAACAATAGATGCTGTGTTTACAAGATTTTATTCCAGAATTTGTATTTCTTATTTCTGTTATTATAAACCCATAATTTCATTTTTAGAATATAATGACAATGAAAACGAAGTAATTATTTAGGAAATACTGGGTTCTAGTGAAAATGATAGTGACCAAATTATAGAAACTAATAAAAATGATAATAAAAAATCATTGTGATATATGAAATATAAAAAATATTACAAAATAATATGAAGAATTTACATACACTGACTATTTAACTTTTCTATAACTTAAACATTTCTCATTGACCAAAGAATATGTACAATAAAGAATCTAAATTTGAAGATTACAAAACAAAGAAGTACGTGATGATCAAAAATATGGTGCAAGACTCTCTTTTAAATTGTTTTCATGTGAGAATTTTTGGTCATCCAACAGTATTTCTTTCTTTATTTTTTTATATAAATAAGGTACCTACCTAGTATTATAGTCCAATAGTTTATAATAAAATAAATCAAATATAATAAACGAGAAAAATTATATTAAGAAAGAGTTTGGTATTTTATCAGATCTTGACACTGTTCAGGTGTGCATTGTACTTTTAATGAATAAAAATAAAGAGAATTTGGATATCGACTGTAACTGATCAGTATTTCAATGACTGTAGACTCCACTTACCTGACGGAGGATAAATGCGATGACGTCGGAGGACTCCCAGTAGCTGGCATGGAAGAGATGGGGCAGAGCGTTGGTCGGGAAGTTGGCTAGGCCCTCTGGACAGTATAGAGCATAGTCCAGACGCTTGGCACCCCACCATTTCTGTGTCACTGTGGACCACGACATTAATGAACTGAGTTCTACTTGAAGTACGGCACCAAAGAACACCAAATGTAGTAAATTGAGAAGACTCACTAGTGATACAACCACTAAAACTTAACAGCAGATTTAAACAACTATCAAAATTATTGAGGAAAAAGATTTAATTCAAGGGTAAGTGTTTGAATGTTTTTCTCTATTAATGTCAACGTTTTTAGTGGTCAGTTCTAATATGGTTGATCGGTGCCAGTGTTTTAGTGACACATTATTCCGGAAAGAGCAATCATGCAGAAGTTTCAAGGTTATTAAGTTCTGTGAGTGTCAAAATGTAGCTAAAAATAAACCATCAGCTGGTTTAGCTCTTCGTAGCATCTGAATGAGTGATGACAACCTTAGGTTCTTCATTATCAAAATAGTTTTCGCTGCCCTCCGTTACTGTGGAAGAACACGCTCCTAGTACAATTTCAATGTCAGTCATCTCATTGTCAGTCTGAAGCAAATATTTTGTACCGTTCCCATGCATACTACAAGATCCCTTGCGGTAAAGATGACTTTAACACACATATGATGACAAATCTCGCTATTAAAGTTTTTGTCCCCAATCGCCCACAATAATTCTTAAAACTGGTAATAAAATTATTTAGAATCTTAACTAAATGTCAGACAACAGATGTGCTCTATTCGCTTGGCCACCTGTTTTCAATCCTACTGGTTGTTACAGCAACGGAACACCATTCTTCCACTATATGATGGTGCGTTTCATGGCTTTTTCCGTACATGGAGGATGACGGTGCAATTCTTGAGATTTGTGTGCAAGCTCTGTTGCAATGTCGAATTGTGTGCTTGTATGTTGTTACATCTGAACATTGTCTTCAGGCACTATGATAGTATGACTTTAACTGAGATTTCAACTTAGTGTTTTATTTTTTTATTAAGATTGTTTTTCTCGTGTTTTTGTGAATTGTAAAATGTTATGTTTTGTTTTCTATACATATTTATTTTTAAAAGATATCTTTTAGTCTTTAAAAAAATCAGTTTTTATATTTTTCTTTCCAATAATAACTTGAAAAATCTTAATTCAAATAGAACTAAGTTAATATAAGTTATTTAAAAGTGAATTACATGCTAGGAGAAGATATAAAAATTTATATCTAACACTGTGAGTTAATGTGTTATTGTGCGGTTTGCATTATTCTGAACGCCAAATATATGTTAAAACATCACAAATTAAACTGGAAATCCAAAAAAGTTTATATATTTAATTTTCATTAAAAACAATCCGGATAAACAAGGTTGTCCTGGACAATGTAATATTTTCCCTCCTAGCAAATAATAAACCAAAATGTAGTCCAAGAAAAAAAACTATAAAATAAAAGACCCAGAAATAAAAATCCATTTGAAAAATGAACAGGTTATATCTGAGTTATAATAGAACAGTTATTTATGTGACTATAAAAACCAACTAATGTATCAAAGATGACTGAGACTCACACGAGTTGATGGTGTGGAGAGGCAGAGAGTCTATTACTCCTGACATGGTACTCTGCAGGCTAACCTCCGACAGTCTCCGCAGATGTATGGAGGGTGAGGTAACGTTTAGCCCCTCGGAGAACAGTTGGGGGTTGGTATGGACTATCTCCACTGTAACATTTCACAGACAACAATGAAAAATGTAAGATCACATTATACAAGGTACATGGTACACCACACCATGTGTCATGTGACAGGGCTTCGCTGAGAAGGCATGCAAAATTTCAAGTCTATAGCTCATTTCATTCTCAAGATGTCCTACAGACAGATAGACAGACATTCAAATTCCAAACATTCCATCAAATCAAATTCCATAGTTGGACATGTGCCATCATAGATTTCATTCTTGTCTATGTAGAAATGAAGTTTCAAGCAAAATCTAAAGTATACAGATTAAATCTTTCTCAAGATCTTACCATATGGTACATTCACTTAATTTTTGTTTATTGAGTTAGTATACATAGCAGTTTTTACTTAATAAATGTTCCGGTGAGGTAGAGAGGGTACTACAATGCAAAAGAGAGCTGAAATCAAATTTTGTCACAACTGTTAACATTGACCTTAATATTTTAATGATTTTTCTTTTACTGTGCAAATAAGCTACGAGGGGTATTAGAAAAATAAGGTTCCCTATGTTGCCGAGACAGAATGCGTTATTTTGGGAGAAATCTGGCAACACTGTCTTACTCATCAGCTGTCCCTCTCTCTATCCATACCACTCGCGCCTCTCTACGTCCAACAGTGCCAGCCTAGCTGCCTTCGAAGATGGAGCTCCCTATTGTTGTTACCGCCAGATGCGAAATTCGTGCTGTGATACGTTTTTTAAATGCAAAACAGATTTCATCTATTGAAATTCATCATCAGTTAATCGAAGTTTATGGGGAAATCTGCATATCTGTTCAACACGTTCGGAAATGGTGTGGAGAATTCAATGAAAGGCGCATGGAAATTCACGATGAAAACTGAATTGGACGGACTTCAGTTTCAGATGGAGTTGTTGAAAAAGTTGAGAGATTGTTTGAAGATCGGAGAATCACCATTCACGAACTTGCTTTGCTTATTCCTGAGATTTCCAGCACCACAATTCATAAGATTTTAACCGAAAAATTAGGCTATCACAAAGTGTGTGAGCGGTGATTCTCCATGACAACACTCGACCTCATGTCTCACGTCAAACTCAAGAACTGCTGACAAATTTTGGCTAGACTATTGTGCCCCATCCCCCCTACAGCCCAGACCTAGCCCCAAGTAATTATCACTTATTCCCAAAATTAAAGGAACACTTGGGTGGCCAACGCTTCAGTACCGATGATGAAATCAAGGAAGAGGTTACTCGATTCCTCAAAGGATTGGCGGCAGAATTCTACAACATGGGGATAGAAAAGTTGGAGCATCGTCTACAAAAGTGTTTGGACAGAAACGGTGATTATGTGAAAAAATAGCTTAACTTTTAAGTTTTAAATTGATGTATAACACTAAGTAGAAATATAGAGCTGTCTATTTAAAAAAATCATGGGAACCTTATTTTTCTAATACCCCTCGTACATGTGTTAATATGTCACATGTTAAAATCTCATACTATGATTATACTCAGTTTGTTTACACATTTGTTTATTCTGCTAAATTTACGTTGCCATCATGGTTAGTCATAAAACCAATGTAAAAGTATTAGTTAAAGTTGAGCGAAATCCCATGGAGTGCCATCATAATTCAACTCAGTTTTGCCTCTACAAAAATGAAGCGTCATGAGTCTATGCGTCAGATTGGCTTCGAGAAGATTGTGCAGACAAACAGAAATGAAATTCATCCAGCCCTTCGAGTGATATGCTTTACTAACGCTCAGCAAATTATACACAGAGGATCAAAAAAGATTTTACTACTTTGAAAACATACAAAAATTTATTGACATAACTTACGGAATCAATGGAGATGCCATTTTGTATCACAACACTTCTAGTTTAACTTGCATAGAGCCATGGTATTAAATTCAGTCACCGATTTTATCAACTTAGTGCTTTGTTAGAATTAATACCTTTATGAACTGCTTGCTACCACAGTTACGTAAAAACAAAAATTCTGCTTAAGTCCTTGGTGGTGTTGCCTTAGCAGTATGCATGTTCAACAAGAAGGCACAGGTCACTGTAAATTTACAAAATCTGTTGAATGAAATCTGTATTAAAAATTAAACATTTAAGTAGTGATTTACAAAATTAAAAATCCAAGATAATGACTTTAAGAGCTTTATAGTGGGACCTGTCCTGAATTTTCTGAACCACCCAGTCAAGAATTCTAAAAGTTAAGATGGTAATTCAATAAGAACTTTTTTCATATACTTCTAAAGTTCTAAAATGACATACTCAAAAACAGTACTCTTGTATTAAAATTTGGTCTTAATCGGATCACAAGTTTCTGAATTATATTAAAAAATTTGAATTGAGAGTATTGTGAGGATGCTAGAGTTAGTGGGGAGAGAGATTTGTTACGGTATAAAGAACTTACAGGATCGAGAGAGAAGGTGAAAAAGATTAAAGGAAAGAAGCTGGTAAATAAGTCCAGATCTACGTCAAAGGTGGAGGTAGGAACGAGAGCTTCGGCCAAACATCTCCTAGGCTACAAAACAGCCACTCACACAGGTGGTAAGGTTGGCCGTTTCCCAGGGGATACTTCTGGTACCGGGGGATGTTCACAGGCGGTAGGATAGAAAACCGAGCGGAGATGAGTGGCTCCAGTCGTGCAGCAACTGGATCGGTAGGGTGGAACAGATTGTACACCTGTTGGACGGCTGGCTTCGGGAATGGGTCTGTAACAGAATCATACATGCGTGAACACTGATACATAACGTAGCCACGGTAGAAAGAGTTGAATCAATGTGAATTTTGAGTTAAGCTCCAGTTCACCATCCTCTTGTGCAGTGTCTGAACTCTGGAATCATGTTCGCCTGAATATATCCAAAAAAATTGAGACTAAGAGGCTATTGTGAACACGATAATGTAGACTGTAGTTATGATGTCGACTTTACAAGTTTAATATTACTTCTAAGTACAACACACTAAATCTGTTAACTGAATAAGGCTCTCCTGAGCAAATCCTAAATATTTCATAAAATCATTGCAAATATGGTGGCAAGGGTTGATTTATTGAAAATTTTTATTTTTGCTCCTGTTTTACCTTTTTCTTAGAGCAGCAACTAGAACCTGATTTCACACAGTTTCAGCACAGATTTGATTTCCTAGAATCTGGAGTCATGTTCATATGAAGACATTCAAAAGACGATAGAGACAAAGAAGCTAAAAATGGATTCTTCCCATCGACATCAGACACATAGAGTATAAAATATAATGCACTCAGTGACTTTTTTTGGATTCCTTCAGACAAACATGATTCCAGATTCCAAGGAGTCGAGTCTCCGACAGCATCAGATTTCAGGTGCTGCACTAAGTGGAAGGTGAACTGGAGCAAAATTGACATTCCCAATTTAATTGTGTAATCACTTTTTCAACTTGGTGTCAACCAGGAGACTCAGATGTTAGTTATCACAACATCCGCACAGTTGAACTAAAGCAGCCTAAAAATAATATGATGATTTTAAACTAAATCGGTAAAAATACAATGACATGTCCAAATTGCTGATGTACCAAATTGCAGATCAGAGAATAAAATATGGATTTTTATAATTTATTTTATTTTACACCCCATCTTATTTTTGGCACAAATGTGTTACACATACAAAATTAACACATACAGTAAAATTGTGTTAAGATAATAAATGGGTAACAAGAACAATTCCTTCATGCTGAAAGTAGGTAACATATATGTTCTATTCAACTAAATTTAAAAAAAAACCTGACTTATATTTACATAAAATAATCCTTGTGTTACATTGTAATAAAATTACTCCTTGTCTTTTATCACCTATTGTTATTTATTATTTTTCCATAATCATCAGATTTGAATTCACCAAACCTGCTGCAAGAAAAGATTACCACGATTAGCTAACATGTGGCTACCAATACACGACTTACTTGTTTTTTCATCCACTGAAGCTATTTTCCTGTAGGCCAGAACGAGGGAGAGAGGGCTTCCAAACATGAACAGTTCGTTCACCTCAAATTCCAACTTCTGACTGGACTGATCACTGAAACATTTCATTCTGAATCAGTTGAGCACAACTAGATACAATTAAATTCTGGAATACATAATTTTTATGTTAATAAAGCACCAACATGATGACTGTTCCTTACTTCATTTCTTTCTCCTTTACACAATCCTCCAGCGAAATGATAGTAATTAGTAGTATTTTTGTTTGCACTGGTATACACACATTTTATCACCGTTTTTATTATTAAATCATTCCGCAGCATTAACAGTTTAATTAATATATTATCAATTACAATTTTCAGAAATGCTCAAGAAATTATCGTATTTTATCCTAAGTTCTAAACTATAGCAAAATAGAGAATTCAATTGTTTAATGTAGCAAGAGATGTGCACTGTTGGAGATGTAACAGCAAGAACGACTGTTCTGAAATCATTTTAAATCTAACATTTCTGTTGCACTAGTTTAAATTATTAGGTATACACACCATCTTGGAAACTTCAATTGTATTGTCCCACAAAATCAACTATAAAAATTATATATTACACATGAGAAAGATAAAACTAATTCCAAAATTATTTTCAATTTAAACCATTATTTTATCAATACAAAAAAAGAATAACATTTTTACTTCAAATATAAGTATTTTTTTACCACTTTACTAAAATGAACTTAAAAATAACTTTTAATTATTACCGACAAACTAAAAAGCCCTCTTGAACTGAATAAAATTTAAATATGTTATTTAAATAAAAAACAATGCAAAAATTAAATCACTAACTGGTAAAATAATAATAGGAACAAGGATGAACAGTTCAAATTATTAACAAAAAGCTTTCACTCTCCTTAGGAATTATTACGGTTTTCATCCAACAGGATAGGGACTCTCACATTAGCCTAGACAAAAAAAAAACATAGTGCACACTGATAACTCTTCAAAAGGTGATGTGAACTTATAATGAAATATGTACGGTACAGTATCATGTGCACACTCTACCAGCATCAAGTTAATCAACTTGCTGGTGATAGCTTTTAAACACATTTAATATTGCTAATGATGTGGAAAAAGATCACACAATCACCGGCCCAAGTAAATAAGCACCACACCATACTTGTCTGAACGAAACATAACATGCTTGTTGTTTGGACATGTGTTTAAGTTGTCACAGAGTTGTTTTTAAATCATCAACATGTCAGATTTGAATACAGTATAATTTATGATAAGGTTTTAGATCATTATAAGTTGGTGGGACTTAATGGTAATAAATGACATGCCAGCACCAGAGACAGCTATGAAGGACTCAATCACATCTTAGCCACCTTAAATCTTAGAAAGATTCATACTGAACGGAATTAACCAGCCAAGTGTGAATGGTATTTTTCTTGCTTGTACATACCGCAAAACAGCCAAGTGTAAATAGTATTTTCTATGCTGCAAAAGTAACTGATATCAGTATCTGGAAACAATTTTCCACGCTGGTTCATAATCTGACGAAAGTAACTGATATCAGCATCTGGCAAAACAACCAAGTGTAAATGGTATTTTCCGCACTGGTACATGCTGCTGATGAGAGTATCTCATATCAGCAGCTGGCGAAACAGCCAAGTGTGAATGGTATTTTCCACACTGGTACATGCTGCTGGTGAGAGTAGCTCATATCAGCAGCTGGCAGAGCAGCCAAGTGTTAATGGTATTTTCCACACTGGTACATGCTGCTGATGAGAGTAGCTCATATCAGCAGCTGGCAAAACAGCCAAGTGTTAATGGTATTTTTCCGCAATGGTACATGCTGCTGGTGAGAGTAGCTCATATCAGCAACTGGCAAAACAGCCAAGTTTTAATGGTATTTTCTACACTGGTACATGCTGCTGGTGAGAGTAGCTCATATCAGCAGCTGGCAGAGCAGCCAAGTGTTAATGGTATTTTCCACACTGGTACATGCTGCTGGTGAGAGTAGCTCATATCAGCAACTGGCAGAGCAGCCAAGTGTTAATGGTATTTTCTACACTGGTACATGCTGCTGGTGAGAGTAGCTCATATCAGCAGCTGGCAGAGCAGCCAAGTGTTAATGGTATTTTCCACACTGGTACATGCTGCTGGTGAGAGTAGCTCATATCAGCAACTGGCAGAGCAGCCAAGTGTTAATGGTATTTTCTACACTGGTACATGCTGCTGGTGAGAGTAGCTCATATCAGCAGCTGGCAGAATAGCCAAGTGTTAATGGTATTTTCCGCTATGGTACATGCTGCTGGTGAGAGTAGCTGATATCAGCAGCGGGCATAACAGCCAAGTGTAATGGTATTTTCCACACTGGTACATGCTGCTGGTGAGAGTAGCTCATATCAGCAGCTGGCAGAACAGCCAAGTGTTAATGGTATTTTCCACACTGGTACATGCTGCTGGTGAGAGTAGCTGATATTATCATCCGATAAAACAATCAAGTGTGAATGAGCCTTCATTCCTTCACAGTTTTTGACATAATATTACGTACTTAGCGATTGTATAAAAGTATGCTACTGACGTAATATTACACATTGTTACATTGTTCCAATTTTATTCTGTTGTCTGTTGTAATATTGCGCAAGAAGCATTTATATGACAATCACGCATCGCGCAAATAGTTCTGGCATTTTCTATTAGATGTTAGCACTTCCTTTGTCCTCTACCACAAGTGTTTGTATTTTGGTGAGTTTACAGTAGTCACACAGGACAGATAAGTACCGCGTGGTGTTGCATGTCAACCGTTCTGGAGTATTTTATAGTTTTATTTCTAATGTTTACTATACCATGGAAATGTCAAACAAATACACAATTGGCTTCATGGTGTCATGATGATGAAATAGACAGAGGTTACTAAAATAACTTTTTTGATCTAAAAATGTATGTGTCTAAACTGTATAAACCTGTAATGTAAAAGAACTGGAAAAAACAGCAAGAAAATAAGATGGTGTAAGGTAAAAATTGAAACGTGCCCTGTTGACATATTTTTTCGAAACTGATCATGCTTTTTTGACGTTTTTTCTTACTCACCTGGTTGATGATGATCTTCTCCTTGGCATTGGAGCAGTCAGGTGACCATCTAAAACAATATCCTAATTAGTAAATCTTGTAAAGCAGTTTGGCCGCTCCTGTACAGGGCCTACTTTATATACAGCACTAAGGAGATATTTAGGAAATCAGTTATTGTTTTGCATATATTTTATGTTTCAGTATAATACCTAGTAACAATCGACAGTAGAACAATCAGCATATCAACTGAAGTATATCACTAAATCAAACTTTATTTCTCTTTGGATAGTTAGAAAGAATACTAACAGTTGGTTGTGCGAACAACTGTTTCGCATGTGACCAACTTACCAGGCTGGCTGTTATGTAGTTAGTTATGTCTGCTGTCATTGTGTTTTGATGTCTGCATAATTTATACATTTTTAGTTTATGTTTTGTTTTAACTATTAGTAAATCTTATCGAGCATTTTCTTAAGAATAACAAATTTATAAAAAAATGATTTATTATTCTTTGGAGTATTTTGAAAATAATGATCTATAACAAGTCATGAAAAGACAATGTTAGTTAACTTTTCTTAATTGAAAAAACGTTTCAATTTTTTAAAGTGAAAGGGCTAAAGATATATACGTATTTTTAGTAATTGTGCTTCTTTTGTATATTTTGGAATTGGTACAAATCTTTCACACATATAGGCTATAATAAAATAGTGCAAAGGTATAAAGAACATAAAAATATCATGTCAATCACTTTCAAACACAGACTTTTCACATTAAAAGATAATAGAAATAACTTTTATATTATTCCTTGAAATATTCTGAAAACAATGATACATAATAAGTTATATATTTGTCAAATTTAGACATGTATACACCAGTTTAATGTAAAGCTTATGAACAGCTGAAAAAGCATGCCAGTACAGGAGCAGGCACCGCCAGTTTGAGGGTTAAAACACCAACCGCACATAACAAATCTAAGAAATAATTTGGTAAAAATATGCAGCTTTACCAGTGAACTCAGCGTCCAAAATGTTATCAATCTCCTGTCTCGAAGGTGGCTCATTAGATCTACACAGGGCATCGTACGCAAGTATGGACCCCATTGAATCACCTGAAACAAGGAATGACTTGTTAATACAGCTAGAGCTAAAGTTACATGGCCCTATTTTACTGCTCACAAAAAAAAAAAAAACATTCAAAAAAATCAAAAACAGAAAATCTGCATAATAATATTTTGAAAATAATTACTGGATGAACAATAGCAAAGCCTACCACTAGGGAGCTCAGATGAATTTGGCATTTGTCTGTGTCTGTCCACAAAGTATCTCAATAATGAATTTCAAACTGTAGACTTGAAATGATGTACAAAGCTTCATTTCGATAGAGATAAGATTAATTTGGATGATGGTGCATGCTCCTTCATGGGAATTCACTAAGTGTTAGTGAAGCCTATTACTGTGGGATATCTCGAGAATCAATTGAGTTATAGACTTGAAATATTCACTGATCCTTCTTCTATGAAGCTTCAAACATGTTTGGCTATGGAATCTTGGGTTCATGTATTCCTACAAGACAATGTGGCAGAGGTTTACCAAATTATTCTATAGTCTGTCAGCGTTAAGAAGAAACACAGGACTGGGTGAGAGAACATGTTGCAGGCTTGTAGCATGGCTGCCCAATCGGGGAGGCCAGTGCATCACATTGAATATCTGAGTGCACTAAAAGACAAAACTGGACTGGCATGTATTCCGAGTGCTAAGGGTTAGTTACATAAACGGACATCATAGATACATGACAATCAACACAGTAATGGCTGTCTAAATTACAGCATTTCTCCTTGTCTCGTTTAAAGGTATCCAAAAGGACTGATCATAATTAATCTGACAAGGCATTTGTGGCAGAGCTTACACTTCCTTGACAAAGCTATCTCCAATCCGAGAAGTGTCAATACAGAGAAATATTATACTAATAGTAAGAAAAAACAACTCACCAATAAGGTTGATCTGCCCATTGAAGCCCTTGCCCTCCTCACTCTTGAGGAAATCAGAGTAGGTAAGGTTGGCAGCACTGATGGTACGACTGACAGCCTCCTGGTAGTCAGTGGCGGCTGACGCCAGGAGAGGTATGGCGCCGATAGGCACAGAGTCATGGGTGACGTGGGGGGTGTCGCTGCATGATGGCGACACATCAAAGCTGTACGGACTTAGGCTAAACGGACACAGCGTAAAAAAGTGTTAGTGGAGTATTAAATGTATTTTAAACATTTAAGTGAAACAACGTCGCTTTTCCGCATCGATTGGGACCTGAAGTGATCCGAATAAACGAAAATGTGGATAATCCCGGAATGCAGGAAAGCACTATAGCTTAAAGATAATAAAGGAATTTATTTGTTACAAATATAACAGTAAAAGAAAGCCCATTTATTATTTTAGAGGAATTAAGATTAATTATAGAAAAAATTAATGTTGTTTACTATTTCATAAAAAAACTTATCGGTCTTCAAGTAAACTACTTTTGAGTAATATCACACACACATTTCGAGGCCATCATTTCCATTGATAACGTGTCGGACTAATACCCCAAATAAACCATCTGTTGGTCTAGATATGCAGTAGAATCAGAGTGAATTATAACATCTTCCAGATCTCGATTATCAGGATCATTTTTACTGTCCTCTGTTGCTGTTACGATTTCTATATCTGTCATCGCACTGATGCTATTGTTGATCTGAATCCAATCATTTACATCTTCCAAATTTAAGAATCAACCTCCAGCAGGCCTAATAAACACCATTAATTTGTTAAATACTGTATTAATCTGAACACCAAACAGGTGTTAGCAAGAATACGAATTCAGCTGGAAATTCAACAAAAATTATTGAAGTAAAGTAATCAGATTTTGAAAAATTGGAGTCCCTCCACTTTGTACCACCGATTCTGCAAAACCTGGAGATCCGGATAAATGAGTTTGTACTATACATATCATAGATCCCCATTTATTTTTCTTTAAATGACACTTTATTAGTGCCCCATCTAGATTGGATGGAGCAAGCGCATGACACTAACACACATTTAATCCATAAATGATGGATGGGTGGTGCTTACCTAGAGAGAATCCCTAGGCCATCAGTACAAATGGACGGACAGGAGACCAGCTTGATGTGGACGTGCCCCACCAAGGCTGGATAGTGTGAGCGCATCACACACTCAAACGCTCCGCGGAATGTGGTTATATCACTCTTCTTTGCCGTCAAGTCCACGTTTGCATCTTGAAACAAAACAACATTTAGAAAATAAGCATAATTTATTGGTGTTGAGTACCTCATCAGTGATTTAAAACTATGGACATTTGTTCTATAAACCCTTTCCTGCCGAAGCACCTCAATGAAGTAGCCCAGTGCTGAAGTTCCACCACCACAAATCGCCTCAACCTACTTTATTAATGTTCGGCTGCCAACTTACAGCACATGAACGAGTTATATTAAAATGGATTCGGTGAAATAAAAATAATACGAGAGTGTTTGCTTATTGATCGTGATTGATCTGATTATACAGGATCGTGATGCATAATTGAGCTAGAAAAGGGTTAAAATGTACAAGAAATATTTTAAACCTGAAAATATAAAATATAAACCTAAAATACAATATATAAACTTGATTTTCATAACTGTCTTAGGAGAAAGACATAAAAAATGTAGTAGACAAAACATAAATCTAGTTTTATTTTCCCAAAACGCTGTAATGCTTTTCAAAATCCTAAATTTTACTTTCTAACCTTACTGCGCCCTGGAATAAAGATCATTAATTCCTATGTAGCAAGTCCATCAGATCCAAAAGGTATAGTGTCAAACTGCAATTATACAAACACAACGCATATGATTAGTTTAAAGAATGATGCTCAAACAATTTGACACAAAATACAGGATAAATTTCATCATTTGTGACTTTTCAATCTAGAAAACTATGTAGCAGATGAAAATTTGAACATTTTTGGACCACAAGCTAAGTTAAGGATGGTTGCAGAGTTGAACTCACCAAGGACACTGCCTGCGTGGAGCACCAGCAGCAGGACAGAAGTGCTGCTGGAGGGCTGGTGGTTGGTTGATGCGTGCAGCGTGGGAGAGCCTGGACAGCTGAGGTCCACGCTTCGACCACGCTCACTTGCCGCTCGTTTCAGGTACCCACCACAGAATATACTGTCGTCCTGAGCTGCACACAGACAAACGAACATTTCTACCACAACTCTCACATCCTTTACATTGCTCACTAATAAATCGCCTTTGCATTGTAAAATATTGTTCTAATCTGGTGTAATCCATTAGCTTAACTGCCACCTCACATAAATGAAAACAACCAATTGAAAATTAGGTTTTATTTGTTATTTATTCTATGGCCTTTGTAAAAAAATAATAACTCAAGCTGTATTTATGTGATATTCTACAGTTTGTATATGTTATAAATTTAAAAGAAACTAAAATATCTCTACTTAACATTATTTTATAAAACAGTATGGGCTCATTGAAGGTGGAGTTCTTCTTATAGGAACAAACTATGTTCTATTATTTTATAAAAGCAAACTCACAATTATCCAATAATTTTATGAGGAGGCATTTCTGGTGTAAATAGTGATGTCCATAGATATAATACTAGGAATAAAAGTCTTATCGATATTCCATACAAAAGGCTCACTAAATCTAATTTGCATCACCAAGGTATTATATTTATTAATAAACTTCCAGACTCAGCTCGGACCTTAAAGACATAAAAATTTAAAAACAAACCAACTGCTTTCTTTTTGGCAAACCCATTCTACAATCAAAGTGAGTTTCTTGCCTTTTCTCAGAGTGACTTTAACCCTTACTTCTAATGAATGGAGTGCTTGCTTTTAGTATTTATTAATCCTGTACAGTTTTTACATAGCCTTCGACTTTTAGTTTTAGCCATGTTAGTTTTTTAGTCTCTACTGACTAAACCTATTACATGCATGCTACTTGTTAAACAGTTAAAAAAGTTGTCTATTATCTACGTTGCGTTTTTTTAACACCTTGACTGCGGCTTTATACTGAGTGATCTTTTTTAAGCGAGGCTAACATACATTCTGCCACTTCACCCAGTGAGAAACAGGAGACCAGGGGCAATAGAACAATAGGTTGAAGACCTTAATATACTAGTGCCCATGGCTGACCAGAGGGATTTTAATATTGAACTAGTCAATTGTAATAGGCAAGAAGTAAAATCTTAAGTGGTATAAAACAACAACACACAAATTATGGCACCTGTTGCAGTCAACGTGTTAAAAATTTAAGTTAATAATTTAAAAAGAGGTGTAATAAATAATATGAGCAAAGGAGACAAACTTTGGATTAGCACAGGAAAATTTGTATGCAATGGTGATTTATTATTCTAGAAAAATAAGTTTATCATCCAGTAGAGGTAAAAAGAGTCTTCTTTAGCCAAAAATGTTCAAGATAAAAGTATTTCACACCTTGCTTCTGGACGACAACCGAGGGTGACATCATGTCGTCCTCCTCCGTCAGAAGATTCAGTGAACTCCATTTCGCCAACGAAACAGAGTCTTCTACAAAAGACACATCATTTCATCACTTAATGTTCGAACAAGATTGATACTCTTGTCAATAGCCTACAACTCAACAAAGTCAAATAGCATATTTCCCAAATGTGATAATTTAAACAGTTGTGAAAAATCATTTCTTCACACAACTATTGCAGTTACGTAATAGAATTTAATAGAATAATTTCAGGGTCTACACATTGTCAAAAAATAAATAGTCTCTCAAATTTTAAAGCAAGAGATTCTCAGCTTAAACCCAATTGGAGAGACAAAAATATTGCATAGCTATCCAATATAAGTAGAACTAGGCCCACTAATAAATGCCATGGATTAAAAGAGAGAGAGAGAAAAAAATGAAGAGAATAATATTCAATAAACATACAGTAAAAATAACATGTATAGCAAAGAGCTCTTTTAGCTCAAATTTAAATCTAAATTATAATTATAAAAGTAAAGTTAATTATCTTTATTTCAAAATTAAATATCAATACTTGCCATACAGAAGACTTTATACGCATAAGATTTATACTTAAGTACAAATTTTTACTATAGAGTGCTTTCACAAATATTCTATGATTACAAAGCATACGAACTCTCCAGAATAAGTTAAGGGTTAGAAACTGATATATGTAAGTCAGCAGCAAGAGACCCCAAAAAAATAGGGAAAAACTACATTTTCAGAAGAAGCAAACAGCTAATTAGTGTACAAGTACATCAATTTAAAACAATGAGCAACCAAATTGACTACATGGTAAATTTATATACGTAATTCCTCAGTAGTTTAAGTGTGTTTACAGCAAAATACGTACTTAATTACGCTGACTTACGACAGAAACAATCAATCATTCACACTAACCAGTGCATATTACACCACAATTAAACAGAACATGTTGCTGAAATTCAAATCAGCTGAAATAATTTGAATGAAAAGTTATAATACTCTAAATATATTTATTAAAGGACTTCCTTGGAAAACACTCATTATCACGGTAATTTAAAGAACGAGAAAATAAAAACCGCAATAATAATTTAAATCAAATGAATGCAAATTTATTTGTAACTTAGTTTACATTTTCAAATTTTCATAAGATCATTACAACGTTAATTTACGTTGATCTGAACCAGTAGGGTCTTATTTAATTGAAAACGTTTCGACAACGATTATAAACGTATGTTCGTCAACGTAAAACTAAGCATGATAAAAACAATTAGATAAAAGTGTAAAATAGGAAATGCACTAGCACTACACAACGAGCAACCAGACTACAGGCCTAGCTAAGAAGCGGGGGTGAAGTGAGAGAGAATGAGAGAGAGAAACGTACCCTTAATGGCAGGGATTACAAACCCTGAGGAAAGAGGAAAATGTGAGAGACAGAGAACTGTACAATCACTTAACACTTCTATCGTTGGTCACAAAACACATGGCCTTCTCCAACAAAAAAGTCTTAAAAACGTTTCTTGAATATTTATTATAATTTTACGATGACTACCAGTCTACGATTCCCAGAAGGAGTTCCCTCTGAAATTTTCTTCTATTTTATTCCTTAAGCTTTGACTACGTAAGAGTTACTGATCACCTCTATTCTCCAGTAAATAAAAGAACAATTAATAATTGCTGCTAAACTAATTGATTTATGTACGTGAAAAGGCAAAGTGTTTTCTGACCAAAACCCTACAAACATAACAACATGCTGACAATTCCTTCATTCAAGATTAGTTTGTACACAATTATTTTCTCACACTACTATGTAAAAATTATCTGACCCTATCTAGACTAGAAGGTAAATCCACTTTATTTCCAATAGACAAATATATTTATTTAGCAAATATGTGTTTTTGTGCATGACCACCATTGCCACCCCACTTATTGATTTACACATGTAGTGCTGAGATGGAGGTACCCAGCTTATTTGCTAATTTATTCATACTTGCGTAACTGTTCCTGACTGAACAATTTCAAAATTGTTGAACAAAATAATAAGCTGAAGGTCACTTTGACAAAATGTTTAAAACACAAAGTATTTAATTATTCTTCAACCTTATATTGTTTACGTTGCCTCTCACCACATATACATTTGTAATCAATATTTTTCTACAGTAAAATTTAAATAATTAAAGTTATTTTTTGGTCAGCAGAGTGAAGATACATATTCAACCTTTAAGAATGATTGAAACACAGAAGTTTCCTAATGTCATAAAGTTGAATCTGAGTACCAGAAGTATTTTGATTAAAATATGTTTGGTAAACCAAACGTTTTTGACTTCACTTTCAGAGACAGCTGAATTTGTTTACGATATGATTGTGTTTCCACATGTAGCTGGATTCAGTAGCTACGGGATATATAGCTATTGAACCCACCTACCGGATATACCCACCTAGCGGGATATATAGCTATGGAATTGTTACACAATCACCTGAATGAAGAGTTAAACGGAAAATCCAACTAAAATTACTAATAAACGTACAGGAAGGCTGCATGTAATGGAATAACCATGCTGCCATGGCTGTTGCCTTCCACTGACAGCCCAATGGTTTCAATTTTTGGTGCAAAACATTGAAAGCATTCTTTTTAAGGTAAATTTTACAGGAGCTAATTCACAGTTTTACACTGTAAAATTAGTTGCCAGTAATTGTCAAAATAGATCTCTTTACAACTTAAATAAATCAGTTTTTGTTGTGAAATATTTTATTGCTCTAAAGACACAATAAAGTAATTCTGGAAAGAATATTAATCCACTGTTATTTTGTAACATCATTAATAAATTGTTAATCCTGCATAAATCCATCTGAAAACTGCTGAAGCTGTTTATCATCCGAGGCACATCAAAACATTTCATCAACAATAATAAGATTGAATATACCATATACACATGTTACGTAATAATACATTGTGATACGTGATACATAATAGAACAACAATCTACTTTACTGACGCAATGTTTGTCAGGCTACGAATATACACGATTTACACACAATTTATAGATTCAAAGCCACACACAGATTTACTATGAATAATTTCTTGTCAGATAATCAAAATGGCACAACACGAATTGAAACAAGTCATGAACAGAATGTAATGCACACCATGCTGAAATATGAACACCACAGTTCCACGAACCTTGGTGTGTTTTGGTGGTCAATGATTAACTACTCTTGTCATAAACACAACATAACTATACTTCATGAGTGTGGCTACAGAAGGAATCTATACTGTTCCACTACAATCCATAGGAAACTAATATGATGGGTATTTTCTATAAAATCAACCAATCACAAGGGGAATTAAACTACAAACAATCTATACAGTACAATAAAATTCTATTCACTCCAAAATCTAGGGTTACTTTCAAGAGGAATAAAACTAAAACAAATGTCTTTCAATATGAAAAAATACTGTGATATAAATACATATCATTTAGATATTTCAACAGTATAAAGCAATAAAACAATAATAATTTTACAAATAATCAGCTATAGGAAGGAATATATTGTTATCATCTTTTTCCAGTTGGTTTTTTCTGAGATGGTTTATTTCTATCCAAGATTGTTGGTATATCTAAATAATACATATTTTCAGGAAATACTTAAAAAGCGAATTTGTAGACCTTTGAGCACTAGAGGTATTTACAGATATTTTAAGGTTGTTTATCAAGGAGTGGTTAGTGATTAAATATATTAAATTTGTGCTACACAGTATTGGTACAACAGCAATCAGAAATTGATCTTAACTCTACAGATATAACAGGTTAATGCAACTTCAGGAAGAAGCTGACGGAATTGTAGAAGTTGAGGGTCATCCTCAGTTATTTCCTTCAACTTTCTTCACCAATATTACAGATGGACAAAATGTAACCCTTTGAACAGTAAAGATGGAACAGCCACGTCGCTGCGGTTCAAGGAACGCTCAGTAACGACATGACTGTTGCGTTTTGGTATTTATCCTAAAGCAGGTGAAGATCAATGTTACGATCTAGTTATTTTTGTTTGTGAATTACCCTACCATCTTTCAGAAATTGTTGGACGCGAATTATTGCAGTTCTAACCAAACACTTACAAAATGGATCAAAGAAAACATTTAGGAAACTCCCAACTGTTTACTACCAAAATTGGTTCTTTTTAAGTTTTTTTCAAATACAAAAAATTATTAAGTTTCATTTTTGGTACAAAATGTCATAATTAATGAACAAAGACAATATAAAGGATATATAATAAAAACATTATTTAGCGAACAGAAAAATACTCACTTTTTGGGGCTTATTAGGTATTTAGTAAGTTACTGCTCAAAGACTTAAGGAAACTATGATCACATGTATACCAGAATGAATAGGGGGCATGAGGGGGATAAGCAGCATCTTTAGGTAACACGACTTGGTAATCAACTTGTTTTAATACAGTGTGTTGTACAATTCACATTACTGAATTGCGGGATATAGAATACCATGAGTATTCTAAACGTAAAGAAGGTTAACAAAGATCACCCCTTAATGGTGGAGAGCCTATCTATGATGAGAGAATGGTCCAGGACTGGAAACTCACAATAGAGAATTGAGGTATTTTTATTAAACACAACTCTCCCTTCACCACTTACACTCTAAGGGAAATCTTCTGACCCAAAAATGAAAGTATATCTTGAAAGAAGTCTTAGAGATGCACCTCAGAAACAGGTTGATATTCTTTTTTATTTCAGTTTTTTTTTAAGAAGAGGCAGATTTCCTTTCTAACCTCATTCTGCCTGTCTTCATTTGCTACTGGCCTATGCAAGAATCTTACTCAAATAGGTTCTTACATTCTGTTAGCCAGATTCCAATAACAATTAGCACAATATTGTCATTAAATTGCTAACCAAAGGCATGTAAAATATATTTAAATACTGATTATTGCGATCCAGAGCCTAAATCATGAATCTTGAATCTCACCAAACAGAAAAACGGGAAGATTTGGTATAGTAATAAACCCAGCTCTCCAACCTTATCCATCTTCTTCCTGATGTTGATACTATAAATAAAATGTTTACTTAAATGACTCCCTCTTGAGTAAGAGCTTATAAAAGCTACAAGGATAGCATTCATGGTAGTGAATGGAATATGGTGTTTTGTAAAGGTTTCAATGAACTAACTATGAACTTGTACTCGTTATTAAAAATAAACAGGGAGGGTCAGAGAATTGGTAGTAATTTACTGTTGAAAGAGTGATAAAAATTGGGGACCTTATAGGCTTTGTCCAGAGTGATACGTTGAGTTGAAGGTATTGGAAACAAAATATTTAATGCTGTTTCTCTGAATACAAAATAATCAAATTTAAACCCAGTTTTTAAATCAGCTACTACAGTGTTATCATCTCCTGACACTGAAAGGATCAAGTAAAAATATTTTACCAATTACAGTATATGTTTTTTTGTAGAAACCTTTTGATAAAACCATAATGAACTTTCCTCCAAAAATTTGAGAGATTACATTCAAACAAAAGCACTAGTGAATAAATTTTCACATAACAAAATCTTGTATTTTTAACTGTCAAAACAATATCTGGAATAGATTTGGAAAAGTCTGTAAATGATGATCTTGTTGCATCTAACTCACCCTGGCAGTCGAAGAACTCATCCTCCTCGTCACAACTGGAGTCAGAGTCCCTCACAATACTCTCCATCCTCCAGGAGGCTGTGGCGATATCAAAGCTCTGGGCACTGGTAGGGGAATGGAGGTGTGCCTTGGAGTTGCTCCGGGTCCACAACATCTTTCTGCTCTCGTGGACTGTACTACTACTGCAAAAGATAGAAAGAGGACTATCATTTACTAACCTACTGCAGGAAGGTTTACTTTAACTAAAGTGGAAAGGTTAAGAAAATTAGTCTAAGGTCTTTAAAACTGAGTAGGTGTTAACATGTTGAGTCTGATTTGTATTGCTGGTGATACCCTAGAGCAGTGGTTCTCAACCTTTTCAACGCTGCGACCCCCCTTTTTAGGTTGAGAATTTTGGCGACCCTCTTCTTGTAACATCGTAAAGGTAAGCCTTTGTATGCAAAAAGACAGCAATAAATTAGTTTTAAAAAACATAAAAAAACACTATTCAAAACTATATAAAAAACGTTAGTGAGCACTAATTTCTTAATAATTAAATAAACAATCCGGTAATAAATGTAACGAAAGTAATTTTAATCATTTTCAATTCTTCAATATCAAAGCAGGCAAAGACTGTGCGCAGTGTATTTACAGAATTGACGCATGGTTGTATTTAAAGCCGCGGAGACAGCCTGACATGGAGCTGCGCGCGCAGCCATCGCATGGCGCAATTCGTCCTCCAGACAAGCCACTGTGCCAGTCGACTGCCTGACGTCTTGAGAAATAGTGCGTACTTTGATCTTCAAATTGAACACTCAAGTTTTAGTATTAATAATGGATAAGTTTTTAAAAAGAGAAGCTTCATGTAGCAAAAGTAGTTCCAAAGTCTCAAAAACCAAAATGCCGAAAGTATGATAATGCATATGTACAGTTTGGTTTTACTGAACTTGAAAACAAACCTCAGTGTGTTATTTGTAGTGAAGTTTTATCAGTTGAAAGCATGAAACCTACAAAAATGAAGCGTCATCTTGAAACTAAGCATTCTGCGCTGAAAAAACAAACCAGTTGAGTTTTTTCCAGAGAAAACTGCTGTCCCTTCGCAGTCAACAGGTAAATATTAAAAAGTCATACTGATGTTAGCAAAAATGCCCTCAAAGCTTCGTACGAGGTAGCGCTAAAGATTGCTAAAGTGGGGAAGCCACATACCATTGCTGAGGAATTAATTCTTCCTGCCGCAATCGATATGGTTTCAAATATGATTAATCCTCAAAAAGCTGACAAGCTAAAAAAAATCCCACTATCAAATGACACTGTGTCACGACGAATATCAGACATGGTGAAAGGTGTTCAGAACCAGCTAAAGATGCAAATAAAAGAAAGCACGTTTTTTCGATTCAATGCGACGAATCAACTGACATTGCTAACTGTGCTCAGTTTTTGTGTTTATTAGGTATGATTGCGGTCACTCTATTAAGGAAAATGTATTATTTTGCAAATCTTTGCCAGACCATGCCTCAGGTGAAAGTCTTTTTAAAGTGTTCATTGAGGCAACTGAACCATTTGAAATTGATTGGAACAAATGTGTTTCAATTTGTAGTGATGGTGCAAGAGCCCTTTCGGGTAAAAACAGTGGATTGATTGCCAGGTTGAAAACGTTAATGCCAAATGCAAACTGGGTGAATTGTTTTTTACATAGACAAGCTTTGGCAGCTAAAGGAATGCCGGATGACTTGCGACAAGTTTTGGCTGAGGCTATCAAAGTTGTTAACTACGTCAAGAGTCGACCATTGCAGAGTAAATTATTTGAAAACTTGTGTGAAGAGGTAGGAGCCCTGCACAAACATTTGCTATTCCACACCGAAGTGAGATGGCTGTCCCGGGGTAACGTGTTGAGTAGGCTGTTTTCATTGAGATCAGAAATGTTGCCTTTTTAATGGACAGTAAACATGAACTTTCCCATTTTTTTCAGCGATGAAAAATGGTTAATAAAGCTTGCTTACTTAGCTGATATTTTTTCTCATCTCAACATTTTGAACTCATCCCTACAAGGACCAGAAACAACTATTTTGTATGCTCAAGACCGAGTAAATGCATTTGTAAGAAAACTTACTCTTTGGAATACAAGAATAAAATATGAAGACTTTGAAAATGTCCAACTTACACAAGAATTTCAAGGAGTATGTCTCAAGTATTGGTGACACATCCATTGACACATCATCTCTCTCATTACTCATATCATCACACCTATCCTTGAAGCCTTGATAAAGCAGTTGAATGATTATATTCCTGTTAAAGATACAAGTGGATCTGTGTGGATAACAAAACCATTTTCCGAAAAAGCTGTTTCAAAAAGCTGAATTGAATGCTGGCCTCCATGATGAACTGATAGATATATCAAGCGATCAGTCATTGAAACTAACTTTTGACGATGTTTGTCCCGACAAGTTTTGGCTAAGTATAAAGAAGGAACACTCAGAATTGACCAAAGTAGCATTGAAGATTTTGATACCTTTTTTCTACTTCTTACAATTGTGAAAAAGGATTTCCACAATGGTGAATTTAAAAACCAAATCAAGAAATCGTTTGGCACTGGAAAATGATATTATTTTTTGTGTTTGACAAAAATAAACCCAGACATTCTACAGTTAGTTAATTCAAAGCAAGCTCAAGTTTCTCATTAAGTCATTCTGCTGGACTTTTAAAAAAATGTATTTTTTGCAATGTATTTTGTGTAGAGTGCCTTTTTTAGAATAAACAAATTTTGTCTCACAACAATAACGCCTACGTTTACGATACAAGCGGACGCGGCAGTACCATCATTTTTAGCAGCGATGTTGAGTCATTTAGAGCTCCATTTTGTTCCTTTTTGTTAATTATAGTTGTATTTTAAAATAGTATTGATTAATTGTAAATTGATTAAATATACTTATTGTATTTAACAAGCGGACTCAACTCAGTTTTCTAAATAAGTACATGGTCGCTTCATTTGATATTCGCCGCTCATATGGTATATATGGTCTGAGTTTTTTAGTTTTTTTTCATTTATCACCTATCTCGCGACCCCCCCCAAATCCGTCCCGCGACCCCCCCTGGGGGTCGCGACCCCACCTGTTGAGAACCCCTGCCCTAGAGTGATTTCCACCCAGCCCACAGGTTTTAGCACAATATATTACTTACAACCCTGAGGTGCACAGCTTATATTAGATCATATTTTCACCTCTATGTTAGTGCATTTGATGTAGGATAACCATTAGGTATCATCAGTAATACCCATATTTACAGTTGATTTACTCTTGAAACTGTTGATTTATGTCCTCCAGCCGTCACAAATGAGCAGGAAACAGCATGTAAACTGAGTCATAACCTATCTCCTACTGTTTCCTTACTCTTATCTTACTGTTAGTATGAGTTGTCACGACTCGTGAGAGACACAAATGGAGTCCACTTTGGTAATACATAAAAAGTGAATAAAAAGTCAAAATCCCCCTGTATTTTTTTTCTAAAGTTTATATAAGGAGATATCCTTTCGGTAGTGGTGCTATGTGGAAAGGAAGTTTCATTTGATGATTTTCAACATTTTTGTGTCCCCAAAAAATGCGGAATTTTCGGGGCAACTCAAAAATTTCAGATTTTAAACCCCCTCAAGTGATCCCTCGTTTTGAGGAGAATAAAAAAACTTAAATAATGGAAAACTTAAAAACTTAAACCAGGATCACTATATAAAATAACAGGTCATCAACATTTTCATGAAGTTTTTACACTACATTTACAACACAACAGTAGAAAATTTTGAAGATTTAAGAAACAGGATTGTTGAGGCCTGGAACCAAAATATACCACTTCAGACTTTTGAAAACATGAGAGAGGACCTCACCTTATGTTTGTCTCACTGCCAAATAGTAGGAGGACTTCAGTTTGAACATTTGATTTGACTTGGTAATATGGTCAGAGTTCTGGTAACACTGGTTATTACTTAGGATTGGAAAGAGATAGTGATCTCTGTTCGTCACCATTGCTTAAGTTTGTAGTAAGTAAAATTTTGCAATTTTGGGAGGCACTGAAAATGTTTAAAATCATCAAATGAAAATTCTTTTCCATAGAGCACCAATACACAAAGAACATCTCCTTATATAAACTTTATAACAAATGAAGGGAGACTAATGATTTTTATTCACCCTGTATAAACATACTGCCAAGAGCATAAATTTTCTTCATTAAAAAAATTTTTGTTCCCAAGTTCAAAGGCTTTTTTTATATTAACAACCAGTGATACCCAAGAGAGTGAACGACAAACATATAATATACACCCAAGGGACTTTGTGTTAAATTGAAATCATATAAACTGTTTAATGTTTTAGAGAATCAGTTAAATATCCTCCCACCTGGGCACAATTTCAGAGGGTGAGTCGTCAGGGCTAGCTTCTGAAGATGTATTGGTGGTGACAGGTGCGGAAGTCTTGTTGTCTCTGTGGGTCGCTACCGGGCTCGTGACCTCTGGCTCCGTCTTCTCTATGCTGCCGAGGGTGGCTGCGAGGGACTTGCCAGTAGTGGGGGTGCTGCCCTCCCCCTCCCCCCGGCTCTCTCCTCCCGCCTCACCATCCTCTGAACTGTTCATACCTGTATACACAAGCCGTGTTCACATCTCACTGCATCTATGGGAAAAATGCCTGACAAATTTCCTTTAATCTTTAAACCATTTCTGACGAGGAAAATCCTCATTGGCTAACACCCGGTGGCTGGTATTATTTCCAGTTGCAGTTGCAGTTGGTGCGGTGCATACACACTTCACTCACTGCAGTTCTTTATTGCACTAATTGCTACCCAAAAACATATTTTTAGATGAATATAGCTGAACTAATAAACAGGAAACCACACTATTTTACTTACCCTTACTTTTTAGTTTTGAAGTGAGCAAAATACATGACTGACTGTTATTTAAAAACAAAACTAATAAAACAGAACATTTGAGCTTATTCTAGCAGAGTTTTATTGTATTACTTTGAAAATAACAAAACACCAAACCTAGCTGAGAACATCTGAGCTAACTGTAATGAAAATGTTGAGAAATACAATGGTTATTGCTAAACCCAGCCCAGATAACAAATATGAAGTGTCTTTCGGCCGCAATAGTTTAATAAGTGTTATTATACCTTTTGATAGTTTCTTTATACATTCTAGAACTTTTAATTCTGACATGCTTATAGCTATTGTGTGTTTAAAAAATAACTTATGAGCACAATATTGTAATAACATAGAAATATTCTACATTTATTTATGAATGGGTGTACAATTTAGCACAATTTAGGTTGATTTGGATTAACTATGTTAATAGAGTGTGGCTTCCTTTATAAAAATAAAAAAATGCTCTTATTTCCAAATGAATTTTAGTAGTAAAACTGTTTTACAAAGTGAGTCAGGAGATTTCAGGTTAATTTAAAAGTAACAATTAAACAGAATATACATTAGTGATTAACAATAAATATTTACTTGTTTTTTTTCTAAATTAGTTTAGTCAATCTAATTTTAACAGCAGATAACACAGCATTGAATTGTCTGGATTTCAAAGTATGAAATCTACCTCTTGGGAACTAACAGCGTAATGTCAAACACCTAATTTCTACATCAATTTCATCATCATATTATAATAGTCTACCAAAATTATGTGGTTTATGAACTAGGGCATTTGCGTGTTTGTTATTATTCTTCTTTATTATTTACCCTTTGAGTGCCAAGTATTTATTGAGAGGGTGTACTGAAAAGTGCCCTTTCACAGGCATTTTGCAAGGTTTCAGTAAAAAATTCACAGTTTGATTAGTATTTAATAAGCTATTTTTTTAAATTTTCTCTGAAAACTCTGCCTAATTAACACAAAATAACAAAGTTACCATAAAATTAAATTTAGGAACCCAAAAATGAACTTACCTAAAAAGATTCCAGAGTTTATTCAAATTTAATTTTTCAACCAAATTATCATTACCAAATAATTTATATCCTTTTCTTTCTTCATATCACTTGGAAAGGGTATTTAATTGTCTATAAATCTTGAAAAATTTACATCATTATCTTCAATAATGAGTGAGTTATACAACTTTAAAGAAAGTAATGTCACATTGTTAGGGTTAAAATATTTAAATGTTAATACAGATATCGTATATTAACTCAAGAAAGACAGAGATGGTCAGCGTGTAAGTACCTGCCATGGTCATTTTGAGAGCTTCCTGCGTCTGTTTCTCGATCTGCCGGATATCTTCCATAGTGAGGCCATGCCACTCATCCTGCCATGCCCATGCCTGTCTGTGAGCTCGCACCATCGTCTTCCTTAGAGCTGCCAACATAACACCACTGTCAAAAATTTGAGTAAAAAAAAAAGAAATCTCTAATACATTAGACGTCATGAACTATTATAAAAAATTTATCTCAATAATCTGTAAAATTAACTCCGACTGTTATGAGAAATTCAAGTTATTGAGTTACCAAGGGTTTACTGCATTAAGTTTTATTTTAAAGCACTTTTAATAATATGCAAAATTAACTTCAACTGTTATGAGAAATTCCAGTTATTGAGTTACTTTTCTAAGACCTTTTCTAAATGAACCAAACAGTAAGATCAATTGAAAATTGAATTACTTTACCAAATGTAGAAACACTCTCACTCTACATAAGAGAACAATGCATAAGAGTGACAAGGCATAACATACAAATTTCAAAACATTTACCATTTCAATATCACAATGCCAAAATTAGGCAAACAGTTAATGCGGGAAGTAAATTACATAACAACTTTACTACTTTCAAATGTTTATTGTAAAAACATTGCACTTACCAACGTCATGGATAAACTTCTCCAACTTTGTCTGCATGCCCCAATACCTGAATTCCACCTTACACAATTTGTAGGCGCACATGATTGACTTGCCATTCGGTAGAGGCATCTGTTTCCCCTGCAAATTAATGGCTTTGTTATGATTTGAATCTCCTCACTTTGACACAGGCTCAACAAGCAATCTATTAAACGGTTACTTTTGAATAACAACAAACAATGATAACAATAACAGTGGTTTTAACTGCTACAGCAATGATACTGTACTGTACAATAACCAGAATACTGCTAAGAATATTTCAGTGACTACTAAAATAAGGGTTGGTTTAGCAGAAATAAATTCTATATGTCATACAGGATGAATAAGTCAGGATCCCGCTCTATTGCAACGTGGAAAGGAAGTTTCATTTGATGAGTTTGCTAATATTTTTTGTCCCCCAAAAATGCGAGATTTTGGGGACAACTAAAAAATTTCAAATATATGCCCCTCTCAAGTGAACCCTTTTTTGAAGAACATAAACTTAAATAATGGTGTAAACCAAGATCACTATCTCTTTTCCATCCAAAATAATAAGTCGTCAAAATTTTAATGAAATCTTTACACTTATATTTTTAAAAAACACTATAGAAAACGTTGAAGATTTATTATATAAATAGGATTGTTGAGCCTGCAACCAAATACAACTACATACTTTTCTAAACATAAAAGAGCAGCTCATCCTACGCTTGTCCCACTGCTTATTAGTAGAAAGACTTCAGTTTGAACATTTGATTTGACTTGGTAACATGGTGAGTTATTCAAAATATTGTTCTGGTAACACTGGGAAAGAAATAACGTTCTCTAGTTTTCATAATTCTTTTAAGTTGTTTATACTCTTTAAAATGAGGTGTTATTTGCCAAGAGTTACTTTTAAAAATTTTAATCCCGCATTTTTGGGGAACACAAAAGATTTTCAAAATCACCAAATGAAACACCTTTTACACATTGCATCATTACCCAAAGGATATCTCCTTATATAAATTTAAGAAACAATAGAGGGGTGGAGTACTGAATTTTTATTCACCCTGAATAATTGTTAATATTTCCGAGCTTACCTAGCATGATACAAACTGTTTTAAAAACATATTTTCTTTTCTTTAATAATCAATTCATAACTCGGAGAGTGACATTTTGTTTATTAGTTTAACATGTTCATTTATTTAAATATTATATAGTTAAGTAACATAAATACAATATAATTTTTAATAAATAGTAGATCAAGTTTAATAATTTTACTTCAGCTTAAATCTGAGCTTGAGTTATTGGTCAATTTACGAACGGATACAGATGTGATCGTTCCAGATCACTAGATCAGATATACTCTGCACCAGTGTAGTCAAGATTAACAAAACTTCAATTTTTCCAGAGATTTGCCATTGCTCAGTGATATAAAAATTAATAACCTTTTGTGTCACTGAACAGTGGAAAATTTCCAGAAAAACCCTGTTTAAGGAAACACCCTGTGTTCAGGTATGTAAAGGTCACATACCTTCCGCCATCTAAAACAAACTTAAAACAAAGAAACTTCAATATTTTATACACAGAAATTTCATCATTCACCTATGAGTCGAACCAAGAAAATACCCACTCTGCACTCGTTCCAGTAGTCCTCGAGCCAAGACTCAGTGAGAGGTCCACGCCTAGTCTTCTGGCTCTGGTACAATGTGGGATCCTCTTCCTTGAGATAGTCTCCTCCGTACAGCTGGTCCTTCACAACGTCTATCATGTCTAGACACACAACTTCACCATTAGACTATCTGAACATCACATACCATACAATAACCAGAAGACTGCAAAGTAGGAAATGAAATAAACACGTTTTTTAATCGGTTATAGAAGAAATGGTTCTTTTTTTTCTTCTCTTAGGACAAGAATCTGAGGAATTGCACTTAGTCCTATGAGGACCTTTGTGCTGCATACAGAGTGACAGGATATTCTGGACAAGTATGGTTAAGGGTAGGAGCCACCTCCTGTCAAGATCCATGAGGAAAGAATTTGGACATTTATCTTAGTCATGTCTCCTAGGAAAAAGGGAAGCCAGCTCTGTGCCAGCCTTTTCAGTCAAAGCAGACAGGGGGTGGCATGTCCTTATATCTAGGCTGGCAACAGCCCTTAACACTTAGGGAGCCCCACCAACTCCACCAGTCATCTCTTGAAGTAGACGACTTATCGATCTACCCTTGCACCTCAATATCTCAACATTTGCAGTTAGTGATGCATAGGATTTTACCTAGTGTAGCTTAACTAGAAGATATACATACCCAGCAGGGATCACTTCTGGCTGGTTTATACCTTCCAGTTGAACCCACCACTAGGCACAGTAAAAACCGATGTGTCACTTCAATCTGGACAACCTTATGATGTCCAGGAGCGGCACATCACTAACCGCAAATGTCGAGATTCTGGGGTTCATGGGCAATTCAATAGGTCTAGCCTACTTTGGGAGATGACTGTTGGAGTTGGTGGGGTTTGTTCCCTAACCTCAGAGGTTTTTGCTAACCTCAACAAGGATGTGCCACCCCCTGACTACTTTGACTGGAGAGGCTGGTTCAGAGCTGGCCTCCCCTTCTTCCGGAGGGATATGACTTTGAGATGTAGTACCCTAATTAATTCTTCCTCATGGATCTCGATAGGAGGCGGCCCCTACTCCTAACCTTACCCATCCTGAATATCCTGTCACTGTGGAAGCAGCGCAAATGTTCTTACAGGACTAAGTGCAATTTATAAGCTTCTTGTCCTAAGAGAACAAAAAAAAAAAAAAAAAAAAAAAAAAAAAAAAAAAAAAAACAAAGTATAAACCAGCCAGAAGACAACTCTTTATAGGAAACTGGCTGTTACCCACGGCTTCGCACGCAAATCTTAAGAACCGAAGTCCTTATATCACTTAGTAAAAGCAATTAATGCGCGATTGGCTGCGGGTAACAGCTAGTTCATCAATAAATTCCTAGTATTTTATAACGAAAACTTTTGATTTTCACCCACGGCTTCGCACACGATTTCCTACAGAAAAATTGGGACATAGGAGGCATATTTCCTTTGAACGTCGTTATTACCCTTCTGAGATAAATGATAGTCACTGAAATATACTCATGATCTATTTAAGATTTAAATTTTAAAACAGTCTCAATATGCACCTGTGAAATAACTGGAATTTTTCTCCAATATTCTATTTTTTTGGTATACAATTGAACTATATTAGACCATCGTGGACAGGAGTCAAAAAGTCGGAATTCATTAGCGCACATACAATGTAATAAATGATGGCACTCAATGTAATTTTGAAACGAAAATAGGCATATTTTAGGTACATATTATTACAGTCTAATGATTATGAGCTTCAGATGTTTTAAAGCGAAATTGCGTATGGTTTTTATTTTAGGCTTTGCGCTTGTACCTTCTGGATCGAATTAGTTATATCTCTGATGCCATGATTGAGCTTGCTTTGTTGTCTCGATCGAGAGAATATGTAAGCACAGAGTTTTGAGAACCATACTTCTGTCAAAAAAAACAACTAAGGTTAGTTTTATAACATTCTTTATATTTGTAGCCAACGTAAGATAGTAATTTTGATATCTGTGTTGTTCTTCTGATCAAGCACGAGCATGGTTTATATTAGATAAATATTGCAGTTAAAGGTGAATTTTTATGTAAAATTTGAACTGTATTATCTGGATGGTAAAGTCTATGTTTAACAGTGATTGCAGAAACAGTTGAAACAAAATTTGCTGTTTCTCTTAAGCTTATTCTATGCTTTCAAACTATAAGTGTAAAGAAATTTAAAATAGTAATTAATTAAATGATAATATAAACATATATTTCTTTTGTTGCATTATATATGTTTACAAAGAACAGCTGATTAAATTTGAAAAGGCTCTTTCACTTAATAACATATGTTTGCTGCAATGCATATCTTATGGGTATTTCTGTAACTTTTAGAGACCAGTGGGGCGGAATCCTGAATCGGGAACGGGATAAAAAATATCCTATGTCCTTCTCCCAGGTCTTAGCTACCTCCCTACCAATTTTCAGCCAAATCGGTTCAGCCGTTCTTGACTTATAAATAGTGTAACTAACACGACTTTCTTTTATATATATGTTACAATATATTATGTTTATTTATATGTTACAATAACTCCTGATATCGCACTTGAATAAAGAATACAATTTTGTAACAAATCATTCAATAAATGTGATCTTTCAGCTATAAAAATAAAAAATAATATGTACTATATCTAAACCATGCAGTTTATAAGCCTGCAAAGAGTGATGAACAAATTGTTGCAACGTTACCGCTTACCTTAACATTTTTAGGTGAACAGTAGTTAAAAACCTATTACTATAAAGGTTTTTATTTGTAGACATAAGTTCAGACAGTACATAATGTCACAGATTTTATTTTTATTCATATGGTCTAAATTCAGTGATAAGAAGTAAAAATAGTAAGGCAGTCGCGGGACTGACCGACAGAAGTGACTACTTCTTATAACGGGCTCTGAATATATATATCTTAAAAATGTATGTTTCTTCTCCTTCTCCTTCTTTTTCTTTCAATGTGTACTGATATGTGTATTATACATAGTATACCGCTGCCAAGAATGAGAGTGTTGAGACTGTTGATTATTACAGTAGAACCCCTCATATCCGGCCTCGGTTTTACCGCACCTCGGTTTATCCGGCCACTTCCCGGAAGCCAATATCGAAATTTATTTACCACGGCTTGCAGACGCGCAGTTGCACGCACTAGTCTCCCACGACTCTTGCGTTATTTTTGTGTATCTATTTGTTTACATTTTCTTGTGTTGTCCTCAGTTGAGCTAATAGGTTTAACCTGTAAACAGTTCGTTGATTATTTCCAGTGCGGTTAGTACAGTACAGTACAATTGTTTTGTTTCGTCAAGTGCTGTGTACTGTAGGATGGTTTATCCGGCCGAATCGTTATCCGGCCAGGGGCTCGGTCCCGTGGTGGCCGGATATGAGGGGTTCTACTGTAGCACACGATTTAATTTTTGAAGCAGTTTTAGTGTATCAAATTGAGAAATGTAAAATTCTTGGAATTGTTATCCTGAGAAATTTCCCAATTCATAATGACATTTTCTTGTTCAATTATTTCTAAATTACCTATATTTTGCATATTTGAATGTAAGTCTGAAGTTGAATCAAAACCTTTTTAAGAAATAGGTGATTTTCTATTATGTGCACCTGTGATGTTAGTTTGCATGAATGGAATATTTAACCAGGATGGGCCTGCAATTTGCAAATTATGAGTTTTGATTTTCAACTTTTGATTAGACATTGACAGATGATTTTTCATTATTTATAGGAATATCAACATGGTTCAAATGATCTGCTCTTTTATTGTCTCTATAACTTTGCGAACATTGTCTTGAAAATTCTTTTTAACGTGCCATAGATGAACGATTAATTTTATCCTGTACTACTTTTTTTCATTTCTAAATATCTAATTTTACATAATTTAGGAAATTTTTTTGCCTTGCTTGAGGAATATCAACATTGTTAAATTATAAATTCTGCTTCGCTGTTTTCAGAGCTTTCATTAACACTTTTTAAATTTGGTTTTGTGGATGAATTGGAATAATTGTTTTCATTTTCCTCTATTACGATTATTAGCTGAACAATAATAATAATAATAATAATAATACTTTATTGTCATGGACATATATACATGTATTGACAATGTCAGAATTGTTGAACGTTACATTGTTCTTAGTCTTACTAGAGCAGTAAAAAAACAAAACTTAGCGGTTATAAAATAGTAACAATGCATGTATTGCCGTGTAATGTAATAAATGTAAACAATTTTAAAAACAACGTAAAAATTGATAATAATAAACTAATTAATAAATAAGTATATAAATAGATAACATCACAAAAATTCAACAAGTTAACAAAAAAATAAAGACTATTAGTAAGAAAACAGTTAACAAGAACAAAAATAAACTATTTAAAGAGTCAACAAAGCAAAAAGGTATTGATCAACGGACAATATATTACAGAGTTATGCCAGGGGTGTTCTAGGAATTCCTCAATGTTATAAAAAGGATTTGCTAACAGCCAGTCATTGAGTTTTTAAGAAAAACCTTACAACTATACAATTTAACAAAATAACTTAACTTATTATAGACTTTTTTGCACATGACAGAATGGCTATTTAACATTTTACTTAATCGGCATTGTTGAAAAAAAAACTAATATTATCTTTATTACGTGTATTGTATGGATGTAGGTCTTCATTAAGTATCATTTCTGGTAAATTTTTTTAAGGAGTAAAGCAGCAAGTTCAAAAATGTAAAGATTGACGACAGTGTTAATTTTTAAACTAATGAATATAGGCTTGCAATGATCAAATGGGGCTGAGCCATTAATTATTCTAATAACCCTCTTCTGCAATTTCAAAATCTCAACAATCCTTGGAGAGTTACCCCATACAAGCCAAACAGTATTTCATTATTGACTGAAAGAAAGCGAAATATTGCCATCCTAATATAATCTGTCGTTACACAATGTTTCAGACGTCTCAATAGAAATATAACTCTAGACAGTCTAGTTTTAATGTGGTCTATATGTGTTCCCCAGGTCAGCTGGTGATCAATAAAAAATACCAAGAAACTTAACATTATTAACGGTGTCCAACTCTACAAGTTCCTGATTGTATGGCCTTAAGCTAAATATTACATTTTCAGTTTTACTTTTATTTAAGAGATAACCATTGGCTCGAAACCACACACCTGCCTCTTCTAAAGAGCTCCTCACCAAATCATTCAGCTCTACAATATCATTTGAAACATTCAAGAAAGTTGTGTCATCAGCATAAAGGAAAGTTCTACTAATAACATTTACAGGCAAATCATTAATACTTATTAAAAATAACAAAGGCCCCAAAACCGAGCCCTGCGGCACTCCATATTTTAGGGACAACTTCTTGAGACCATTCTCCATCGATAAAAACCCACCTGCCTTCTATTTTCTAGATAGGACTTGAAAAGCCTCAATGAGCTACCCCCCGAAAAACCATAAAAATTAAGTTTTTCTAATAGTTCCGAGTGATCAACACAGTCGAAAGCTTTGCTCAGGTCACAAAACGTTACCTGAGCAAAGGCCCTGCTCTCAAAGGCCTGCAAAATTTCAAAAACCAAACTATCTATGGCATCAAGCGTGGCTTTACCCCTCCTAAAACCAAACTGAAATTTGGTCAAAATGTTTTTCTCTCTTCCAAAAAAGTAACAACTTGTTCATAAATTATAATTTCAATCAATTTGGATACAACAGGTACAATTGAGACTGGGCGATAACTTTCAGGTTTATCTCTCGGAACCTTTCTTGTAGATAGGACAAACTCTGGAGATTTTAAGCTCTTCAGGAAAATTTCCTTCTTTAAAGTAAACAGTTGACACATTTTAGTAATAGGTTCGACAATAAGAGGTAGTATTTGCTTCAAAAGAGTATTAGACATGTAATAATAATCATTGCTGTAAGAATCACTCAAATGTTTTGCGGCCTTAAGAACATCATCTGTTGACACGAATTTCCACTCAAATAAGCTAATATTACTTTAAACTAACTGGGCAAACATTTTTAAGGAGAGCTTTTAGTAGTAACAGCAGGTTTTTCGATGGCTTTTTTTGCTTCAACAACTGCTTCTATACAATAATTGTTAAACATATTTGGTGAGATCAAGGGCTCTTGGCCTTTTGCCATGTTACAGTTTTTCTTTATTAAGGACCAAGCTGCCTTACACTTGTTCTTGCTAGAATCTATTAGCTGACTGTTAATAAGCTACTTTGGCAGCAGAAATGTTATTGGTGTACTCTCTCTTTAGCACTTTCAGCTGATTTTTAAACTGTATTACTACCAGTATTCTTGTACAAAAAATCAAGAGACAACAACCTATCCTTTAAAGTTTGCCAAGTCAGATGTATACCAACACTATTTTACAAGAAATAAACAAGAAATAAACAAATATTTACTACCTATGGATCCAGATAATAAAATCACTATCCATCACAGCTGATTACAGACACCATTCCCATTGCCTAGTTGTTAACAGTAAAACATGCTTTAAATGGCATGTTAGTTCAGATCACATGCTTATATAAAGGTTTGTTCACGTTTCGGTAAAGCTGTCATTCTACTTTGAAAGCATGTGGAAAACATAAGTGTGACATTCTGTGATGCAAAACGTTTTCCTCGTGCAAAACTTACATCCATAGCCTGCCAAAAGAGGTAGTCACTTCAAAAATTTCTTTAAAAATATTCTTATTTTGTGTAATAAAGCAAATCTAAAACTGGTGCTATGTTTATGAAAATTAAATGTTTGTTTGGGTAAGCATAAACATGAAATAAATAATAAAAATCCAAAAGTATCTACAGACAGTTGTAGAACTATGGGGTACTTAGTAGATTAAAAATTAGAAATTAGTGCCGGTTGCCACAGATTTGATTTTCACATTTATTAAGTACAATAATATAATAATAACAATACTGTAAACTAAGCCATTTTACTAAACATTTAATAAATTAAATTCATTCTCAAGTTTGTATACTTATTTGTATGAGTTTGTGAGTGCTTTATGATGAAATTTGGCAGTATATGTTAATCCCCGAAGAATATCAGAACTAGTAGATTTTACTAGTAAGTGAACCGTGCAGAATTTACGATCCCTGAATTGTTTTAATCTTACTCTGTTGAATCGATTCACTCACCAACTATCCGGTTCCGCAGTTCACTTCCGGACAGTGAAAACACATTCTCCTGGTGCCCATTGTCGGGGAAGTACTTGGTCTCAATCTCCAATGAGAACTTTTCAACAAACGGACAAGTGTAGCGGGTCTTAGTGTAGGGGTAGGCGTTCCAAGCCTCTTCCTCCACGCTGAGCGCAGACTTCGGCAGCAGACTTTTGAACCATCCTGGAGAGACAAGGTTAGAATAGAATTATCTCAAGAAAATGCATTACATTATGAGTGATCTCAATTTTCTACACATAGCACAGCTACAGTGGTAAGGGTTGATTTTAATGTAAGTGTCAAGTAAAGTTCTATTTCACCTTCCACTTCAAGCTCTTTTGTAGCCTAGGTGTCTCTGATCTCGTACAATCGGTGCAATACAAAAACAATTAAGGGCTCACTGTGTTGCTGTCATAAAACAATGTTTATATAGATCAGTTGATTACATTTGACTGACTCTAAATTTTCACAACTTTAGAGTCCAAGATGGGATTTTATGCTGTTTTAAAGACCAGAGTGGCATAGCCCAGAGGGATTTTTGAATAAGAATAGGCCTATATTCATACCAGCGAACATAAGAATACCCATTTAAAATTTCAGTACAGTCGGTTGAATAGTTTACACGCAAAAACAAACAAACCAAACAAACAAAGGCACTTTCGCATTTACGATATTATTAGGATTAATATTGAACATTTTGGGAGATGAAGGAGGTAATAAGAACTCACCTGGTAAGTGACTGCCGACATGGTATATCTTATGGGTGTACTGGCCCTGACCTCCTGGTCCATTGTTGTAGGGTTCGTTAACCAGGATCTCAACACCACTCCCAGCGCCCTTGCTCTCCTCTCGGCTCTTCTTCTGCTCAAGACAAACCAAAACAACCAGTGACATTAGTTTCTTTTGTGGGTATACTGGCCCTGACTTTCTGGTCCGTTGCTGTAAGGTTTGCTAACTAGAATCTCGACCCCACTCCCTGCGCCCTTTTTTTTTACTGAGTAGGGGCCGCCTCCTATCGAGATCCATGAGGAAGAATTAGGGCATTAAATCTCAAAGAAGTCATGTCTTCCCGGAAGAAGGGGAGGTCATTTCTGAACTAGCCTCTCCAGTCAAAGTAGGCAGGGGGTGGCATACCCCCTTGATGAGGCTAGCAAGAACCTCTGAGGTTAAGGGAACAAACCCCACCAACTCCAACAGTCATCTCCCACAGTAGACTAGATGAATTGCCCTTGAACCCCAGAATATCAACATTTGCAGTTAGTGATGTGCCGTTCCTGGACATAAGGTTGCCCAGATTTAAGTGACACATCGGTTTTTGCTGTGCCCAGTTGTAGGTTCAACTGGAAGGTATAAACTAGCCAGAAGTGATCCCTGCTGCGTGACCCCCTAGGATTTCAAACCCACCCCCAGTGCCCTTGCTCTCCTGTAGGTTCTTCTTCTGCTCAAGACAAACCAACCAATCAATGACATTAATACATAATTGGCTGAGCATTAGCGAAGCTTATCACTCATGGTACTAAAAAACTCATTTTTGTATGCCCATTTCTGCCTAGGCGTCTATCTGTCTGTCTGTCTGCACAAAATCTTGAGAATCTACTATCTATACTATAGATTGAAATTTTTGTGGTTTCATTTTTATATGAGAAACACAGAGTTCGGCTATGATGAATTTCACTCCATGTGATCTGGCTGAGCATTCGCAAATATTTTTAAATTGGTCTTAAGAGTATTCGTGACGGAAATGAGAAAAGTAGACTAAATAAATTTGTATGCAAGCTGTTATAATCATATGAAATTGTAAAATGTGACATATAACAATCACGTATACAATAACAATAGAGTGTAAAGTCATTGTTAAAAGTTGGTGAGAAGATTTGATTTCAGCGAAATCTTGCATTATAGTGCTCTCCTTATCTCATCACAACTTTTATTATTTAAACCCTGCTATGAAACCTAACTCAATGGACAAAAATATGAATGTATCATGTGGCAAGATATCTCAAGAAAAGTCATCGGTAGAATTTAAATTGTGCTTGAAACTTCATTTATAGATAGACAAGAATGAATTCTATGGTGCATGGTACAACTATGGAATTTGGCTGAGCTATATTCAGTATGCTGACAATTTGTCTGTAGGTGGGTATGCTTGTCTATCTGTCCGCAGGATGTTGCAAGAATAAAATGGTCTATACACTTGAAATTTACATCCATCCTCAGCGAAGCGTGTTACATGCCCCGTCTTATGGCATACTCTACCATACACACAAAAGAAAAGAAAATTGCAGGATCTTTGAAACATTTCAGGATCTAAGAAGTATGGAAAGTTATGGAGGTATTGCAAGAAATACACAAGGAGCTTCCCGATCAATAAATTGTAGATTGTATTACACTCTGTTGATAGGGACACATAACACAGCATTATCATACGTCTAACTCTCACAACCTTTATCAAAAACTAAAATATTATAATCAGGTATGTATAACAGACCAGCCTTGTAAATCTAAAATCCAGAATCTGATTAAAATTAAACTTTGTCGATCACCTAACAAAATATAGCATTATACTTCTAACATTAAACTCCAGCTAAACTACGCCTTTCTAGATAAGAGGTACAGAATAGATCAGCATTATATGGCTAACAACTACAGAATAAATCTTAAATTAAGTCTTTCTGGATACGAGACATGTAATAAATCAGCATTATAAGGCTTATAACTACAGATTACATCTGAAACTAAGTCTTTCTGGATTACGTACAAATAGATCAGCACTATATATATATATATATCAGACAATGATATCAACTATATAGCCTACTTCAGCTAAAATTCTGCATTCTGGATCAGGGGCATAATGGACCAGCCCTATATATCCATCAGCTATATGAACTATACTTCAGCTAAAATTCCACCTTTCTGGATCAGGGAAATAATGAATCAGCCTTATATATCCATCAACCATATCACCTATACTTAAGCTAAAATACAGATATTTTGGATCAGGGACATAATGGATCAGCTCTATATATATCCATCAACCATATCACCTATACTTAAGCTAAAATACTGCTATTCTGGATCAGGGTCATAATGGATCAGCTCTATATATCCATCAACTATACTTCAGTTAAAATTCCGCTATTCTGGATCAGGGACATAATGGATCAGCTCTATATATATCCATCAACTATACTTCAGTTAAAATTCTGCTATTCTGGATCAGGGACATAATGGATCAGCTCTATATATATCCATCAACTATACTTCAGTTAAAATTCTGCTATTCTGGATCAGGGACATAATGGATCAGCTCTATATATATCCATCAACTATACTTCAGTTAAAATTTCGCTATTTTGGATCAGGGATCATAATGGATCAGCTCTATATATATCCATCAACTATACTTCAGTTAAAATTTCGCTATTTTGGATCAGGGTCATAATGGATCAGCTCTATATATATCCATCAACTATACTTCAGTTAAAATTCTGCTATTCTGGATCAGGGTCATAATGGATCAGCTCTATATATATCCATCAACTATACTTCAGTTAAAATTTCGCTATTTTGGATCAGGGTCATAATGGATCAGCTCTATATATATCCATCAACTATACTTCAGTTAAAATTCTGCTATTCTGGATCAGGGTCATAATGGATCAGCTATATATATCCATCAACTATACTTCAGTTAAAATTCCGCTATTTTGGATCAGGGTCATAATGGATCAGCTCTATATATATCCATCAACTATACTTCAGTTAAAATTCTGCTATTCTGGATCAGGGTCATAATGGATCAGCTCTATATATCCATCAACTATACTTCAGTTAAAATTTCGCTATTTTGGATCAGGGTCATAATGGATCAGCTCTATATATCCATCAACTATACTTCAGTTAAAATTCTGCTATTCTGGATCAGGGACATAATGGATCAGCTCTACGGTATATATCCATCAACCATATCAACATACTTCAGCTAAAGTTCCACCTTTTTTAGCTCAGGGACGTATAATGAATGAATCAGTATGGCCAAAAACTACAGACGTCAACTAAAATTTAACCCCTTAATAGACTAGCAAAATGGGAAAATACATGTTAACTATACCAAACAAATGAGGAAGATGTGAGTTGCATAAATCAGAACAAAACCAAATTGTTAAAAATGACAATTTTGTTCTTAGTGTATTGAATTGTTGTGCATGTACAATGCACATAAAGCCCATTTTGAAATGTAGTAAGGGCAAATAAATTTTACACTTTTAATGCTAACTAAAATTAGATTAAGACATACAAACAAAATATGCAATTTGTATTTAGTTAGAATGTAGTTGTATTTTGAAATTTTCAAATCAATATTAATACAATACATATGAGAATATAGTATACACAAATAACAACAAAAAATATATGATTATACAAGTAATATTGCAAATCATATTTAACTCAATAATTTAAGTAAAATATGAAAAAAATATTTTGTATCCTCCAAAGCAATTCTGAAATTAACCAGTTATTAAAAAGAGCAAAGGTTACTCAACTGAGAAAAAAAAAACAAGATAAAGTGGAAATGTTTAACTGTTTGGAAAATGTCTTGCTTTACTTAAGCTAAAATATCATTTTCAGTAATAAGTCGTTTGTTCCTGTGCATAATATAAAACAAGTATTTATTTTAATTTTAAAAAAATTGATGTGTTTCTACAATAATTAACATGATTTCTACTTTGATAAAATACAATTTTGCTCGCAAATAAAATATGATATTCTTTTTTATACATAAATATATCATTAATTAACAATAGAATTGAGTAAAAGTACGTTAAGTATATATAATCATCTCAAAACCAATTTTCTCCATTTAGGAACCTTTCTGTTTAATGTGATACAAATCACAAAGTTTGGAATTGGAACAGCTGTAGAACATTGTTGAAAACTTAATTTCGCAGAAGCAATCTAGTTATGGAAGTCACAACGGAGTGGTGCTTTACTGATATCCATTTTCATAATTACAATGTATGAGTTCCCTTAAATATTATAATCTTTATGATACTGTGTATATTTATTTCCTTTAACTCTACCTCAAGTAGATAATTTCAATGGTTTATCACGAACAAGTAAGTTATGAAGAAGCTCTAGTACGATAAAGTCTACAATAATGTTTTTATGCATTTAGCGTTTTCAGATATATACAAATGTTGACGTCCCAATAACGAAATTCCCAAAAAACATTATTGCCTATTATCAAGAGATTGAACTGTTTCAAAGAGAGATAGGTACTTATGCATTATACTGACAACTCTTTGTATGTATTCGGTTGTTATTGTTTTTTCCTTAATTATTATCTCATATTGATGTTGCCCTATTTTTTTTATTATCCATGTTATTGTACTGTTGGGAGTATTTTATGAATCAACTTATTACATCTGTGTTGTTGTAACTTATATATGTTGTAGAATTTAATAATTTAGGTACCTTTTAACCCTATTCTAATGCACAGTACATGTCAGCATCTTGCTTTTCACAATTTAATATAGTAAGTTTTCATATTACTGTATATTGTGATTGCATTTACATAATGATCAATTCGTTGGAAGAGAAATAAATAGGATTTCACATAAGCACCTTCTTGGACTTGTATTTACCCATCCTGCCCACATTTAAATCTACCCATATAGTCTTAGAACTCATTTAAATCTACCCATATAGTCTTAGAACTCATTTAAATCTACCCATATAGTCTTAGAACTCATTTAAATCTACCCATATAGTCTTAGAACTCATTTAAATCTACCCATATAGTCTTAGAACTCATTTAAATCTACCCATATAGTCTTAGAACTCATTTAAATCTACCCATATAGTCTTAGAACTGAGAGACAAAGAGGGCCTTTTTGCATTGTATACGCACACAACCTGGTTTTTCTTGAAATTGATCGAGGAACTTTTCCTAAGGAAGGAATCGATCGTCAGCCACACTAGTTATGGTGGAGGCGAAATGGGAGTGTACAAAGGGTTAAAAATATAAAACAATGATTTTTTTTAGATCATATTTTTTCTTGCTTGACACACATAATACCAACTGTTTGGCACATAAATAATAGTTATATCATCATCAGACAGATCAAGAACTGAAAGTCGCCACTTTCAAGGTCAGTGTATGGATAGCTGGCTCTGTATTTATCTGTTTCTTATGGTTGGTTGTAAATATGTATAATTGCTCTACAAACAATATTATCTAAGAAAAAATATCATACATATAATACTTTCGATACCCTCTTATTTCTACATCCACCAAAACTAGAGTGGCTTACAATCAATTTTTGTCTTAGAGAAAAATTTCTCTATAAATTCCAAGAAAAGCCGGGTTGTGTGCTTTTATAAAATTTAAATTCGTTATTAACTTGTCATAGCCGCATCCTAAACCTATTCTACCCAGGGTAGTCTTTGCAAAAAAAAACTTATCTACCAACCCAATTACCTGACTCATGAACGTGGTTCAACCTGCCATACACGTGGGTCGACAACCCTACCAGGAAGCCAAACGATACCCAGATGTAACCTACGTATGCCTTTGGGTAGGGTGGGAGCCAGCACATGTTTGACAATAATTATTTTTTTATTTTTAACCTAAAACATACAAAAAGTTAGTGCGAATGTTGAGTTTAGCTCCAGTTAGTGCAGCGTCTGGAATTGGATGCTGACAGACCTGACTCCCAGAATTCAGTCATGCTCATCTGAAGAGATAAAAAAAGTCAGTGACGAATAAGCTCAAAACGAACACTTTACATTATTTTCACATCAGAGACACCTAGACTACAATATATAAAAATATTGTGTAATACAGGTGAAGAGGTATTCTTGTTATTCTCAGCTGTGTGTTTGATGAACCAATGAGAATACCTCTTCACTATATTACACTATATTTTGTAGTCTAAATGTCTCTGATATCAAAATAATGTAGAGAGCTCATTTTAAACTTCTTCATCACAGATTTTTTTTGGATCTCTTTAGACAAGCATGATTCCTGATTCTGGGAATAGGGTACGTGACAGCGTCAGATTCCAGATGCTGCACTAAGAGGAAGGTGAACTGGAGCTAAACTCAACATTTATATTTAATCAACCCTTCCCACCATAGTTATGTGAAGTTAGTGTGGTTGGTATAATGCATACAATACTGAGAAATCTTAAGAAATTTTATGGACATCTGTCTCACCACTACAGGTCATGCTTTTCAGAAACTGGTATCTTCTCTCCTTTCAAATGCTTAAAAATAAGAGCTGGAATATAATTGCTCTGTCTAATTAAACACATTAAACATGTTTAATTGTTATAAACATAAAATTATTAAACATGTATTGTTTTTATTTCTGTTGAATATATACAACAATCGTAAATAATAAATTTATAATAAGTGTTCAAGGTTTGCAATTAGAAAATTTTATCCTTTCAAAAGTTTTATAGGGATATTGTCATATCCTGGAGATAACATAAGTAAATGAAGAAATGGATTTACTTTCAATATTTGTTTCAATATAAAATTAGGAAAACATTGTTGTTATTGTTATTTTTAGAACATGATCAAACCAATGAACATGATCAATCAATGATGTCCTTTTCTATAGGTCCATTTCTAGAAATCTTTCTTTCATTTAATGTTATTTAAGCACACTGTTGTAATTTGGGAAACATGCATTAGCAAACTAACAAGTGGTTAGTTTCCTTAATTTTGTTCTCAACACGTGCTGTAAACTTCATTAGTTAAAAGTGTTGTAGACTAGCTGGTTTAAAACTCATATTTGTGCTAATTTTACTAATAACGAAACATTTCTTGAATTTGTACTGCAATTTTAGATGTCTAAAAATGTTATTTTATATACATTTTTAAAACAGTAAAAATCTCTTACACTACTCTAGATGTGTGTTTTGTGGATTTGATCTAGTTTTGTACTCATCACACGGACTTTTGAAGTTCCAATGTTAGTCTTATGAGTCTTTTTGTTTCTAAATAGACTAATTTTAAAAGAGCTAATTACTGAAACACATGTTCTTTACCCAACAGTTAATCTCAATCCTCTAACCAACTTAAGATCAACTGATTTACAACATTCAAAAACCAACTTAACTTAAGCTTATTTCATTGTGATGGTTCAAACTTGTTATTATAAAGGACCTGATTGAAATTATGTCGTTATCTGCAGGTCCTAGAGACTTGAAACTTGGTTCTTGCCTTCTTCTTGGTCCAAGGAAAAACCCTACTGATTTTGTAGTCTAAATGTCAAAGGCCAGTCTGTCTGTCTGCCCGTCTGTGCGATAAATCTTGATAGAAAGCTCCTAAAGATTTCAAATTGGTACATATATTGGTCTTGATCCAAGGAAGAGCTTTATTGGTTTTGGGGTTCAGAAATATAAGGGCAGTCTGTTCTTGTGTCTGTCCGTTTCTGCTAATTCTTTCATTACATTCAGTCTGGTCTAACAATACTACATTATATTGGTTTATTAAATATTTTATATGCAACAATTCAAGAATGAAAAGGTTTAACATTTGGAGAAATTAGAGATCTTATTTCAGTTTTGAAGGTCTGTATCTTAAAGATAAACACCAGTAAACAATTTTTTTAGACTACAGTCTGACTAACAAACTCAAACAGATAGTAACTGTGCTTGCTGTGATAACAGTAACCTACACAAATAAATCAAAATAAATAAACTGATAGAACTGAGTATCAAAATACCAAATTAGCTGTAACTATGTTCCCAGACCGTAAAATTTATGAAGGATAGCTTTCTTGCCCTTTGATCTATTGACTTTAAAATCAATTGGGTTCTTCTTTGGAATCCAATTATGAGTACGTATTGAATTAAGTAGGGGTATGTACCAAGTTTCCTTACTCTTAAGAGCTATCGGACGGACATAATATACATGAATTCAATAAGGATCAATCGGATCCTTAGTAAAATCTAAAATGTATTTATTAAACAGAACTTAATTGAGACATTTTGATAAGCGGAAAGGAACACTGTTAATTAAATTAATAACACAAATGCAACTACCTTCCTGACAACTCCACACAAACCAAGGGGGATTGGTCACACAGCTCCCATTCAACCCCCCTCCCACCCCTCACCGTTAACCTACTGGGTGGGTCTGCCATTAGTCTTACTATTTAACTGTTGGCTGCACTGCCTCGCACTCGCACTCCTTCGTTAATAACGCAGTCTTTCTTGAAATAAATTTTATTGATGCACGGTTTCCATTTTCTTCACTCAAGAAGATTTTATTCGCGTCAACTGCGAATTTTATACTGCATTTGGAATTTAAAACGGTTCATCGATAGAAAACTATTAGCTATACACAAATTAAATAAAATAAAACGATTAATGAAGACAGTCAGAAAATTATTTATTACAGGATAATTATAATTTAAAGTAACAATACCAAATAGCAGAAAGAGGAAAAAGGGAAAATGATTTAGTCAATAAAAATTTATTAATCGATCTAAACAAAACGGAGAGCTGCCCACAAGCTACTTCATTTATAAGTAATAAATAATAACCAAGGATATTTCCCACAATGAAATAAATTGCTAGAAATATTAATAAAAAATAGACTAGAAATAGAAATATAAACATTGCACATTCTCTCTATCACACGAACTCGCACTAAGCATTTATCGTACACAAAAATTGCCAACAAATAGCATATAAGCTACACGAAAAATATAAATTTTGCTATCATAACATGGGGAATTGCAGGCATTTAAAGTAAAATGAGTAGTTGAATAAGAGTTAAAGTAATAAAGTCAGGCCCAGGACAACTTAGGATATGGACATGTTTCAAAATTAATTTCTTAAAATCAAAATTAGTTTAAAATACATTTAAATCCTGAATATAATAATTTATACATATACATAATGAGAAAAATCATAAACTTCTCTTAAACAGGTTTTTCTTGGATCTGGTAACAAAATTGTTCCAAAATACTATTTTAAATGACTATAATTCGTAATTGAGTGATAATTTTTTCCTAGCTGTAGTGAATGTGTTTTAATAAAGGGCCGTGACTAAAAAATGTTTTAATAAAAATTTCATCCAATAAATGATTCCTCCATCTTAGACAACTAACTAACTTACGTACAATCTGGCCCTGCTGGGAAACCTTATTACCATGTCCACAAAATGATGGCTCTACAATAAAACCCATCTTATAGTATAAGTGATTTCTAGTAATAACTAGCACAAAGGTCTAATTAAACTGATCTGTACAAAATTGAACAAGATCAGCTAGTGAGAAAATGATATGTGTGTTTTTCTTTAACTCAGGAGTATTTGAACCGTACTATTACGGCCACCTGAAACAGAAAATTTTTACGTAAGTGTATATTTTCAAATTAGTGAAAATAGTTATGACTTTTGCAAAATCTATTGAAACTATTTTGCAGTAGAATATTGAGTTCATACTTGTTTCTACATGATGTCTTCATTGCAGTAAACTTTCATAGAGCTAGTTGGAAATAAACCAACAAATTTTTGTATTTAATCAAAAAGTGACTAAGTACAGAGTTACTCTTGACTTCTATAGAGAAATTCCCCTATCAACCAAGAAAGAAATCAATCAAGAAATCCTAGTTTTTGTGGAGATCCAAGTATGAGCGTATCAAAAGGGTTAAAAATATGAAATAATTTTTTCTCAAATCAAATTTTTCCTAGCTTAAAACACACTTAAAATCAACTGTCATGCACATAAATAAATGGTAAAACACGTCAGCTAACTATACAGGGTGAGGCAGACCATCCGTTCACCATGTATTGCGGCTACACCGGAAAACCTACCTTCTTTGTTTTAACGAAAACCCCCAAGAATATTTCAACCGCAAAGAATTTGGAAAAATAATTGTAACACCCAAAATAGCACTTTGGAAAGGGGGGCTACCATTTTTTAAAGATTTTACAATGTAAAGTTAGGCTGAGACGAACCTCATTTTAAAGGTCTATATTTACTGATCGTTTTGAAAAGTTTTAATTTATTTAACTTTTTGTATACAAGGTGGTCCAAAATGTCAAACGTTTTAAGGTTTCACATGTTTTTTTTTATGTTACCAAATTAAAAATGTTAGTAAATCCAAATTATTATCTAAGGTACTTACAGACGTACTCTTTCTTAAAACATGCATGTTACAATCATCACTTTTCAGAACATTTCCAATTATTTAAAATAGATTAAATTTAGGATATTTCAAACTCGTAAAACTTAAAACATTCAAATAGCAAAGTATGACTTTCATTACACCCATCAATACCTCTCTTAAAAACTAAAATATGTTCAATTTAAAGTTTGGCTTTATCTTGGATGGTTGAGAAATGGCACCTCACCCTGTATACATACCCTTACAGTAATGACTCTCAGTGTCTTCATCTAGTTGTCTGACAAAAATAAAACTACTATTATTTAAGCGTTTAACAGTCTAAATTATATTCTTTAATATTTTTAACTCTTTCGGTACCCTTAAATTTTGACCACCATTAAAATTAGGACAGCTGATGATCAATTTCATTCTTAGAAAACAATCTCCTATATATTTCAAGAAACAACAAGATGTGTGCTTATACAGTGCAAATCAGCTCTAAGCTCCTAGACCAGAACTAGCACACCGATACGACTTTCAGCTGTATAAAAACAGTTTTCGATTCTATTAAATCACACTCGCAGATGTGGACACACAAAGAAAGCAATCCCTCTCGTTACAAAGAATTAAAAAGAAAACAGCTGTGCCATGCATTGAAGAGGAGATTGGAGGAAGACTTAACAACTCTTTCCAAAGGGCGGGTGGTGAATGAGGGGGGGTGTTGAGAGGACCGATGGGTGAAGGGGGTGGGGACTGTAAAGCTTGTCATTACAGTGCTTCTGGTCCTTGTGACCAGCAACAATTGCGGCATTGTCTCTGCCAGTGCCAAGGCAGTAACCAGCACTGTCCAGTCCTATATTATATTTCTTCTTTATAGCAAAGGGTCTCTAGTGTTGCGGAACTTATTGTCAATCTTCAGATGAGTTCTTTTATTTTATTTTTTGTTGGACGCTGATATGGGTTAAGGGCTAACTGTAGTAAAACAACTTTGAGTTTTGCCATATCAGAAACAACGTTAATTCTTAGCAAATATTCCTCCCTATTTTATTTTAATTCAAAATTTGGGACTTCGGTATTATTAAAAGGCTCCTACTTTTGGAAAAGTTTTTAGACAGAAAAGAATTCATTTGACTTCATGTGAAAATTACATGTCATTATGACGATCGGTTCTTGTTTTATGCCACCCAAAATAAAGCAAAGGAGACCACTCTGTTCATATGTACTCATAGTTATTGGGCTGCATAAGTAGGTTTAAATTAGGTTATCATAAATATGCCACTAGTAGTACTAAATTCACTGATGCCCCTATCTATTATTTGTATTTGTATTTGTACTTAGGCTATATAAGTAGGTAAATACAAGTAAGTATCATAAATATAAATATGTTAATGATCGCTCACGTAATCTGAGCTTGAATTTAGTTACTATCTCGAGGGATGTTTTTCCTTTTTCGTCAGAAAAGCGTAGTTGCGCCGAAGGCTGCTTAGATGGCCAGGGGCATGCATTTGCGATCAGTACCTTCCCGACCTCAGGTCACGGTTACGATAGTCCACCTTTTCCGACGTCAGATCATGTAGGACAATATGGCACGTGATCTTAGATCGGGAAATTACCGATCAGAAATGCCCCTAACCAGTGCGGGCTTTGGTGGCCAGCGCCGTCCCGCACTTCTGACGTTAAAAGAGAAATATATCTTGAGATAGTACCAGAATTCAAGCTCAGATCATGTAAGCATGCGTAAAGGTCATCTTTAACTTTGGTACTACTAGTAACATACGTTACTAGTAGTACCAACGATAACCTTATCTAAACCTACTTAAGTAGTCCAATAACCAATAGTAGATAAGGACAGAGTGGCCTCTTCTCGCCGACATCGCCTCCTTTCGGGAGACAGAAAACACGTCATAATGACATGTAATTTTCACAGTAAGGCGAATAAGATCTGATCTTACTACTAATGTAGTTTTTAGGTATCCTGTATTAAAAACTCTCCCAAAAAGAGTGGCATCCAGATAATACAAAATACCAAAATCCTAATTTAAAATATTCTAGGTGTCTCCTGTGTAGAAGCGATGCAGAGTTCGTTTTGAGCTTCTCTGTCGCGAATTTATTTGGATCCTCGGAGATGTAAATGACTCCAGATTCTAGGAGTCAAATCTGTGACAGCGTTAGATACCAGACGCTGCACTAAGAGGAAGGTGAACTGGAGCCAAACCCAACATTAACAAAATATAGTGTGTTCAGCTAATACAATAATGGCTTATTCAGCGAAAAAATATTGCATCTCAATATTCATGAGTGCTGCAAAACAACACACTCTCGGGGAGGAGTGGAGGGGGAAAATACATAAAACATAGCGACAATGTCCACATGTGGGAAACAAATCACATGCGCTTGAACTGTAATTAGCATTCACGAGCAATTAGCTGAGTCACTCATTCGTGACAAATTAATTATGACCATAGGCCACACGTTTCGACTGTAGTTGCAAATGTCTTCAAGCAAAATATGATTTGTTACTTTATTTTTACATGGCCTTTTCTTTGTTGCGTTAGGAAAAGAATCTGAGAAATTGCACTTAGTCCTAAAAATGCCTTTGCTCTGCTTCCGAAGTGAAAGAATATTCTAGATGGGTACGTTTGTGAGTAGGGCCTCCATCCTTGGAGGAAGGGGAAGCCAGCTCTGCCCCAGCCTCTCCAGTCAAAGCTGTCAGGGGGTGGCATACCCTTATGTCGAGGCTAGCAACACCCCTTAACACTTAGGAGCCCACCAACCCTAACAGTCATCTCCCGCAGTAGACTAGACCTATCTATCTACCCTTGCACCCTATATCTTGACATTTCTAGAGGCTGGAATCTTCCAGAGATGGGACAGATCTTCCCATCTAAGCACTCCACAGATTGGAAGTTCCCAGTGGCTAAAACAATCAATAGACCAGTAGTTCACTCCAAGAGGATGGACATCTCCAGAATCTAGGGGCTAGAAACTTCCAAAGGCCTAAACATTCTATGAATTGGAAGCTCCCAGTGGCTGAAATATTCAACAGACCCGTAGTTCACTCCAATACGGTGGACCTCTCCAGAATGTAGGCGCTAGAAACTTCCAAAGGCCTAAACATTCTATGAATTGGAAGCTCCCAGTGGCTGAAATATTCAACAGACCAGTAGTTCACTCCAATACGATGGACCTCTCCAGAATGTGGAGGCTAGAAACTTCCAGAGGCCTAAACATTCTACAGATAACAAGCTCCCAATTGCTGAAACATTCCAGAAACCAGTAGTTTACTCTCAGATGATGGACCTCTCCAGAATGTAGGGGCTAGAAACTTCCAGTGGCCTAAACATTCTATGAATTGGAAGCTCCCAGTGGCTGAAATATTCAACAGACCAGTAGTTCACTCCAATACGATGGACCTCTCCAGAATGTGGAGGCTAGAAACTTCCAGAGGCCTAAACATTCTACAGATAACAAGCTCCCAATTGCTGAAACATTCCAGAAACCAGTAGTTTACTCTAAGATGATGGACCTCTCCAGAATGTAGGAGCTAGAAACTTCCAGAGGCCTAAACATTCTACAGATAACAAGCTCCCAATTGCTGAAACATTCCAGAAACCAGTAGTTTACTCTAAGATGATGGACCTCTCCAGAATGTAGGAGCTAGAAACTTCCAGAGGCCTAAACATTCTACAGATAACAAGCTCCCAATTGCTGAAACATTCCAGAAACCAGTAGTTTACTCTAAGATGATGGACCTGTTCAGAATGTAGGGGCTAGAAACTTCCAGTGGCCTAATCACTCTACAGATTGGAAGCTCCCGGTGACTGAAACATTCCACAGACCAGTAGTTCAAGAGGATGGACATCTCCAAAGTCGGAATAACTAGAAGCTAGAATCTTCAAAATTGACACATGGTTGCGGCCATCAGAGGCCAACTTTTCGTAGAAACATTAACCTTTCAGAAGCTCCTAGTTGCCATGCTTTTCAGATGCTGAGACATTAATTGGATCAAAGTCTTATAGAGATAAGGAAGTTATCGAGGCTGAAAAGTCTAAATACAGGTAAACACAGGAGTTCCAAAATTGACAGCTATTACTAAATCAAATTTCCATAAGCTGGAAATTTCCATATTTGAAAGTATAAAGATCACTTTTAGCAAATGTTGTTGTCAATGTTAAGTATTTTAACTTTTAGTTAATTTTTATTATTTAAGATTAAGTTTGCATCCACCCACTTTATCATCTCGTTGTTAATTTTAAACAATTTAATTTAAGATATAATAATTATATAACCTTAATTTAATTCTCTCCCCCACAATTTTAAAGTTGTTCAAACAAAATTAATAATTTCTTTTTAATATGTAACCATCAAAATTCTCTTCAACAAATATAGTGAAAATGTTGAGAGGCCAAGGACACTACAAGCAAGAATGATGTGAACAACAATATTGTTGAGACAGCCTGCCACCTCATCCCTATTCTCCATTTCACTGGGCTAGTGAATAGACGTATTTGGGCACCAAAAGTTTGTTTTATCACCCATTAAAACTAGTCATTGGACACCAAGAGTCCAAGTTTTATTAGGCTGCAAGAGCTACAGAGTTAGTATTTTGCTTTTTGAATTCCCTTTGATAAAAATCTCTGTAGTGAAGAGTATGCACTTTGGCGAGATCCAATCTTTAATACTTTATCAGAGCTTCACAGTCGTAGACGTTAAATTTGTCCCAACTCTAATTTTTCAAGTAGACTATCAACGTTTAACCCAAATTTGACTTTAGAAACAGATACATTTTGTATTAATTAATTTTATAATTCATCAAAATGCTGAAAATTCTCCAAATTCATGAACTTTAATAAATGTATTACGATACAAAAACATATCCGGCACGATCAACAACCCCTTGAATAAAGATATCAAACTGTTCGACGTCTTAGCTGGCACATCATCATTAAAACATTGATTTAGTTAAATATTTATAACCTAACTTATATTTTAAATTCTCAACTTCCAGTTTTATGTATTATACCAAAACTCCAACATTGTAATTTTTTTTTTTTTTTTTTTTTTAACCAAATGGATTATAGTTAGCTATCAAAAATAAAGTTGAAAGAAAATGTTTACACCTCATTGTAAAGACAAGGACACAAGTGTACCTTTGCAATTTTTAGCTTACGTATCTAGTTTATACTAGTTTATACTAGTATATATAATAATAAATAAATAAATCAAACATAATTTTAACAGAATCATGTGCTCCGAGTCTGGGAGCAAATAAAAGTCCAGTGCTTCCAAATGCTCCAGAGCCTAACAGCTTTCTGGCTGCAGAAGCCGTATTTTACGAGAGTGGGATTTCAAAATTCGAAGTTGCCTTAAGAAAACAGGTTCATAACTCAGGCAGGGCTTGAAAACTCAGGAGCTGTCATACTCTGAAAACTTGTAGAAGCCGTAACCACAAACTGAAAGATTCTAGGCAAAGGGAGATCTGAAAACTAAAAGTTACAGTAGATCAGAAAATACAGGGAATACGCTCCAATTGGTCTAGTGGAACCAGGTACAGTTATTCTTGGTCAGTATTTTTTCAGATCAAGAACATACGGGTAATTAAAATATAAGTGGTATTAGATGCTGGTAGATTATATAATCTAGATGGAGCAATACCTGGGCAACAATAGAAACCAGAAGGTAATGAGGACGATATGCTTTCAGAGATTAGGTTGTTCCAGAGGCTTTCCAGAGCCAGTATGTCATTTTTGATTCCCTCCATTTGTATCCGTGTTACCAAAACAGTTACGCAAATTCCAATTTATTTTATGTGCGATGATACTGGTGAGAATGACAGGTATCCACACACCTGAATTATATCAGGTTGCATTCGTTATAAATCAATAGAACTGCATACAAATTTGGGTCCTGAGAAGGCTCTGCATTTTGGAAACCCCATTTATCCAGTAAAAAAAAAAAAAAAAACTCTTTTAGATCCATCCATAGCGTCAGTTGCCATGACTGTTCCTTTAAGTATCCTTTGCAGCAAGGACCTAGATATTTAAGCACTTAAACCAAACCCTAAAGATCTGGAAAGTTTAGAGAGATTTAGAATATTCAGAAGGTGTAGGGGTATCACAAATGGGATCGCCTTTGAGATCCCACCCTTTCATATTTTACATCACTCTTGGGAAGGAACAAATTCTTCCACAGACAGTGCTAATAAAAATCGTATGAGAAGCATCTCTTAATTTCTGCTTGGCAGGAATATTTTCGCCCAAAACATTATTTGGCAACAGTAAAATTGAATAACTCAACGCACCACAAATAAATTTTGTATTTTCAATACATTTCGGGAATTTTGGATTACACTCCAAATGCACAGTTCCTTTCGATTAAAGTTTATCTGACTCGTCTATACCTCTAAATGATCATGAATACAATAATGGGAATACTGACCGCTATCATGTACAGCTGGGCGATGCGGTACTCATCCACCGTGAGGGGAAGAGGGATCCGGTACTCCTTGATTAACATGGCGACCTGCCTCGGCCCGCCCGAGACGCGGACCTCAGTCGCTTACCACCACCTCAGCGGCGTCCTGGAACACCATCGGAACATGGAGCACAACCGAGACACAAGAAAAGCATGTACTAAAAATATTGATTCTGTGTTCACTATCATTAGGCAAGCTATCAGGAGACTTATTAATAGGTGAGTTACTTATGCTGACTGCTACTAAAAAGGGATTTGTTACAAACATACCGTAAGTGTTGGTAACATGTTTTATCCATTCCAAGCTTTTTTCCGGTAAATGTAGTACAATAATATCCAGAGCCGGATTGACTATTAATGAATGACGCAGTTTCCGTACGGTATAGTCAAATTTTAAGTAAGAGATTTTTGAGAAATGATGTTTATAACTATTTGATATATATATATATATATATATAATTTATATATATTTATAATTTATAAATTATAATTTATAATATATATATATAATTATAATTTATATATATATTTATAATTTATAAATTATAATTTATTATATATATATAATTATAATATAATATATATATATATATATATATATATATATATATATATATATATATATATAATTTTTACATATGAAAACTGAGAACTATAGTAAAATAAAACTCTACAATTGTTACATGACGATATATATGAAGCGTTTATAACTAAAACGACGAATAAAACTCTTACTCGACGATATATGTAAGGGTTTTAAAACTGCAAGAACTGATAACATCATTACACGACGATGTAGCCTATAAGAAGCGTTTAAAACAAAAAGTATATATATATATATATATATATATATATATATATATATAATATATATATATATATATATATATATACTCTTCCGAGTATTGAAGCCGATTGGTTGAAAGATATATGACGCGTTTAAAACTCAAGAACGTATAACATTGTTATACGATGATATATGACACGTTTAAAACTCCAGAAGGTATAACATTGTTATACGATGATATATATGACACGTTTAAAACTCCAGAAGGTATAAAATTGTTATACGACGATATAAAATATAACGCGTTTAAAACTATAAGAACTTATAAAACTGTTATACGACGGTATACAAGAAGCGTATGAAACTAGCAAGAGCGAATCACTTCATCACGGGCCTTCTTTTCCATTTCCAAACCGGGACCACATCCCAACCCTGTTCAATGTGGAGGATTACGCGATTACTGACTCATAAATTTATAATTACCTTTGTTCAGTTACGTTTTTGTTTTAAAATCGTCTTCAGGTGCACACGACCGGATTCTCGTGTTTGCAGTTTGAATTCGTTCTCGCGCTTAAACTGCCGTTCATTTCCACGTGCCTATTTAAAGGTTCTACAAAGGCATATGGTTATAAACATTGATTACTGACTCTGAGCTGTTTTCGTGGTTAAACGTTAAAACTAATGAGTTTAAATAGTACTAAGAATAAGAGTACTAAGAATCTAAGCAAAATGGAACACGGAAAACCTTGAAAACAATCTGTGTAAGGAAGGTCACAAAATTATTGTGGATTACACAATATTTCCCCATTACATTTGTATTCAATTTGAATGAGTAATGAATACGTGTAAGTTAATTTAAACTTGGCTTGTGGAATTAATTCAATTTAAAATACACGTTTACTACAAAGAATAAGTTATTATGCATTATTTTATTTAGTATTCAATAATAACAGTAATGATACAGAATATATTATGAAGAGTTAAGTACTATTTATCTTTTTATTAGGTAAGGGGAGGAGGTGTCACGGAAAATAGCATCTGTAATTGCGAGTAGTATATTAATAGAGTCACCCTCTAAGGATAACATTTCTTTCTTTTCATCTGTAAATTACAAAATCATAAATAAAATGTTCGTTTGATGCTACAGTAGAGTCTACGAAAGACTGCAGTTAGCGGCAACAAATAGATTGGCCAGGCTCGCGCGACGTTGCCACACAACTTATCAACTGCCGCCAGGTACAGTGCGCTACGGTGCAACAGGGATCAAGTTTGGCGACGTCGCTCAGTCCTCGTTGGCTGCTCCAGGATAATGCGACAAATAGGCTCCTCCCTCAACTGCACTCTCTGGTGGTCCCTACTATATGTTTTAAAATGTGTTCAAGTTCCAACTTAGAATCGAACTACGCTTTTTATAAACTTTTTCGGAACAAGCAAATTTGAATTAATATAACAACAATACTACAGTACATACTACTTTTTTTTATTAACGGTGTATAGGTTCCGGTAAAAAATAACACTTCGATACGGAGACGCAGATTTTGAAAGATTGTAGTTTACATATGAAATCTTTCTGGACATATCTTGCCACATGATACATTCATATCACTTCATTAATTTGAGTTTCATGTCAGTGTTTAAATAACAAAACTCTACACACCAAGTCACTACAAAATCATGTTGTATGTGTTGGGATAGTTAAACAACATACATTAATATGTCACATGTTTGAATCTATTATGGGTGTGGTGAGTTTGTTTACAAATTTATTTATTCTGCTATTTTCTAGTTGCCATCATGGTTACCGATAAGATCAATGTTAAAAATATGGCCAGAGCCCATTGAGTGACATGCACCGTCATCTAACTCAGCGTGTTCCTCATATAGAAATGAAGCATCATGCTCAAACTCAAGTCTGTAAGTCAGTTCGTTTTCGAGATATCGTGCTGACAGATAGACAGACATACAGACGGAAAAGAAATTTTTCCAAGCTCGCTCACGGGTGATAGGCTTCGCTAACGCTCAGCCAATAATAAGAATTAATATTTAATAGTTATATTGATTGAAGCACATTTACTAAAAAAATATATTTTACCTACGAATACTTCAAGAAAATAGTCAAACGATCGCTCGATTCCTAATCTAGGCTCGTTAAAACGTCTACGGAGAAAAACACTGAGTCAGCGGCCTTGAATAACTTCGCCTCATCAATCATGGCAGTACTTTGAAGTTGCAAATCAGTGTCTAATTTACATGTGTGATTCAATATTCAGTTCAATTGACTCTTAGTAGACAGGCGATAATTGTGTCAATTGCACTGGACATAAGTAGACTATGTCCTAGGCTGAGCACGCCATGATTTCGAAGCCTTAGTTGGGTGAAACATATAAATAAATATTTTAAAATTAAATAAATACTATAAAATTAGTAAATAAGTTCAGTGGCATCAATAAATACTAGAAATGGGTTCAGAAGTTCCAGGGTTTAGAAAAACTAATTTTTAGAGTTCCATATTAAATATTCAGTTTGATTATGAATCTACGGAAAGTAAACATTTTAGAGTATTAATTTTTTAAATAGAAATCTGAAATTTTGTATAAAGTATCATATTACAAAAAAAAAAAACTGAAACAAGTACTTATTGGGGAGTACCGGGTCCAAATTGTTGGTCAAATTATCAAAACAGTTAGTAATTAAATGATTTAGTTCAAATTGAAACCTTGTGTACTTCAATGTTATGGAGTTGAATACTAAAATAATATCCTACTTTCGGAATATTTGTCTGTATAAATCCCAGAACGTAAGTTTGATCTAGGCCATTTATTAAACATTGACATTCAGTTACTCAAAATCAACATTTAAAAAATTGAAATATAGCACATCTCATTACTGCTTATGTTTTTATCGCCATTTATTTCAGTGGACAAATAAACTTAACTGTACTCGCTACGTCTACATTTACACTACTGTCATGGAGTAAATCGTATAATTAATGATATTTTTGACGATTGAGTAGAACATGTGGTCCCACAAATATACAAATATACAAATTACTCCGCAAACGCATTTACTAGGTCTTGAAGACACTGTAAAATAATCCTTACACGTAGAATTTCATATTTCTACCACTTACTCCGCAAACGCATTTACTAGGTCTTGAAGACACTGTAAAATACTCCTTACACGTAGAATTTCATATTTCTACCACTTACTCCGCAAACGCATTTACTAGGTCTTGAAGACACTGTAAAATACTCCTTACACGTAGAATTTCATATTTCTACCACTTACTCCGCAAACGCATTTACTAGGTCTTGAAGACACTGTAAAATACTCCTTACACGTAGGATTTCATATTTCTACCACTTACTCCGCAAACGCATTTACTAGGTCTTTGAAGACACTGTAAAATACTCCTTACACGTAGGATTTCATATTTCTACCACTTACTCCGCAAACGCATTTACTAGGTCTTGAAGACACTGTAAAATACTCCTTACACGTAGAATTTCATATTTCTACCACTTACTCCGCAAACGCATTTACTAGGTCTTGAAGACACTGTAAAATACTCCTTACACGTAGGATTTCATATTTCTACCACTTACTCCGCAAACGCATTTACTAGGCCTTGAAGACACTGTAAAATCTCCTTACACGTAGCTTACTCCGCAAACGCATTTACTAGGTCTTTACTCCTTACACGTAGAATTTCATATTTCTACCACTTACTCCGCAAACGCATTTACTAGGTCTTGAAGACACTGTAAAATACTCCTTACACGTAGAATTTCATATTTCTACCACTTACTGCGCCGCATTTACTAGGTCTGAAGACACTGTAAAATACTCCTTACACGTAGAATTTCATATTTCTACCACTTACTCCGCAAACGCATTTACTAAGTCTTGAAAACACTGTAAAATACTTCTTACGCTTAGAATTTCATATTTCTACCACTATCAGAAAAATTCAAACTGACTGAGAATTGTAACAGAGGACTTTCTATAGTTAGTAACGGGTTAAGATGCAAAGTAAACAAGTATGAAACGTTGTTTTTTCAGTTACTGACAATACCGGGGCTGCATTTTATTTTTATACATATAACAAAGTCCAGTCTTCAGTTCCACCTCATACTGCCTGACGTCTTTGATCACGAACTTGAGTGAAATGAAATCAGAACCAAGAAGAGTAACTATTAAGAAGCGGAGGCCAAACAAAAGGATAATTGAGAATTATGAGGTCTAAGAAATATACAGTACTGTAGGAAAACCCCCGAGCTTGAAAAAGAGAGGTTTAGCAAATTCAGACAGTATAGTGGTTTAAAATATTTACAAGCCTGAAAACCTAAAGATGGGCTTCAAAAATATTAGTGATAAGTAAAATTGAATGCCCTGTGACAGCGCTCAAGGCGCAACTCAAAAAAATCTAGAAAATAGAATGGTAAAATATGTGGCAGAGATAAAGGCCCTGGAGCACGGAAAACAAACTATGGTACCTCTGCAAATAAATTAAATCTAATCAAGCTTGAGTCAGAAAGAACGCACCATCCTAAGATAAATTAAAGGTTAGATAAGGAAACACTGAACGCACTATTCAAAACTCTTAGGACTAAAATTGACTCCCAGGATACCATTGGCTCTTTCGAGAAATCTCACAATCAAAGAGACAAGAGAAAAGCATCTACGGCCAGCTACTTAAACAACGGACTCTGGAGCCATGGGTGGTCAGGAATCTTCAGGAAGTTCTTGTACTAGTGGAAACTCTAGTGAAACCGATATTTGAATGGCAGAGATTTTTGCGACATGTAAATGTAAAGCCAGACAGGGCCGAGGAAGACAAAAGCCTACATATCAGAAAATTTGTAAGATTACGGAAAACGAAGATACCTGGAGGAGAAACAGGAAGGTTCTGGACAAATACAGTCCCAAGCAAGCTAAGCGGTGCTATGACCAGCAGATAGAAGATGATTCATTTGAGAGGATAAACTTAACTAGCTTTCACCGCAGTTCTTTTTCAGTACCTTAACGAGAGTGACTGTGTGTGATTTTCATGATTGGCGAAAATTAAATTTGAAAACTGTAAAAGTATACTCAAAGTATGTTTGATTACGTTATTAAGAATGTCACAATGCTCGTAGTGAGTTGTGCAACTAATCAAACCGAAACTTCCAATAATGCAGTACGCTTATACAGGATAATAAAGAAAACTTTAAAATAAAAAAAAACATCTTTAACAAAGAGCGAACGAAGTTAAATAAGCCACATTCATCGCTGATTGGTGATATTGGTCGTTTTTTTTGTTGTTGTTCATCTTTAGCCAATCACGATGCAGCTCACATTTATAAGTGGATATGTAGGCCTACTACTGATAGTTTCTGTAGAACATCTGTTGACTAAACATGACTTTACACAGCGGACAAAAAATATCTGAATAATGTAACTGTGTTAACAATATTTCTAAGCGATACGAATAGGAAAACTGAGGTAATAGTAATTATATTGGTTATTGCATTGTAATCTGAAAAATATCGTATAAAACTGTTAGTTGTAGTACCGAAAGATATTTTATGAGAGTTAGGAACATTACAGACGGTATCAATAAACAATCGGTAGTTTATATGGTCAAATTCAGTGTTTTATAGAGCTTAGCAAAACAGTAACTATAAACAAAAACAGTTGCCTCTGGTGAATAAATCTTCTCCTCAAAGCGACCTCCATTGGTTTATTTTCAGACAAACAAAGTTTGTTGGTTAGGTATTCCATAAATCTGCCTAATAATGGATTGTATATATTTACCCAAAATAGTCTAATATTGTATAGAAGATTTTGTGAGATCCTTTAATAAAAAATAGATTTAGATGCAAATATGTTGACAACATTAATTAATTGTGTATTTGCCACCATAATATTATTTTTCATATACTTAATTTTCTATTACTTAGGTATATAAACAAGAACCATACGTAGATCAAAGTAAGCTTGAAAAATAAATCGCAATGTAAAAACATACAATACAGACCAGAAAAAAATAATACAATCGACTTATTAAAGTTCTCCCCAAGGATGCTGAAATATCTTTGGATTTTAATTGAGTTACCACACTATTCCGATATGTAAATCTTCGAAGATAGTTTTGTAAAACATATTCATTTTTAATTGAATGGCTGTACATACTTGGATGTTGAGATTGATTTGAGGTTGGGTTATCCTTCAGAACGGTTTCCTTTTTCCAGTTGGGCGCCTGCATTAACCTTTTACAACATCAAGTAACCTTAAAAATATATCACAATGTAAAAAAAAACACATTTTGAACGGGAAAATTACTAGCAGACAAAAAAAAACCATTGACTTACTAAAGCTCTACATAACGACGCTGATATATCTTTGGATTTTAATTGAGTTAGAACAATATTTCGACACGGAAACCTTCGAAGATAATTAAGTGTCTGTACATACTTGGATGTTGAGGTTGAGTTATCCTTCAGAACGTTCTCCCTTTCCAGTGGGGCGCCCGCATTAACCTTTTGCAAGACATGGAGTCCAGGACTCTATTAAGTGTTAAAGGGATGGAAACAACCCTTTGGAATTGAGTTTCCGTTAACCAATACAGTAAAGGCAAGAATATCCCTGGTTCAGATTGTAGAATTCTCCTTAAAAAAGTAGAATGTGCTCGTTTGTATAGTAATTGGTTATTGGACTAGTAACTGATTACATATGATACAGTTATCATTTTGTTAACTTTTCATTAAAAAAAGGTAAGAGTACCTCACACCACGTGTCGCATAACAAGGCTTCACTGAGGCTGCAAGCAAAATAACAAGTCAAATGTTAAAATGCCATATGACTATACTCCGTTCCTTTACAAATTATTTACTCTACGATTTTTTTCCGTTTCCAACACGACTACCCACAAGACCATTGTACAAATGTCGCCAATGCTCATCCAGATCTCATGGAGTGATTTGCACCACCATTGATCTCGATGTTGATTACAAGAAAGAAGATTCGAGCAAAATTTCAAATCTACAGGTAATTTGGTTCGAGATATCGTGCTGACCGTGAGGCACACATTAATAATACTTATCCAACCTCTTGAATGAAAGGCTTCACTAACGCTCAGCAATTATGGAAATTATGTTCTCCTTAATGATTTAATATTTAATAATAATTAATGAACTACAATTTATTAATTTCACAAATTAATCCACGTTTAAATAATTTTATCAAAATGTAATTAATTAACCAATACAATTCAACTACGAATGTTGCACGTTTCGCTGCTTCTCTTGCTACAATTTCGTCGAAATTCAGTTAAAACTGTGTTGCAGATTACCGCCGATGTGTGCGCTTGTAAAAGGAACGCGCCTGACAACGATCTGGTGGTCGTTCCCAACAATGTGTGGCCCGCGTAATCTAATATAGCAGAAGCCTGCCAATAGCAGCTAAACCCAGCCTAGCTATCTGCTATTGTCCATTGTCGCCGACCGTGCTGATTCTGTGAATATCACCATTTCAAAACTGAACACTGACGATGTAAACTTGTCAATTAATTAGCTGAGCGTTAGCGAAGTTTGAAGTTAGCCGCCCGACTCGCACCCAAGATTCTGCTTTTCTAAAAGCGACTACTAGCAGCTTAAAAGTTACGCCAAGCAATGAGAGGGTTGTTTATTCGAAAGTGGCGCGGTCAGGTAATGAATACCAACACAGACCACCTTCCACGTCCAATCAAGTTTTTATACATCTAAGTTTGACCGATGTCATTTTGACAGACCAACACGGTTTGATCAGACAGTATTGACTGATAAGTTACGCCAAGCAATGAGAGGTTTGTGTATTCGAAAGTGACGCGGTCTGGTAATGAATACCAACACAGACCACCTTCCACGTCCAATCAAGTTTTTATACATCAAAGTTTGACCGATGTCATTTCGACAGACCAACACGGTTTGATCAGACAGTATTGACTGATAAGTTACGCCAAGCAATGAGAGGTTTGTGTATTCGAAAGTGACGCGGTCTGGTAATGAATACCAACACAGACCACCTTCCACGTCCAATCAAGTTTTTATACATCAAAGTTTGACCGATGTCATTTTGACAGACCAACACGGTTTGATCAGACAGTATTGACTGATAAGTTGCGCCAAGCAATGAGAGGTTTGTGTATTCGAAAGTGGCGCGGTCTGATGATGAATACCAACACAGACCGCCCTACGGCACCTTCCATGTCCAATCAACTTTTTTATACATCTGAGTTTGACCGGTCTCAGTTTGACAGACCAACACGGTTTGATCAGACAATATTGACTGTTGCAGGTACGAATGAGAGGGTTGTTTATTAGAATGTGGCGCAACCTGGTGATGAATACCAACATTGACATCCTCTTGGACGTTATAAAAGAATGTTGACATTCTTTTATATAATTGAATGCAACTTCGGGTAAAGTAATTATTGTATCAAATTATTTAGGATAGTTTTAAATTGTCTTGAATGTTTTCGTTACGTGTCACATTTGTTTCTCTTGATGTTTGTTCGTATGGACAAAAAAATTAAGTGATTGTCTCTTTCTTGTGAAAATTCAACATCCTTCTTCAGAATACAACATCGATTTATATGAGTAAACGTTAAACGTGTGTGAATGTTAAATGTGTGTAAATTATATGATAATAATTGTTATACCAATGGAAGGTTTTAATGTTACCCACGTACATTTTTAAATCATATATTTTCAATTATAATTTAAGTTTTGAAATACTTAAAGAAATAATTATGCAGTATTAATAACAACATCTTAAAATTATACTCCTATAAAGGGACTACACAAATTAAACCTTTTAAAATAAGAATCAAACACATGTTAACTGTAATTATTAGTTAACGGTGCGGCATCTCAAAATGTCATGTCTGATTTTTATACTTGACAAAGAAAGAACACAAACATGTATAGTATATAAACAACCATCTGACTGATGTTATCCAAGTTGGGAATAGTCATTGAAATATTATTAACATTTATTACACACAGTTACGTGCCTTTAATTTTACTTTTGATTTTGCTACTTTTAAAGTTAGACTCTACGCGAGTATAAAATATTAATTTAAATATCTAATTTACAGATATTTTTGTTTAAAATCTATCACACATATCGCTAAAATTCCAAACTTAGGCGGGTTTATATGTTTTCAAACTGGGTACCTCGCAAAACTGGACGATCACAAAACAAGGAAATGAAATGGAATAGCATTGTATTTCTGGGATGAAAATCAAGATGGCCGCCCACCAAAACGCCCAGCTATTGAACGTTGATTGGGTATACGACATTCATTCACCTAGAACATCTATTATGAGAACCTGTAATTTTATATCATCGGAATCTACGATGACTTCACTTTATTTACTAGTGAATACCCCTGCTCGCCCTTTACGCAATTTTGGTTACTTTATCATCATTACTAACGCGACAGTATGCGGCAAGAGAAGTTTTATAGTAATTAACTTGTTACAACAAATTCCAGTTGTGATTAAAAAAACTATTTTGATGATAATTGTATTATACATGAAATCCAAAATTAACGAGATAACTTATTAATTAAAAATATTTAAGCGTGTGAATTATCGTACACCAAAGTTGATTTTCCATACACACCTGAGTATGATTTTTCCTTTAAAATTAGTAAGTCTAAAAGCGTTACAGTTGTAATTTGGCATGTTTGTTTTATTAAAACTTGAATTACTGATAATCGTGTTTATAAATCACTACTTTCAAAATGGCAGCCGTTTTAAAAGTTCCCTACTAATTTATACGACACTCATAAAAAATACAGTGCCAAGTGTTATAGAACTAGCCCATAGAAACACAAAACGTTTTAAATGAAAACTACACATTTACATCAACAGTAAAAATGTTTTCGCAGTTGTTTTACGCCATATTACAATAAATGGTGTAATACACGGTTTGTGTTTTTACAACTAGTGACAATGTTTGTTATTATTTGGCTTTTGTGAAATTTTTGCATGAAAACGTTTTATTATGTTTTGGCATTATACAGTGATGAAGACACATGAATTAAGCTAGACATAGTCAGAGTGATGTATTTAAACGGATACATCTGATGTAAAGGATTGCATAGCCGCTATTTTGGACCAAGATATTTGAAAAATTTAGCACACAACACGTTACCCACAATAAGATAAATTATTCATGCCAAATCACACCTCTACAACTTAAACTTCTTTAAAGTTATACTTCTTTTTAAAGAAACCCACATACAGACATCCCATACTAAAATTTAACCACATATTTTTCGACATATCTTTTCATGTCAAAAACCATCAGTTTGCGTTTGTTCCATAATTTATGTAGTTTCTACATGGACAAACAATACAAATACACCATTATTAGAGTTATATTTCTTTATAAGGAAACCCGTATAGAAAGACACCACATTAAAAAGTAACTATAATCTTTTTGACCTTTCTTTTATTTCACAAATCATCTGTTGAAGTTTGTTCCAGTAACTTCTGGAGCTGGTGCTTGGATAACCAATGCAAAAGACATCATTATTAGAGTGATGTTTCTTTTAAAGGAAACCAAAACAAATGCAAAATATATCTTTATTAGAGTTATATTTATTTTGAAGAAAACCCATACACAACGATTAAATTACAATCATACACTCTTTGACGTGCATTGCATTTCACAAATCATCTGTTGAAGTTTGTACAACCAATTTCTGGAGCTGCTACATGGATAACCAATGCGACACACATCATTATTAGAAAATCATAATGGATCAAAGTTCAATTTGACTTTAATTAGGCGCGTGCACATATTTCAAAACGAAAAGGAAATGGAAGGTGAAAAGGGGTGAGTCAATATAACACAGCGTTCAGAAATTACAAGCACAGGTCTCAACTCCGGGAGATGAACGCAAATTCAATATTCACAATAGACAGCTCTGTTGGCACATTGCCGCCTCTGTCTCTCTTCTAGAGTTTCCGCCATAAAAATTCTAACCCGTATTTCTGTTCATTATATCTAACACTAATACCGATGGAGGCTCTATTTAGTTACGTACTGTGTTGAATTATCCTTTCATGAATTCTGTTCTGTCTATGAAGAGATTGATATGAAACCTAATCATTATTAGCAATATAAACTAAACTAAAAATAAAAATACATGATTCAAGGCGAATAGTGTTGTACTATTTAACTAATTTACCAGGTTCAATTGAATTTATTGATAAAGGATACACTTTCTAATAACCCTTCTCTCCAGTTATTATCATTTCATAAGATTTTAATGCAAAGGTGTAACTGGATCTTTTAGAATAGTTTTGATTAAATAGTACACCAAATCGAGGGTATATAATAAATCTGAATACATATAAATTTAAATCAATTAGATAAAGCTTAGTTCAAATTAAAAACGTTTAACTGTTGTACTTAAAAAAATTGCATTTACGATTCTTGGGGGAAACGGGGGTTAAATTCTCCACATTCGCCAAAGGGTTTTCAAAACTGAAATTCTTTGTGTCGCTCGCTTCATGGCGCTAACTGAACAATATTTGAACTATATCCAAGCCTGAGGCAAGTACAAAAAGTGTACAAGATCATATCACCCTCGTGGGAACCGGCTCAAAAATTTTAAAACTTGTTCAAGAACTACGCTAAACATAATTCTGTAGAATGTTATCAAATCGTGGGGAATCCCCAAATGTTGAACCACATGGGAATGGTAAAGGGACAACGCTGAAGAGTGTAAACATTTTTAAAACCAAAACAATTCACAAAATCATCACTAGTTTCGCCTTTGTATTGAGTGTAAACTAAGAAGTCACAAACTATAATGTATACAAACCTTTAGAAAAGTTTAAGTGGTTTTGTGTGGTCAAACAAATGTCGACGCCTTCATTGGTGACGTTAAATCACAAACTGAACACTGCGAAACCGAAACACATCTCCAATAAAGTACTTTAAACGTACTTTTAATAGTTTAGTCTTTTCCGAACTACTCATATATTATTATTTGTTCACTTAGGCCGAAAAACTTTTATTTCCACCTTTAAAAGATAATGATTTTACGAACCGGATAGTAGTCTAGTCAACGAATGGCCAAATTAGAGGTTTAGAAAGAAAGTCTCGATAAGCGGAAAACAACTATGGGACCTTCAAATAACGCAGCTATCGTGGGAAGAGTTCATCCAATGCGAATGTTGAGTTTAGCTCCATTTAATCTAAACTCAATTGTGCACCTGATGAGACAATGAGAATACCTCTTCACCTAGATTGCACTAACTTTTGTAGCCTAGGTGACTCTGATGTCGAAACTATGCAGAGAGTTCGCTTTGAGCTTCTTCGTCGCCGACTATTTATGATCCCTTCAGACGAACATGACTTCAGATGTCAGGAGTTAAGTTTGCACCAGCATCAGATTTCAATATTGACTTTCCCTCTAGAATCAATCGTTGACTGGGCTATAGTTAGTTTATTCTGTAATAATATTAATAATAATAATGTTGTCCTTATTTCCATCAAGCGTTTCTCAGTTACATACAGAACAACTGCTTTTCAGAACAACTATCGTCACATACAACATATACATGAAAATGAAATACAAATAAATAAAGAAAATCTATACATTAAGCAAATTCTGCCTCATCTTATTCTTAAATGTAGCTATTGAACATTGTTTCACGTTTGGTGGGAGGTCGTTGTACAATTTCGGGCCGAAATAAGAGAAGCTCCTCCTTCCCAACTCCAACCTAACTTTGGGAAAGTGAAGAAGATTCCCATGGCGGGTTCTGCGCTGAGAGACCTCATCCCGAAATGAGAGCTTCTCACTAAGGTACTGAGGCTCCTGATTAACAAGAGCCTTGTGGACCATGCAGCACGTCATGACCCTGCAGACGGTCTCTACCGACATCATCCCACTGTGTACGAGAGTAAAGCGAGCACACTCCTGTTAAATAGTTAATCCACTCGCAACAGGTGTTTATATATACATAAAAAAAACAAAAAACAACACTTCGAAACCAGGAGGACTGATGATAAATGGGAGTTTTTAGGGGGAGAAGGGAGAAGTGCAAAGATCTAAATAATGGCGTCAATGCAATGATGCCAAATTGTGCAATTTTTAGAGGTAAAGTCAAAACGGCTCTGGCGTGTACAACTACACAGGGCGCACACACTCATTCTAAAACATCATTCATCTCGTACTCGCTCACGAGTTAACGTCTTCAAAGAGAAACGCGGTGTGCGGAAAACGAGAAATGTAAATGCCCGAAATAGACGATCAACAAGATGAATAGGGGCTCAAAGGCAGGAAAACGGATGATGGCGGCCGCGGACGTGTGTGGGCGGAGGTGATGAAATCGCTGATAAGACAGATCAATATGAGCAATGCGAGTGTGTGAGGCAGCCGTACTGTGTGTGTCTGATAAGCTGGGAATAGTCGCAAGGTAAATCCAACCACTCTCAACCGTGCTCTGCTCTGGTCCCACAATAACCGGCGAAACCCACGCAACCTCCCCCTTTTACCGCCAAATCGGGAGCTGGAGGAAATGTCATCGCTGAGTCCGGGATGGGATTTATCCATCTAGAATGTCACGACTGTGAAGTTTTTATTCGGGACAAATCCACATTTCATTCGGATACGCGATTTCGTTGTGCCAGCAACAACAAAATTAGAAACCTGAATTAAGTTTGTAGTCAGGCGTTTATATCTCATCTATATCCACTCGTACATTTCCAAAGAACAAGAAAATTATTCACATTTCCATAAAAACGTACTAAATACAAACATAAAATGATTACATTCACAAGAACACTAGAGAATGAATAACTTTGACACCAGATGCTCATTGGTACGTCAACAGCATCACTTGTGCCATATTTTGTTCGAGGTTCACATGTGCTACACGAGTATTTTTGTTGGAGGGAACTAAATTTTTGGCGGGTGGGGGAGGGGAGAGATCATCCTTAGATAATCTTCTCAGTCCTAAATTTAATTGATACAAAAATGTGTATAAAATAACATTTTTAAATAAAAATATCTTCACTGAACAATAATGAGAGCATAGATGATCTACTGTAGAGAACGTCAAACAATTAAGGCTACGATAAAGTGAAATTGTCTCCTTCATATTCTAATTACACAACACCTAAATGTGTTTAAATGCACTTAATCCACAGTAGCCAGATAACGGCAAGAACCGCCATTCATTAAAGAAAACATACATAATGGTTAGTTTTGGTTGATCATATCTGGAAGAGAGCGACTTCCTTATAAATCAATGGAACATATTTTTTTCCCTGAGTTAAGTTTTAACTCAATAAATATCCGTAAAGTCACAAGTTTAACCAATTAAGTGCCTTATTTCGGTAAGACCTTTTTTATTATCCAAACACCTTATACGGTTAATACAAAATGTACAAAAGAACATAAAATGATTAACCCAACCTAACTTATTCTTCATTATTATGTACACGATAAAAGGATTTTTGTTGAGTCCTAATGGCAAATCAGTTAGAATAAACGTGTTCTGTTAAGAATCTTCGTTCTCAGAAGATAGAAAAATAGTGTCTGGAAGAGCTCCAACCATGTCTAATACGTGGGATGGGAATGTCCGTTCATTGTATAACTCCTCTTGGAACTTCCAGTTCCCCGGACTATTTGGTGTCCGAGAGCAATTGTAGAACCAGTAGGTTTCAAAGGAGTCTACGGCATATGGGTTCACCCAGACTTTTTAACTTCCAAAACCTAGACACTGACTCCCATACGCCTAAAAGACTCCAGCCCAGGTTCGTCTTCGTGCTGTCTAGACTGAAGAACCTTTTAGTTTCCAATATCAAACTACTTTTGTCAATCTAAGGATTCTCTGGCCACCTGCTTTTGATTAGGTTCCTCAGTCTTAACTTTCGGCCCTATGGAAGATCTCAGTATATCTGCGGTGGTCCTTTGAAAGAACCTTATGACATACCAATCTACATTATATGAAACTATGAATTAATGGCATAAGTTGAGACCAGGGCAGCTTATGGTGGGCATAAATAGAGCTACAACTGCTTTCCCCTCAAAGCACTCATAAAACCACACCAGATAACCACTTTCTTAAAACCTCCATGGCCAATCTTATGAATACCCATACAGCCACAAAAATCCAGATATCTGCAGAGTATATTGTTTTAACCCTGGAGCTCCACTCCTTTAGAACTGATTAGCCTGAAGAACGAACTTTGACTTAATTACTTAATCGTAGAACCTCCATGCCAATTTCCGTTAAGGAATTACGGGTGTATACGAGTGATACACGTATACAGGTACAACCATAGCGCAATAGTGGTTTAGAAATGTACAAAGATCCAACTTTGGAGAAATTCCCTGCTGAAAGGTGGGACGTTTTCACCGCGCCTGTAGAACACACAGGATACAATGCATCAGCACTTGAGATGCAGCGCGCACACAGCCACACAAAGTATAATGAGCCTCCTTCAGCGGGAGGAAATGAAGGAGACACGGGAGTAGCTGGGGAGGTGTGATTGGTGGAAGATGGTGATCGGGGGTTGCGGGGAGGGTTGTAGTGGGATTGTCGTTTTAATGAGATGCCGTATCGCTCCGCCACTTCATTACGCCCTCGAGACACAACTGTTGGCATAGCAGACCGAGGTTTGGTCGATTGGTCGGGATAACAGGTATCGGATTCGGTGTCCGCACGGTTCTGTACCATTTTCCTATCTGAAATACTTAACAATTTGTGAATATGAATAAGAAACTACCTTAGATCGTTTATAAAGTGCTTCAACCATCGATTCCGTATGTTTCACATTCCCTTCTTAGAACAATCTAGTCTAACTGTTGGCATAGCAGACCGAGGTTTGGTCGATTGGTCGGGATAACAGGTATCGGATTCGGTGTCCGAACGGTTCTGTACCAATTTCCTCTATGAAATACTTTATAATGTGTGAATATGAATAAGAAACTACCGTAGATCGTTTATACAGTGCTTCAACCATCGATTCCGTATGTTGCACCTTTCCTTCTTAGAACAATCTAGTCTAACTGTTGGCATAGCAGACCGAGGTTTGGTCGATTGGTCGGGATAACAGGTATCGGATTCGGTGTCCGAACGGTTCTGTACCAATTTCCTCTATGAAATACTTTATAATTTGTGAATATGAATAAGAAACTACCGTAGATCGTTTATACAGTGCTTCAACCATCGATTCCGTATGTTGCACCTTTCCTTCTTAGAACAATCTAGTCTAACTGTTGGCATAGCAGACCGAGGTTTGGTCGATTGGTCGGGATAACGGGTATCGGATTCGGTGTCCGAACAGTTCTGTACCAATTTTTCCTTTCTGATAAAATACTTAACAATTTGTAAATATGAACAAGAAACTACCGTAGATCGTTTATAAAGTGCTTCAACCATCGATTCCGTATGTTTCACCTTTCCTTCTTGGAACAATCTAGTATAAAACACTACATAAAAAATGGCAATACGTCACACATACCTACGACCTGTACGATAAGAAATATTCTTTAGATTCTCTCAAAGACCCACAAATCAATCAATTTCTGTAAAATTGTCGGATGTATTTCGAATATTTATTTACGCTTCGCCCACAACTGGAGTTTAAAACAAAGTTCCAACGTATGACCTTTTTTTATTGTTTGGCGATTTTTGGACACACGATAAACAAACTAAGAAATTAACAATAAATGAACCAATCAAAACCTAACACAATGCTAAGACATAAACTTGTATTGTTGAATTAAACACAAACACCATTTTTTTATGCAACATGATTCATTAAGGCACTAAAGATTAATTCCTTAATTAATTAAAAAAAACTAAAAATAACTAATAAATAAAATAACAAATTTTAATGGTTGAGGTAAATTTTTAAATCAACTTTTTATACAATCCGAGAGCAGTAAAACGTATCCAGTACGTATTTAGACGCTAACAAGACTAAAATATTGTTCAATCACAACTATATATTTATGTAATCCGTTTATGAGTAACTGTAATAGATGCAAACAAACAGTCTTATTGGCTATGCCGTTGACAATAAAAGTTAAAATCATTATGGATGTTAAATCACCCGAACTTTGTTATTCATGTTACGGGTAATATCGTGATATAGCGCAAGTTTTGTTCTGTGTGTGCTGAAATGATGACACTCGATTCTAAACGGCTTGCACTGTTTACGTATGTATTTACATTTAATAAAATTATAAATACTTTGATTTGCAACAGAATTTTAAAGTGCACTCCAAAATCAAGGTAATTATGTCAATGAATTGGAATATGTGAATATATTAGAAATATGTTTGTTCTACAAATCGTGTTGCGAGGCAAAACGCGAGGATTCAGCGAGGGAAGCCAGGATAAACCGAACTTCAACGGTTTCCTTCTCATTTCAGAAATAGCCAAACTCTGGTTGGCCATCACTCTGCACAGTTTTATGTAATCTACTTAACTTTACAACATCCAACTTTTCCGCTTCCCTCCAAATTTGATCCGGTTGGAGAAACTCCAGCCGTCACGAATGGAACGCCTCTGGAATTACAGCTGCTGGAATCTTAACGTGACAAATATACCAGAACTAAAACACTAGTGACTAAAAGAAGTTGTCAGAAGACGAAAATAAAATTATAGGAGGACGGAAGATGAAAAATGTGTAGCATGGCTGTGTAAAATATCCTTCGCTATAGCTTGCTATTGATGACGCGTAAGGGACAAACGTGTAACGTCTGTAATGTCTCATTCTCGTGCACGTTCGGAATTTGACCATCGTTGAGCGCGGATTTCTGGATAAGACAGAACTTACCATCTCAATAACGAACACAAAATAACAATATATGAACTATTTCTTGTTGTTCGCAACCAATATTGCGATCTTTATTTTGTTCCTATTAGGTGCTAGTGAAACATTTTATTTAGCGCCAAAAATGGTGAGTTCAGAATGCGTTGTTAAAAACTTTACAAATCTTTAAGTGATTTATTGGAGTGCTGGTACGTACGGTAATATAATAACGAAGTTATTGATACAAATACTTCAGGCTTGTCTTGTTTACAATTTTATTTGACCTAACCAATAAAACCCAATTTATTGGGGACTGAGAAGAAAACAAGGACAGCTGTTGAGACTGTCGTCCCTTCAAAGTCCGGGTTTATGTCCCATAAACTCCGCCCCAGCACAGGCGCTGATCATCGACTCATCCAAGTGAATCGATTATCACAATACCGACTGTTTCAATAGTTTACCAAACGAATATCGATAGTTTTATTTTGAAGTCAGAAAATTAAATTTAAATCCTACTTACGATTATTAAACTGTCCCTAAAGCAATAAAACACATTGAGTTTTTGAAAATATATATTTTGGATCCATGTTAAATCGATTATCACAATATCAACTGTTTCAATGGTTTTCAAAACGACTATCGATATTTTTTTATTTTTAAATCAGAAAATTAATTTAAAATCCTACTTTCTATTATTAAATTATTCCTAATGCTATGAAATACATTGAATTTTAGAAAATATACCTATTTTGGAAGTGAAAAACAAATTTTATAACATTTAAAAATTATTTATTCCACTAAAACACCATGTAAAATCCTACTTGCTATTATTCATAATGCTATAAAATACATTTCAGTTTAGAAATTATAAATTTTGCAGGTGAAATCAAATTTAATAACATAAAAAATAATTTAAATCAATAACAATTCGTTTAAATTATTAATATTATGTTATTTAAAAATACAACTTTTAAGATACATAAACATAGATACATAGGCATAGCAGATGTATGTATGTATGTTAAAATTATTAATTATTAATAAATATATGGTGATGCATAAATAGATAACTCGTATGCCACATAAATTCAAATAATATTAATATACTATTTTAATTTAAATTGTGTTTTTTTAGGGTGAATTATATATCGCACTATGTTATTTTTTAACTACGTATACAACACTAGAGATAATAGTAATAAGACGAAGAATAATAAATAGTAATTAATTACAATTAGACACTAAAATGTGTTAAACTAAAATTAAGTACAACAATTCGTATACAAAGAACATAATACATAAAATTATGTTATGTTAATATATGATTTAATTCTGAGGTAAATATATAAATATGAGTTGTAAAATTTCAATCTTAACGAACTACTTGATTTATGTCAACACTATGATAGCAATTTCGCTAGAAAATTACTATCGAAAGTTAACAGGTCGTTTAAAACTACCTTTAGTAGTATCGATAGTGACTAGGCGATTGTGAATAACCATCGATATACAGTATTAATGGAAATCGATTCTAGAAATCACTTAAACCTTCGGAAAGAAAATGTTCTAAATGTGTCCCGGAAAGAAAATAAATGAATGCTTACTATGGATTTTAGTCAGGATTCTCTAAAGCCTTTGAAAACTCTATTGAAAATCAATCCCTTCGATTGAAAAGGAAGTAGCTCTTCTTTGATTGCGCCTCAATTTCTTAAGTAGGAATATCTTCTTAATTGAAAGTAACCACCATATGAAAGATTTGCTATATTATTAAGCTATGTAAATTGAAATTTAAGCCCAGTCACACCCGTATAGAATGTGGTTCTTTAGAAATTTGGCACGGATTTACCTTGTAAGGGTGGATTTAAAATTGTAATACACCTCTAATATGGCATCAATAAAAACAAACATTTTGTGAAATTAGAATTTCGTTGACAAAAACGAAAACCTAAACTTTTTTACTTTTTAACTTACCCAATCTTTGTCTCAGGACAGAACTGCTACCGAGTACTTAGGATAAGCTTGATCTTATGGTAACAAACATAAAATCTTAGAGGAACATAAGAGAATCGCCCTGTATTTAGAATGTTGTATAATGTGTTAGAATGTTTTATAGTCTCTTTAGAAATCTTAACCCTTAGTAAAATACTCGTATAAGCAGACATAATAGGTAGAAAGAAACCTTGTACAGACACACAGTATTGTTATTTATCGATCTAAGGATTAACATCGTGTACTACTAAGTGGGGCAATGTCAGTTCAGTTTTGGAGCTTCCTCTGGAAATCGACAGAGAAATTCCCTTTTTGGTTCCCCACCGAATGGCGTGTTTCACTGTTTAATACGATAAGTACACTTGCAGTAATGAATGTGCAAACACGAAATAAAACACCTTTTAGAGCACACAATAAATTTGCGAATATCTCTAAATTACGACAGAACATTTTAAATATGGAGCAAACGTCGATAAATGATTAAATGGTTTAAAAAAACCAAACGTTTCCCTGGAACATAATACATCACATATCGCACAGTTTATCGTCCGGCACCATTTGTTTTTCTTGAAACATTCATTACTCTAAAAAGATTTAAACTATCGTGTTTATATCAGCATACTAAACTTACTGATGGGACATTTGAAAAATAATTAATGTCAAATGGTTACATTGCCACATTAAAATGTTAAAGAGGAATTTCCTTTTGGGTACAATCGATTTTGGAATTTGAACATGTTTTGTTGTGCTAATCCATAGCTTTTTAATTTAAACTTTCCTGAAAAATGCAGAAAATTTGTTTTGATCACTCCACACGGAATTACAGACATTTAAACTACGAAATTTAGGCATTTTGTTAGCTGACCCAAATAAAAACGATTGCAGATAAAAATAATAAAACTTGACAACATACAGGGTGTTCGTTTGAAAATTTCAAAACTCATATTATAAGAGTTAAAGCCCAAGTATCAAAATTCCATAAACGGGAGTGTATAGTACTAATTGAAGGAACAAAAAAAGTTATTTTCAAAATAGGGGTACTCACCGTATGCCCAGTACAGTAGTTTGTAGACTAATAAATTGTAATGTAAGAAATTACATTATTGGCAGCTGATACCATACGGCTGGGCCAATTTCAATTTTTTACCGAAATATAGCATTTTTATGAGCTTCAATTTGAGGTGTCACAAGGTATTAGTTGCCAATAAAGATTTTGGCTTTGGGTACGGAAGGGCATAGAGGTGAGCACCCACACTTAAAACAAAAATAATAACCTGAAGTGGGTTAACTACCGGCCGGGGACTGTGTAAATGAAGTGCTGTGTTGGTGACTCTCAAGGTGACAATACTACTCCAGACATTTGCAGATGTAATATCTCGTTATACAAGGGACAGCTCCAACTGTTGGAGAGATAAGGTGGGAACAGTCCCCGAAGTGGGTTAACCACCGGCCGGGAACTTTGTAAAAGGAGTGCTGTGTTGGTGACTCTCAAGGTGACATCACTACTCAGACATTTGCAGATGTAATATCTCGTTATACAAGGGACAGCTCCAACTGTTGGAGAGATAAGGCGGAACAGTCCCCGAAGTGGGTTAACCACCGGCCGGGAACTTTGTAAAAGGAGTGCTGTGTTGGTGACATCACTACTCCAGACGTTTGCAGATGTAATATCTCGTTATACAAGGGACGGCTCCAACTGTTGGAGAGATAAGGCGGGGAACAGTCTCCGAAGTGGGTTAACCACCGGCCTGGGACTGTGTAAAAGGAGTGCTGTGTTGGTGATATCACTACTCCAGACATTTGCAGATGTAATATGTCGTTATACAAGGGACGGCTCCAACTGTTGGAGAGATAAGGCGGGAACAGTCCCCGAAGTGGGTTAACCACCGGCCGGGGACTGTGTGGAGAGAAAGGCGGGAACATTCCCCGAAGCGTAATATGTCGTTATACAAGGGACGGCTCCAACTGTTGGAGAGATGAACAGATGTAATATGTCGTTATACAAGGGACGGCTCCAACTGTTGGAGAGATAAGGCGGCAACATTCCCGAAGTGGGTTAACCACCGGCCGGGGACTGTGTAAAAAGGAGTGCTGTGTTGGTGACTCTCAAGGTGACATCACTACTCCAGACATTTGCAGATGTAATATGTCGTTATACAAGGGACGGCTCCATCTGTTGGAGAGATAAGGCGGCAACAGTCCCCGAAGTGGGTTAACCACCGGCCGGGGACTGTGTAAAAGGAGTGCTGTGTTGGTGACTCTCAAGGTGACATCACTACTCCAGACATTTGCAGATGTAATATGTCGTTATACAAGGGACGGCTCCAACTGTTGGAGAGAGAAGGCGGAACAGTCTCCGAAGTGGGTAACCACCGGCCGGGGACTGTGTAAAAGGAGTGCTGTGTTGGTGACATCACTACTCCAGACATTTGCAGATGTAATATCTCGTTATACAAGGGACGGCTCCAACTGTTGGAGAAATAAGGCGGCAACAGTCTCCGAAGTGGGTTAACCACCGGCCGGGGACTGTGTAAAAGGAGTGCTGTGTTGGTGACATCACTACTCCTGACATTTGCAGATGTAATATCTCGTTATACAAGGGACGGCTCCAACTGTTGGAGAGATAAGGCGGCAACAGTCCCCGAAGTGGGTTAACCACCGGCCGGGGACCGGGAGATTTGTGGCGCGAGACATCTTCAACCGCCGATAAAACGTGCAAGACGTACGTATACCTCCTTTACATTGTGACTAGAAATATCAAGTCAAAAGTTAACGAACTACAATCTATAATTCAATGTGGCTTATCTAAAAATATACTGAAAAGAAATTGTCTTGATAATGTGATGTAAGATTGTATTTAGTATAGACTAAATTAATATTATGGAGTGTGTCGCAAAAGTGACGTTACAGAATTTCGAGGCATACTCAATAAAATTTTTTTCAAGTGAATACGTCATGAACACACGGTCTAACACGGTTTAACATGTTAAAATGTTATATTAATTTCACCACATTGTTTAAATTTAATTATTTCTTTAATTTTTTTTTCCACTCTTAAGGTAATATTTATTTTGTTTTAAATTTTACGTTGTCGTAGGTTAAGTGTAAGAAAGGGCCATACGGCCCTAACTTTGCATGTATAAATAAAGAAATTTCTTTTTCATTTTCATTTCATTTCTAGGAGCTAAATCCACCACCACTCCGCAGCAGACTCACCACTTCAAACAGAATACCTTCTCGGGAACGATGCCTAGTGTAGTTATCATATTTAGTGAAAGATGATTCGTTTAAATTATTCTCTCCTCTAATAAGAATTCAAACTGTTCTATACCTCAAACTCCATCTTTCAAAATCATAATATTCTCCATAGCATACCGAATGACATACTTGATAATGATAAAAGCATTGATTTGGACTACGATGTAACAAACATATAGCGTCCCGCAAATACAAGAGGGTTCTCAAGTATTGAGTTCCATCTTAGAATAACATTCAAAGTGAGAAAATAGTTAAAAAGACAAGATTGATTTGTACCTTAGTCGGGCGCATTCCAGGGTTAAACCGAAGTGCTCTTTGCTACTGGATACAAAATTAAATCAAAACTATACGATACCGGTACATAAAACGGGCTTATTTGCTATAAAATACACAGTCACATGTAGTCGAATACCTAAGTACATCGGATCCTATGCCAAAGTGGAATGCAAATACATGGTCTCATTGAAGCATAGCTGAACATACCTGTTCCGGACCGAAGGTTAAATCGAAGTGCTGTACGACACAACACACAATCATATCTTAGTGTAAACCAGTTATCATGGCCGGATCGTACACTAAACAAGCGAGTCACAGTAATCTAGACGATACAGATTAGTACTCTGATATGATCTAGCAAATACCACTTCTGTTTAATCAAAGATAATGACGTCACATAAGCGCTTATCTTTTCTTCACTCCTCTTGGCTCTAAAATCTGCGAAAATAACGTCTGCGGCGACATTTAGTGAAAGAAACCAAAAGCCCGTTCCCCCACAGTTGTCTGCGTCGATCTGTGGGCTGAGCTTGACACAGAACACGAGAATCCATTACGTTTTTGACAGCGACTGAGACGTTGGCACTCTTTCAGTTGTTTCTTGACGGGCACAAATCCAGGAATGGCAACGGTCTCTTTTTATGTTGCCTTTTGTTAATCCACGAACACAATAATGCATTTAATTTCAATTTTTGCGTGGATCATTTGATAAAGATACCTTATTTACACTTTCAAATTATCCAGAGGCCACTACGTTCCTATCTACTTTTGTATCTACTATCTGTATAAGTAGGTCAATACATACTATACGTACGTATTATTAATATAAAAAGCTAAAATTTACATTTAATAATAATAATACTTTATTTTCCACCATTTACAAACAAATACAAAACAATTTACATTCTTTGGAAATACACTGACCAAAAACCAGTATCTGGTCAGCGTAACGAAAACAAAACAATTTACAAAATAAAATAAAAAGAGTACTTTTCTAATAAAAACAATATTCCAGTTAAGAAGCTGCTCTCCATGACGTTTGCATCTGACTAAAACGTCCAGAAGAATATAATGAAAAACAGTGTGTACACACACACACACACACACACACGCACACACACACACACACACACACACACACACACACACACACACACACACACACACACACACACACACACACACTATTTACGAGCACGCACATGATCGCAGCTTGAATTTAGGTACACTCTTGAAGGATGGTTTTCTTTTTTCTCCAAGAGTGCGGGGTGGCGACGAAGCTGGATGGCCAGGGGCATTTCCGATCGGTACTTTTGCGACCACCAACTTTTCCGACGTCAGATCACGTTGGACGATCTGGCATGTGATCTGATTTCGGGAAAGTACCGATTAAAAATGCCCCTGGCCATCAGTGCGGGCTTTGGTGGCCCAGTACTTCTGGCAAAAAAGGAAGAACATCTCTGGACATAGTGCCCCACCTCGAGCTCAGTCATATGAGAGGTCGTAAAGGTTAACTTTGGTTTTACTGGTAACATATTTATGATAACCTAATCTAAACCTACTAATATCGTGTAATAACAAGTAGTAGATAGGGACATACCTGCCTCCGGATATTACCAAAGTACCCTCAATACTTAGATGGAGAACTCGTCACCGCTCTTCAATATTACTGCGTTTGTTTTATAATTGAAGCTTGGTGTGACTTTTTCATTTTAAACGCCGTAAACATTTAAAACAGAAGTTAACGTTCAAAATCTTATATCTGCTGTAACAAACTATATTTCAAGTCTGTGATAAAGGTGAACTGGATCTAAACTCGACATTCGTAATGAATCAACACTTACCACCATATAGACACGTTATGACTAAAAATCTCGGTTTCTCCACCTTCCTTAGACATCGTGCCGAAAACATCGTAGTGCACTCAATTTCTAACCTATTGAGACAATGAGAATGCCTCTTCACCTAGATTACACTATATTTTATATTCTGATGTCGAAATGGTGTAGAGTTCGTTTTGAGCTCTTTGTCGCTGACTTTTCTTGGATCTCTTCAGACGAACATGACATGACTCCAGGTACCAGGAGTCAAGTCTGCGTCACAAACTGTCACTAAGAGGAAGGTGAACTGGAGCTTAACTCAACATTCACATTCAATGTGTAGTTACCAGATTAACCCCAAAATTTCCAATTTTATTTCGTTTGGACATACGAAGACAGCGCCCTTGGTGAAATCAATTCTAATCTTAAATTTTCTTGGAGATTTGTTAGGGTACAGACCTTCGCAAGTGTTACATATTGATTAGATAGGTCATTACAAGAGCAAAGTATGACCTATGTGGGCGAAGATTGTTACGGGGTTGACAATAAAAACGCTCCGTTGTGGAAACTAACCTCAATACACTTTAATGGTGTATCTAGAACGAAAAGATAAAAGATCACGACTTGGCGATTCTATAGATTATCTCAATATCAGGATTCAATTTTAAACGACTGCGATCAAAGTTGGTGGCGGCGCCTTCATACTTTGTCAAGCCTTTTACGCGATTCACAGAGCGTATTGCGTGGTTACGAAATACATGAGTAACAATAGCTAAATTCTTCCGGATTTTTATCAATGAATTATAAGAACAGGTGAGCATGAACACATTCCACGCATGTGCTATGGCGTCAATATTACATTGGTGCCAAAAACATTAGTATATGGCTTTTAATTCGGTTGAATATAAAACATACAACGTACATAAAGGATAAATTTATAACGTGCTTTGAAGGGTTACTAATCGAAAAAAGGGTCTTTTTTCCAAAATTGTATAGGAATATTGCTCATCCAGGAGATGACATAACTAAATGAAGACATTCTTTACATACAATATTTGTTTCAATATAAAATTTGGAAAACATTCTTTGACTTAACTGCACAGTAAAATTCCTAAGTTAATGTTAACAATATTCTGTTTTATTGCTAATTTTACCAAATTACCAAATGAAGGATTCATAAGTCGAATTACTGTATAAAGATTATTTATGATAACTTGATAGTCATTCATTATAGTAGAATATTATTTTTATCTTTTACTGTCATTGCTTTAAAATAAAGTTGTTTATTTTTTCTATATCTCACAGTGAATACCATATAGCAATGTGTATAGAGTTTTCTGATTCTTTTCTTTTTATTTTAAGAACACTGTTGTAATTTGGGAAATGTGCAGTAGCAAACTAACAAGTAACTTGTTAGTTAACCTCTTTCTAAACACGTGTTGTACACTACTTTGTCTCACGTTCATATTTGTGCTAAGTTTAATAACAATAGAGAATTTATTGAATTTTTATCTCAATTTAATATGTCTAAAACTATTATTTTATATACATGTTTTTGATCAATCACCATTTTAGACGTGCCTTTTGTTAATATGATCTGACTATAGTGCTCTGTCACATAGACTTCCGAAGTTCCAATGTTAATCTTATGAAAGTATTTTTGTTTGAAACATACTAATTTAAAACAGCTAATTACTGAACAACACGTTCTTTACCCAACAGTTAATCTCAATCCTCTAACCAACTTAAAATCAACAGATTAATTATAAAACACACATCAACTAAATTTAAGTTTATTTCACTACTAGCTGTTACCCGCGGCTTCGCACGCAATCTTAGAACCAAAGCCCTTATATTACTTAGTAAAAGCAATTATGATGTAATATGATGGGAGTCCTATAAAAATTTTAAAACTTAAGTAGGCATACATCAGGTAGATATTATTTAAGTTCGTGGTAAATAGTATCAGAGTTTAACTTAATTATTATATCATGTTTGGCACGTGTAAGAGCATTTCTGGTTCTAATTAATTATATACATAACGTCACAGCTGAATCTGCCTTGTCATCCCGATTAGGAAAACACAAATCTCGGATCAACACAGGTCTCGGAAACTTACTTCGGCCAAAAAGCGTATATTTCCAGTCCTTGTCAAATATTTCAGGTCTAAGATATTTCCAGTACTATAGTAGAGTGTGCCTTGTTGTTCTGACGAAGAAGAAATATATATATATATATATATATATATATATATATATATATATATATATATATATTAGGACCGAGATGCCTACTTCGGTTAAATACTGCCTACTTAAAGACCATTTAAATCCACTTACCTACTATGTCACAATTTAGTTTGCCATATTGCCTCGATCAAATTTTATATACCTTCGATTATCTAGTTCGCGGATATCTACTTTGGTCAAAATCATGTTGACATAGTTGAGTTTACCTTGTCCTGATGAAGAAAATACACACATAAGTAGGACTGAAAAGCCTATTACGACCTAGGGGAGAGTCCTACCTACTTACTGTGTACTTTCGGTATAAGAGGGAAATTTTTATTAAGGTTTTGCAACTTTCCAAAATAACCGTTATTAAAGTTTTGCGTTACACTTGTTTTTTGGACTGTAGCCAGGGAAAGAATGAATCATTGAGGCATGTTAGTATTCATTTCTCTGTTTTTCCATTAGCCATTGTTAAAATGTAATATCATAATGTCAAGGAAGCCCACCAGTTTAAAGTAACTTATGTGAAAACATTCATAACTTTGTTCATTAAGGTTAGTTTTATAACAATATTTAATGCATTAGATGATTTTAATTCGTCACTGGCGCAATCTGGAGTAAAATTTATATATTAATGTTTTATTTACTATCTGCATTACGCTACCGATCAAGCACTGTTTACTTATTATTGATAAAATTCAAATGTGAACAGATATTTCAGAAGGTTTGTCGAACTATAGTTGTCAACAGCTATCAAAATACGTTTCGTTCTTATCATAACATTCGAATGTAAACAAACTAATTTTTCAATTTGAATTCGACTTTATTTGGTGAAATGAATGTGTTATGGGTGGTAAAAAGCACTCTAAATGTTAATTCAGACCAAAAGCTATACCTGTTCAAAATTTTCAGCATAATCCGTATAGCAGTTTCAGCGTGATTCGAGGACAAACCTAGAAACATCCAAACATCCAAATATCCAAACATTCAAACTTAGGCATTTATAATATTAGTGGGACGACTGTTTAAACTCATTTATTATAAAGACCCTGATTGAATTCATGTCGTTAAATGTAAGTATCAAGCTGTACTGATTTTGGCGTCGAAAGGTCAAAGGACAGTCCGCCCACCTGACGGTGTCTGCCTCTCCGTGCGATAAATCTTTCTTTGAGTTCTTGTCAGGCCTTCGATACTCCGTGGCATCGGTTTATTGTATTTATATTTAATAATTTAAATCAAGTACAAAACTGTAATAAAAAACAATCCGCTACATGGATAAAAATGTTTGAACATGTTTAAGTTGTTGTGATTGCCTGGCGTTCCACACATTTATATAAGGATTTGAAGAAACAACCTACAAATTAAAATCGTATTTAAAAGTTTTTTATTAGTTGCTAAGTAAGTTCCGCACCGAAAGGCGTGTTTCACTGTTTAATACGGACAGTGCACTTGCAGTAATGAATGTGCAAACACGAAATAAAACCCCTTTTAGAGCACTGAATAAATTTGTGAATATCTCTAAATTACAACAGGACGTTTTAAAAGTGGGGCAAACGTCGATAAATGATTAAATGGTTTAAAAAACAAACCGTATGTTCCATGGAACATAATACATCAAAACTCGCACCGTTTATCCTCCGGCACCATTTGTTCTTCTTGAAACATTCATAACTCTGAAACGATTTAAATTGTCGTGTTTATAATCAGCATGCTGAACTTACTTACATGATGGGACATTTAACTAATTTCTAAATGGTTACATTGCCACATTAAAATGTTAAAGGGGAAATCAATAAAATCCTATCTAAAAAGAAAGAATAAACCGTGACATAAAAGCTAGGTCACATGAGTAAACAAGGTTTAGTGCCTCATTCGTCAATAATACAAAACTGTATTTTACCACTATTTTAAAACCTTGTTTTAAAGATTTCACACGTTATTTAAGTTTAGTAACAGTAATAATTAGCTTTTTCCATTATTTACAGTCATAACAAATTAAGTGCACATTAAACGACTTTTCTACACATAACGCAGCTATAGTGGAAAGGACTGATCAAATGTGAATTCAAAGTTTAAGCTGGACTAAAAAGAAGGGGAACCGGTGCTAAACTCAATATTCACATTGAATCAACCCTACGGTTGCTCCACCGTGCTTAGAGACATGTATGTCTAAAACTTCGTAGAGCACTCAATTGTGCGTATGATGAGACAATGAGAATACACCTTCACCTAGATTACACTATATTTTGTACTCCAGGCGTCTCTGATCTCGAAACAATGTAAAGAGCTCATTTTAGCTTCTTCGTCGCCGACTTTTTGATTTCCAGACTAACATGAATTCAGTTTCAAGGAATCAAGTCTGTGACAGCGTCAGATTCCAGACGATGCACTAAGACGAAGGTGAACTGGAGCTAAACTCAACATTCACATTGTACAATTCGGTTGCTCCACCGAGCTTAGAGACCGTGTATGTCTAAAACGTCGTTGAGCACGCAATTGTGCGCCTGATGAGCCAATGAGAATACACCTTCACTTAGATTACACTATATTTGAAGTCTAGGTGTCTAATGTCGAAACAAAGTAAAGAGCTCATTTGAGCTTCTTCGCCGCCGACTTTTTGATTTCCAGACGAACATAAATTCAGATTCCAGGAGTCAAGTCTATGACAGCATCAGATTCCAGACGTTGCACTAAGAGGAAGGCGAAGTAGAGCTAAACTAATTGTTCACATCGAATCAATCCTGAGAGAGTTGAATAAAAAAAGAGTTATACCAAATACCAACGTACTACCCAATGATCTAACTTATCCTTGGATTTAGAGAAACATATACACCAAGTTTCAGCTCTGTAAGCCTTTCTATCAAGAGGTACCGACAGTCGGGCGTACAAAGAATCACTCGGTTTTCAGAAGTACTCGTCGGATCCTTAAACAAGCACACTTTCAACCCTCATCCATTTTTATGACATCTTCTAAGCGTTTGAATGTTTGTTTAAAACTTTCAAGTTACAAGCGAGACCTGGGGTTAGAGGGACGACCTAGAATTTGCACAAACTACACTTTTTAACTTAACTCTTTCCAGCCGGTATTTCGCGAACTGGAAAGTTCAACCAGTCGCACTGAAGCAGAAAACGGATGTTTATTTACCAAAACAAAACGGGCCACAAAACCACTGGCTGTATATTTCTCTGACGAACGGACCTGTATAAAGTCACCCTCCTGATGGATGAGCGCAATAATTTAAAAGGCTTTTGCGCTGTTAAGAGTGAAATACAGCCACGCCGCCGCCGCGCCACCACGGACAAAGCGTAGATGAAAGTTAAACTAATGGCAAGAACTCACGGATAAAGATAAATACCTACTTCCTCCCACACGGCAACTGTGGGGCCATTAGCTTGGCTTCAGCTCGGCCGGGAAGGGATTTTTTTGTTCCCTTTGTTTGATTAATTTCCATATAACCGTAAACGCATATATAACTAAATAAGCAGACTTGTTAGTTGTCCCATTCAGGATCTTTCGATGACTCATTAACAATTTACCGTTCAAAGATACCACTAAAAAGAAATGCTATGAATGCATTATACAATGTTCAGTGCCCGACTCATTGAGCTGAAAAATAACGTAGATGTCAATTTTGTTTCAACATTGAAATTATGAAGTTTTTTCATGTTTGTTGTACAATAACACTCGTCTTAACTCTTAAACATTTTGACTTAAATTATACCCAGAAAATATTGTTATTATCGTGTTGTACTTTAAAATCAAATTGCATTACCATCTCAACTTTATTCCGTTCTTTCTAAGAAATAGATGTTCATTTCCATTTGATTGGTACTACACACTTGTTTTACTCCATGCGTACCTAAGAATCCCTAACATATTTCTTTATTTCAAAGACTATGTATGGCTTTTGTTTTAACGTTTCATTAAGGATACATATTTTTTATTTTGTTCCTATATACTGAAAAATGTTTTTTATAATATACAATAATACACCTTTTAACACTTTTGATAGATTTTATTTTTTGACAATGTACATTTCGAATTCAATGACTTCATCATCAGGTACTTGTAGTTAAGGTAAATGATGTAAATAAATAATTGAAACCAAATTTTCATATGTTTTTAACTACCTTGGTGGCTAAATGTTTGTATTTAAATTGATATATAATCAATTTATATAGTTTAAAAATGTGTTAAAACACATGACAATTTGGTTTCAATTGTTTTACGTCATTTACCTTAACCTACAAGTAGCTGATGATTAAATCATTGAATTCGAAATATACATTGTACAAAAATAAAATCTATCAAAAGCTTTAGTGTTAAAAGGTGTATTCTTGTATATCATATATCAAACACTTCTCGAGGGTACATCTCTAATATGTTTTTTTATATTTGATGGTTCTCCAACACGCATAAATTATTAATAATAAGACGGTTTTTATTTTTAAACGATTACTACTTGCTACTGAGTAAAATATAGGAATAAGGACATACCACCTTTGTGTTGGTTTATGTTTCGATTTAATTTAACAAATAACTGTTCTTGGAAATCACAACTTGTAAGAATATCAAACACATTTTATACATACCGTGTTTTGTATCTCTGATGTATTAAAAATCTATTAAAAGCCGCTTTCAGCGCCTAAAAGAATGTCTTACATGATGTTAACTAGAAAAATTGTTGGATATATCTACAAATTCTTCTTATAAAAATAATTTTTAAACGTATTTGGACTAAAATAAGCAGTCTTTTTTGTGATTTATTAATTTAATTCTTTGTTATTATTTGATTAAGCAGTTTACAGGATATTATTTATTTTTAATTTGTTTACGAAAGTATCGTATAAACTAATCAGTTTTTGAAATTTATTTACAGTTAAAAATAGAGAGTAAAATTGTTCGCTAATGCTCACCCAAATCCATATTGTGACATAGACCACCCTCAAACTCTATGTTGCCTACAGAAATGAAACTCCGTGCAAAATTTCCACGATTTTTAGGTTTCGCTTACGTTCAGTCAATAAATGGTTACGCCTAAAAATACGAACAGCAGATTAAAAACGTTAAAACATTCTGAACGCATTACATATGCTCCGTAATCCCAAAGAAATCAACAATTTGGCAGGTTCGCTCAACAAGTCTATAGACGTCACGATGAAATACGATTTGTTATTTCAATTTTACGTAATACCACACCACCCGCAACAGAGCTGGGGCGCTGTTAGTACAGGTTAAGTGAGTAATCTGAACAAACTGAACATAACCTCGTGGTTTTTTTTGCGTTTACATTTTTTTTAATAAGAAAACTAATTTTTTGCGACAAGAACAATATGGAAGTATTCAGGTAGTCAACTTATTTTAAACGACCAATTAAACTGAATACATCTCGGTTTATAAAGGATTACATACACGAACATAATCCAAGATAATAACAGTTGTGTAACTAATCAAAGATAATAGCTAATTCAGCTAGAACCGATAGCAGGTTTAAGCTACACCACCTATATAAGGACCCTTTGCAGGACAATATTGTTATGTACAGATGAACGATTACCATTAAATGTAGAAAATACACTAAAATAAACAATAACCTAAAGTATCAGCAAGTTGTAACGTGATCAACACGTTATGAATACTTTACATGTTATACAAATTTATTTAATGTAATTTTACACATATAAACACATAACATTTGTAAACTAAAAAGTATCGAACTTAGATTTCAATAAACGCATTAGTCGATTATTAAAAATTCTAAAAACGAACACGCCTTAAGCCTAAATGATGACCCTTCAATGCTATTCATCACTATTATTAATTATGAAAAATTTAAATTTACCATTATTCTTCATATTTAATTTTAAAATACTATTTTGGAAGAAGTATAAAAAACAGGCAGGTAAGACATTTTAAGTCAAAGTGTTCAAATGAAATAAAATATTGATTTTTTTTTTTATCCCAAGGTCATTTGAAACATCAGGTATGAATACAAGGTGATACACAGGAAACGAGCGGTATTTACTAAGTTATTTACAAAATAAAATTATTTTATCGATACACAAAGTAGGGTTAAAGTAAAGCATTTGATAGGACTCGGTCATTTGCAAAATATTGTGTGCTTGACCATCCACTTTCTTACAGGTTTACAATCTATTCAGAAAATAATCAGCACCCCCAATGTTCGATTGAAGCACATCTTTGTAATCGAACCTTTCAAGTTGAAAGAAAAAACGTGTTTATGCTCAAAAGTCTTGTACTTTAGTGGACTTTTGAAAGTCGTCCGTTCCCTTGAGTCGTTCCCTGAGTCACCTGGTAAATTAAGACCCCTTGTACGCAGAGAACGATAGTGTCGTCCAATACCGGTTGCTTGTAATTATCTCTCTACTATCGCTGTGTATAAAGAAGGGCACATGTAGCTCCACTTCCAGCTGGTTACTGACGTGTTCTATGCGTTCACTCCCACTGAGAGACACGTGACCTAGTGCCTTAACATGAATTGGAAGCCAGTAAGCGTCCAAAACCGGTACTTTAATGGGGTAGTAAACTGTTCGATAGCGACTAACTACTGATGCAATACCAGCTTTTGTGATACGACTATGAGTTCTAAAAATATAACATTTAAAGGCCAAGGAGTGTTGATGGGCTCTTGTTTTGACTAGAAACGGACTGGCACGTTTAGTACCAGCATCAACGCGCGTCCGCACAGTGGGGCGGCAAAAATTCAGTGTTCTGAAATCGAAATGATTATAATTTAATAATGGATTTTGTCAGAAAATTAGCTGTATAACAATAATATAGTATTATTTTTTCGCAAAACACATTATTTGAACTCACAATCTTCTTTAAAGTTAATTTTAGTATAATTACTTAACTTTGGGTAGTTTTCAATAATACTATTCAAGAGCAATAATGTTTAAAACAATTCTTTTCATATTTTTTTCCAATTAAATCACACTTAAAGTTTGTAAGAATACATTATTCGGGCGAAAACACGTTATACAGAATAGAAAATAAATCAATTTTGTTTGTTTTAAAAACTATCAAAAAAGCTTGATTTTCAAAAAAGAACCGATGAGTAGTACCTGGTAGGAATAATTACAGTGTTAGTTAAGAAACACACAGTATAAAAATAGTTCTATCAGTTTCCTCACATTACAAGCAATAAAAATGCAGTATAGTGCGAAGTGTTTTTTGTTGTGGAAATATAGAGCAGTAAGTGTCTATTAATATTCCGGATTTACGAGAAGACCGAATTTCATTGCTGTGTTCAGAAATTAAAAAAAAAACTGTCATCCCGCATTACAATCAACGATTTAAGGAAGTTCATAGCAATAAAACTTTTCCCCTGAAGACATACAGCGATTGGTAGGTGAGTGTACCATATGTTCCCGATAGTGGTGTGCCTTTCATCATCGAGTTCGTCGACCCCAAAAAGCTTCGATGAGAGTAGGAAAAGGAGTCGAAGGAGTAGAATTCAGGATGTCTGTTCGTATCACTCACATAGCTTAATTGGTGCTGCAGCTTCTTCGCCCAATTTAAATGGCACGACCACAGTTGTCAGTAATGATTTTGCTCTGTCACTATTTATTTTCAAGCTAAAGTGACAATATCTGAGCACGAGTTTTAAAAAGCAGCTGCTAAAAAAGACTGGATAAATTTTTTCCAAGCTATAAAAAAACCTTTGTCTATGTGACATAAAAATCACTGCAACCTTATCGATAGTTCGTTACAAAATTTACTCCACTATCCAGAGGAATGAATTTTTAAAACAAAAAATAAAGATGAATTGGAACGTAGAACGCGGAACATTGTGGGGTTTTGATGAAGCCTCTGGTCATACTGAACTTTACGATGGTGGATGGGAAAGTAACCAAATTTACTACGGACACAACGTCTGTCAACGTTTGCATTATGATGCTCGCCCAAATGAAATGAATGATTTCGCTGAAGTAAAAAAGAAGTCTTCGAAATGTGAATGTTTGAAACTCGGAATTTCTCTCCCCTCCTCACAAGGACCAAATTTATGTAATACGGGCTTCACATGGGCTACAATATACAATTCCTGTCTTGGAGGACCAATCCAGTAACTTTGCCGATTAAATAGGCAGAGAAGAAACGAATCCAAACTCATGAGAAAACTTGGTATTAAAGTTTACTTTTTGAAACAATGCTTTGGATCAAGTAACACTTGTAATACCTCTAGTAAGTTTTCTGAGACCCAACCACTGTGGCTTCCGTAATGATGATAACCTGATCCTTGACTTGCCATAGTTTTGGAAGTTATCAACAGAAAAAGTCGCCAGAGTAATGTGTCAGCATTTGTATTGTACGCGGAAGAGACAGGTGTGAGTTTATACCCATGGTATTACACGTCTTTCAATATTAAATGCAATATTGATTCATTGTGCAGAAATTATTGAATCCGCAAATTTTCCAAAGGCATCACAGTAGAAAAACATCTCGAAGTTATACACATGAAGATACTTTCCACAAGATACTAGAATCTTGTGATCCATACAAAAGTAATTTGTGATCAGAGCCTGCAAACGTGGAATCTCTAACTTCCCTATTCAACAAGTACATGAAGTTTTACAAGTAAGCTTTTCTTATTATATTTTTATAACCATCCAGTAAAATATTCCCCAAAACGTAATATCTATTAGTTACATATGTTTGTAATTAAATTATATAATCCTGACTTTCACTAATACAAATAAATTCCAAGACTTAACGTACTTAGGTACAACAAGGCAATTAATGTGAATGTTGAGTTTAGCTCCAGTCCATCTTCCTCTTAATTAAGCGTATGGAATCTGACGCTGTCACAGACTTGGCTCCTGGAATCTGGAGACCACGTCCGTCTGAAGAGATTCCGGCGAAAGAAGAAGCTCAAAATGTACTTTTTCGACATCAGAGTCACTTAGACTACAATATATAGTATGATTGAGGTAATAGATGACGAGGTATTCTCATTGTCTCATCAGGTTAACAATTGAAGGCACTACGATGATCCCGAAGCACGGTGGAGCAACCGAGTTTCCTGCACATAACTTAGCTATGGTGGAAAGCCTACAAATATGTGTAATGTCGGTGAAACGGTATACACGGTATATTATAAATTGCCTCATCAGATGAACTGGAGTTAACTCAACATTCATATTGAATCAGCTCTTCCCACAATTGCCCATGTTTATGTGACGGCAGGTTAAAAGTTTTAAATTTTTTTATTTGATTGTATTTGGATTATTTAAGCATACTTTTAATTGAATTCTACGTCGAATAGAACTGTTTAAATTCAACTACGGCTCTATATATTGTTTTTATTTCTAAAAAGACTTTTAGAAAGTTTTCTGACATCTCATTCATACCAATATACACTTACACACTAATCTGTAGTTGTATTCGTGATGTGCGTTTAATAAATAATGTAAGAAGCCAAGTTTCAAAATTCCTTCCATGAAATAAAGGTTTTGCTCCACTGGTGCGCCGCTGTTACAAAAGAGGCATTCATTGCGATTTGTCTCAAAACCTTTAGTAGTCCAGGAGCCTACAGGCAAATTCCATTCTACAAGCATATTACCAGGTTTTTCTTTAATGGATATATAGCTGGAAATTTGTCCCCTAAGAAAGTAATCGATAGCCAGTAGCGCTACTTTTGTTGGAGGTTGAAATGGGAGGGTATCAAAATGGTTTAAAACTACTAAAAAAACTTTTCCGTGACATCTTTTTTTTTAGCTTGACATGCTTGAAAGCCAACCGTCAGACATGTAAATAAATATTAATTCAGCGTTAGTTATCCATATAGACTACAGACCCTTCGAGTTGAGATTGTCAGCCTTTTTACCTATTCATCTAACGGTGATATAACTATTATGTATGTGCTTGATGGCCTATTTTAAGGATATAAAGGTAGGAAAAAGTAATTTGACAAAAATATTATCGTTTCATGTTTTAAACCCTTTTGATAGCCTCACATTCAACCTCCACCAAAACTAGTGTGGCTGTTCATCAATTTCTTTTTCAGGATACACTCTTGTAAGAGTTTCAAGAAAATCCAGGTTATCAGCAGAAAATCCAGTTAACTACGGTGTCCATCCAAGTGTTTTATTTCCAGACGGATGTTTTCGTTTCAATTTCTGTTTTATGAATCAAAGTGGATCGTGACGTGTGACCCTCCACCCACCCAAGCCACATCATAAATCCACCGAAATAGCAATAAGTCGATCTATTTTTACTAAAGATTGGCACTAGATAAAGAAACATAACGCGAGACGCTAAGATACAAAATGAAGGTATCGTAGTTGGGCGTCTGGCAGGTTGCCCATAAAGAAAGACAGCTGAGAGAACGCCAAATATCTGCCGAGAGTTAACCCTGAGTTTGTTTTTCATTTTCCGTCCGAGTCAAACCAAATAGAAAAGAACTTAGGCGGGCGAGCGTCTGGCAGTAACAACTACTTACGACCGTTTCGGTACTTTCCTTTACTTTTTACTGCACAATCAAGTGCGAGAAAATGAAACGATGAATGCGAGCCGTTTATTATAAGACATTTGCCATTGTTGTTTATAGACCTATCCTGACACTTGATACATTACACTGTGTCACTACTATTCAAGTCCATTACAAAAAAAAAAAAAAACATTTTAAATTTGTAAAAACAAAAATCCTAAAAAAAAAATAGAACAAAATCGTTGGGTGAGCTTACTGTGTAGCAAGAAGCAACCCAATTTTCGATAAAAGTTGAACACAGCTTACTTTTTTCCTTAATTTGTTTGTTGGTTCTAAAGTTTTGTTTTCCCAATATACTCAGTGACACAGTGTGTCATGAAGTAATACTGAGAGTGCACTCATTTTCACCTAACTGCTTTAGGCGACAAAAAAAAAAACGGTAAGCAAATAGGATATTCATCTGTATATGTACAAAAAAAAACTCCGACTCGGGGAGTGAAATTTCTTCTTCAGATGTCAAAACTCCTAATACATACACATGCAAACTATTTAAAAACCAAACGGCAATGGGCTGCCAGCAAAACAATTACGTAATACCTTACTGTTGTAACTACACCACGTTCAGACGGAAGGTACTGAACCCAAACGATGTACAACAGTACACAAAGACATTAGTACACACACACACACCAGCGAATGTGAAAGACTGACTATTAAATCCAGTCTGGACCTTGACGCTCTTGGTGGACCGGTCAGGTATCACGTAATTTTGAGTGGCAATCCTTTGATACACTTTTTAGCTCTTAAGTTTTTTTGTATGTTCATGTATTAGGTGTTACCGTTGGTATGGTGGGAAGGGTTGAATTAATGTGAACGTTGAGTTGAGCTCCTTTTAACCTTCCGCTTAGTGCAGCTGTTCACAGACTTGACTCCTGAAATCTGGAGTCAACTGAAGCTTCTTCGTCGCAGACTTTTTTTATCTCTTCAGACAGACGCTGACTCAAGAGTTCAGGAGTCAAGTGTGTGATAGCATTAGGTCTCAGACGATGAACTAAGCAGATAGTGAAAAGGACCTGAACTCAACATTTGTATTGAATCAATTATTCTCAACGTCTGTGTATTAATGTCGGTTACTCCTCCGTGCTTTAGGATTGTGTCTAAAACATCGCAATGAGTTCAATTATGCACTTTATGAGACAATGAGAACACTGTTTCATCTAGATAAAGTGTAATTTTGTATTCCTTGGATCTCTGATGCCGAAACTATAAAACTCAAAGTTCGTTTTGAGTTTCTTCATCACCGACTTATTAGGGAGTTTTGACACCTGCAGAAGAGAATAGAATTCAATAATCGAAACGTAGAGTTTTATTTTTAGTAACATATAATGATATCAAATGTCCGACATCATATTATACTTTCAAAAAATTCACCAATAACATACATCGAAGAAAGAATTAAACAAATACTCAAGTTTGACACAAATAATGAGCAAGTTTTATTCGACTATGTTGAAATTAACGTTGAGTTGGAGCCTGCTAAAGTTGCGTTTTATTTGTTACCTGTAAAGTTCATACTTAACATTTAATAAAACTCGACAATATAGTAGGTAAAATACTGTATAAATTCATACCATCGATAACCGATTTTCTTGTTTTTACCTTTAATATGAAGGGAAGTATTTACATATTAATAACGGGGGAACGTTGTAGACAGATTTCGCCGCTAAATTACTAGTTTCAGTATGAGTTTCAATTATGCTCAGTTGAATTAAAAGTTCGAAATTGGTACAAATGGGGCAGCATAATGCATGTAACTAGACAAGCGCATCCTATTGAATATTCCAGTCTGTAATCAAAACTACCCCAATTTTACAGAACAAGTAATTGTTAAATTACAGTTGTTAATGAAGCAAGGACTTATTGTAAAAAAACCGACATGGTCATCGGTGAATTCATAATCGATAAACAACAATTAATTGTCTTTTCATTTAACGACTACACTATTTAGACTCAAGATAGTCGATATTTACGTTTAAAATAAAACTGTAAACGAAACAACCAATCCAGCTACATTAATTTACAATAGTGTAAATTTGAAATTAGTTTTACTTTCTACGCTTTATCAAGGATTAATAAAAATTTATTGTTTTAAACTAGTATCTCCTGAACAATATTTTTTATCGGTGATGACATAGTCAAACCTTGCTAATATGGACCCTATTGATCCGGACTACCACTAATCTGTACTAAGGAATAATATCATGATAAATTGTCATTCATCATATAGCAAGTCTCTTGAACAATATTTTTATTGATGTACGATGAAAACATTGCCCGGTGACTGAGTCAAAACTTGTTAATAAGGACCATAGTAATCCGGACATCCGTTGAACCAGGCTACCACTAACCCGTACTAAGGAATAATATTATGATAAACTTTTATTCATTATATAGCATGTCTCTTGAACAATATTTTTATTGATGTACGATGAAAACTTTGCCCGGTGACCGAGTCAAAACTTGTTAATAAGGACCATAGTAATCCGGACATCCGTTGAACCAGGCTACCACTAACCCGTACTAAGGAATAATATTATGATAAACTTTTATTCATCATATAGCATGTCTCTTGAACAATATTTTTATTGATGTACGATGAAAACATTGCCCGGTGACCGAGTCAAAACTTGCTAATATGGACTCTATTGATCCGGACATCCGGTGATCCGGACTACCACTAATCCGTACTAAGGAATAATATCAAACCGTTTGTCTTAGAGAAAACCATATTTACTGTCTAGACTTGTCAATATTTGTTTAAAATGTAATAACAATGTTTTAATGAATGATTACGAATAGATGCTAGTAGTAGATTCAGTGTAGAATTTGTCATATTTACAACACTAGGTAACATGTATTAGGCGTCATTTGTGATATTATGAACGCACATCAGTTGCATACGTCATTATTTCAACATCATGATCTTACCCACGATCACATCACATTGTTTCGCTGACTGCCTTCCTTGTTTCTATAGGTACTGCAGATCAAGGTGCGCTCTGATTCGTGGCGGGGACGTTCACCAATATGCCACCAGATGCGGAGACAACTTTAGAATTCAACCGTTCTAATTGGCATCTCGATCTACTACAACACGCGATCTATTGGGATGTGCGAATATGAGTTACGAAAAACTCTACATATGAGTTCAGTGCGAATTGGTTTTGAGCGGATGTGTGCCAATTATAAGTTTGACTGTGAGTGAATGTTTATGTAAGGGTCAACAAACACATACAAATTGACAATAATTGCGATACAATGTAAACAATGAAAAGTGCAATAAACAGATTATTATTACAATAACTTTATTTTACGTGATACAGACGAGCATTGGAGTATTTTTACTACATGTTCACCATTAATGTCATATTAACGATTCATCTAAACGGTTGTGCCATAAATTTTCTTTTTTGAATGAAATTTTACCACTCAACGACCCCGTACCAGCAGGTATTCCAATCTTTAAAATCACAATTTAAATTAAATTTGCCCAGATCGGTTACTTTGTTTATGAACGAAATCTTTTTGAAGGTATACAAATATGCTTTGTCACTACATTTTCTAGAAAAAAACTGAAAACGAATCATTTTTAGTTCATTGATTACACAAGCCTTCTGAAAATATACAAAAGATCTTTTGTCTCCCTCCCCTAATGTTTACGTTGTAACCATCGCAAAGGGCTCTAGTTCTCTCATTTTCTCGGCTCAACGCAATGTGATCGCACCCCAAGATCAGCACAACACCACCCACTCCCCACACCCACATATTACTGTTCACATTGTGGTGGTAAAATAGTAAAATGTTGCTTTTTGTTACAAATACTTGTTTCGGAGACTGCCGAGTAAAAACTGGTTCAACAAGTTAATTATTATTCAATGGTTGCTAATTAATACCCATTAATTGTTTGATTTCAGATACTTTTACATTTTACATGTAAGTCAGTATATCCATACACGTATTTCCAGGTAACCTTTTTATTTGTAAATCTATTTTTTAAGCTACGGATTTTGTTTACACACTAAATGGTTATTTTCGAATCATGTTTTTTTTTACTGAAAGTGACTGTTTTTAATGGCTCATACGATTTTGATCAACTGTTCACAAATTTTAACCAACTGTAATGTTTCACAATAGTAAAAACTGCACATATCTAAATGAACAATGTTATTTTTTTTTAATATGTTAATGTTGTATAAATAGGGTATAACACGTGTCGGTTTAATCTAGGAATTTCAAAAAATCATCAGACAGTACACAGGAAAGATAAAACAAAGGAATCTCACTGGAACACAGCGCCATCCGGCGGCCAGACCTAGGAACTACTACTGTTCGCATATTGCTCATCACTAGCAAATTCTGTTAGTTAGTCCTAGTTACTAAACTTCTAGATTTAAATTATATTTGCTTTATAGTTTGAAAAACCGCGTAATAAACAATTTGACGCGTGAAATGAAACAGCTTCTGCTGTATTTTGGAATTGTTTATTGTTTCAAGAAAGCCGTTGAGTTTCTCATTAAAACATACTCGACAAATTGACTGCTTACTTTTCAACTGCATTAAACTTGATCTGCATGTTTTAATGATATATCGGGGTTTTTCTGCAATAAATGTTTGTACACCGGTTGTACTTAATAAATTATTATTTCTTAATAAGAGTACTACAATTATTTAGATTATTTCTTTTAATTCAGTTTTTAATAATTCTAACCTGAAATTCATATTATTTACCTGCGATCAGGGTGGATCATTCAGTTTATACTAACGGTCACAATTTGGGGCGCAGTCTATTGTTTTATAGTAGTGTATAGTAGCTAATTTAGGATTTAGGACAAATAACAATAAGGGTTCAAATAAGCATGGAGTGATTAATCCTTACAGTTTTTATGAAAAAGACGGCTTTGACATACCCTAAAATAAACATTACTACGCTATTTCCCTTAAATTAATTTCACAATGTCAAGAAATACTTCATTATCAGACGTCTAAACAACCATGGGGAAATCTGCGCAAATTTACTAGTCAGAAAATACTGAGGGAGAAATAAATAGAGAAGAATAGGAAGGGGTGGGTAGGGGAATATGTAGGAAGTGCACACATTTTATCTTTACAATATCCGTAAGTGGGATGGAGATGCCAAATGGTTAGTATTTATAGTACTGATTTCTCATGGAAGCATTAATAAAAGTGTAATTTCATTCGTAACATACGAATACAAAAATGGTGAATAATAGTTTAATTTAAAAAAAGTTGAGATTGAATATTTTTATTATGTTTCAAACTAACCCTCTGGCATCAAAGTGGCAGAAGTCGTAATATTTCACTACTTGCTGAATAGATTAAATCTGCTAGAAATGAAATGTTCATGGGAAATAGGACTGTATAGATCCAGACATTTTAGGCTGATTCCTGGACTCGAGGTTGTTCACCTGGACCTGAATTCCTCACACTAATCGGGATGATATACTGTCCATAAAACCTGATTGTGAAGAACCTACATGAGTCTGATGATCTACGAGACTTCGCATGGTAACCGTACAAGGCATTTAGTGATAAAATACGAAGATAAAATCCCAACATTGTACTTTCCTTTATGATCATCTCGGTCAAGTACTGTGGATATCATCGCACCGGTTACCACTCAACAGATTCACTCTCTCCTACTAAGGTCCAATTACAGGATGTTGCCTCTTTGGATAACGCAATGACCTAATGCCGTCTTTGATCAGCGTTGAATGCGATCGCTCCAATGCTTCAATCCAACCAGAGCCGACATGGAGGCCTACAGAATTACGACGGTTTGGCATCAATAACTTAATTCACGGAGAGGCCAATCATTATGCCTGTTTTAATAGGCCTTAGTCAGTGCTAGGATTTATCAAACAGAATAAGGGAAGATTCGACACAAGAAAAGGTCGACAAAAGAGGCAGGATTTGAACCTGCGCTAGCTCTAACTCAGATCCAAAGTCCGACGTCTGAGACCACTAGGCTATTGGCTTCCAAATGCAAGTCTGTGGCACAACTTCCCCCATTTTTACCCTCTATCCTGCCCCTCATATAAAATTAAAACCAAGTACAATATTAATAAACAACAAAAAAGTACTTATAATGAACAAAAGATACTTGATATAGACAGAAGGGCCTTCCTCCTTATTTGTACCCTCCAGCACTGAATCCTTGGCAGATTGTAATAAGGATCCGAGATCCCTATATAAAATAATTAGCAGAATATACAAAACCGTTGAGCCAGTTCGAATTCACTTTGAGTTCAATACCAGGAAAACTTCCAGTTCAGTAACAGTTCAGTAGGTTCAGAATGCTCACTCTACGGTAAGGGTATTCAAAACCAGAGTTATTCATATTTTCCTCGTTAGAAACTAGAACCTCTATCAACGACCAGATGACCTAGACTTTTCCACCATTACCTAATCATGCAGAAAACCATAAGTACCCACTTACACATTTATCCCGGACGTACTTTATATCAAGTTGAACGGAATTCGGACATTAAATTTTCCGAAGGGAAATTCATTTTATGGCTCACAACTAACCAGTACCATACATGAATGAATAAATATACCCTCACAACACCGTTATCCACAACAAGCCGTGTCAAATTAAATAGCTCATATATACAAGTAAAAAAATAAAGCATACACAGTAATAGATTACATTGAGATTTGAAGAACAAGAACTGACAATAAAATGTAAGGAAACATGTCCACTTTAAAACTCTCCAGCGCTCTCAAAAAATTACCACCCAATCCAAGACATTCAGGAGAGCAATTATATAACACAGTACCAAAATCGAAATGCCTTTTCCTTCTGATCTTTCGCGTCAACCTTGGAAATTATAACTCCCGACCATGACGGGTGTTCCATTGAACAAATCTCTCTCTGGTATGTGAGTCTCTAACTCAAATACTGGGTACTCTTGAGGGTTTAACTCTAGAACTTTAACCCTCAAGAATACATCCGTAATCATGTATTCATGTATCATGTATCCGTAATCATGCATCCGTAAGTACCCAACGGTTCAGATCGGCACCATGTTGAGAGCATTCTGATAAAAAGATCAAAAAGCTTAAAATTGAAAATGAACTGTATTACAAAAATCTGGAACACTTGTATTTAGCAACATCCCACAGATAATGTTGTCATATTATGCAGGATGACAATGATAAAACACTAGTAGAGTTAGTGACTGCACGAGTTGCTACCTTGCGGACTCTGGCAGCATATTTATGTTACACGATTCCTTCCCACGGGCCCACAGCTCGCTGTATAGCGAGAGCGAGATGGTTAGTCAAAGTGAAACCACTGTCCAATACAAGGCCAAGAGATCTAACTTCGTCACCACTTCCAAACTCTAACCATTCAGCATAAGCCGGACGCCACTCCTTCAAGTGATCATGCCGAAGGGTTGAGTGGCATGCAAAACTGTGCAGATGAGAACCATCTTCAAATATATAAGCAGTGCAGGTTTGCAAAGAAGTAGGAAAATCGGCTGCACACAAATTGTACAGAATCAGTCCCAGTAAGCTACTCTGAGGAATACCTCTCTCTCTCTTCCTGATAACTGACCATATGTATTATTCCCCATCCTGTTGATCTGCAGTCCGCCATCCAATATATCTTTTCATCAGCAGCTTTGGCCATAGTATTCAATGATACATTGAATCAAAAGGCTTTGAGTAGTTAAACGTCATAAGACAACTAAAACGTTTACTTTCCCATAAATCATGTAACTTAACAAGTTGGTTATACATGACACTGTGTTATTTCTATATATCAAGTTTATGACCTGTTGCGAACGACTGGAATGACGTTCAACGAACGACTGGGATGACGCACTATGAACGACTATGATGACAAACTACGAACTACTGGGACAGCGTTCAACGAACGACTAGAATGACTCACTACGAACTACCGGGATGACGTTCAACGAACGACTAAAATGGCATACTACGAATAACTGAGATTACGCACTACGAACGACTAGGATGACGCACTACGAATGACTAGGATGACTCACTACGAACTACCGGGATGGCGTTCAACGAACGACTAGGATGACGCAATACGAACGACTGGGATGACGCAATACGAACTACTAGGATGACGCACTATGAACTACTAGGATGACGCACTACGAACTCCTATAATGACGCACTAGGAACTACTAGGATGACGCACTACGAATTCCTATAATAACGCACTACGAACTACTAGGATGACGCACTACGAACTCCTATAATGACGTACTACGAACTACTAGGATGACGCACTACGAACTACTACGATGACGTTTAACGACTAACCGATTAAGATAAATTTTTTGCCATTTAAAAAATCTGTATTATTTCCAACGAACGACACTGTTTTAAACTTAGCTTTCTTAAAGAAAAACGGAGATGCCTAGGCCTATCACTTTATAGGCCTTTTTCTGTCCTCCCTCATGGGCTAATGGCCTGTGCGAAGGTTATAAAAAAAAATAAGGGGGAGAGTTCATACAAACATATAAACATTTCCATAATAGAAAATATTCGGTGCTATATTGGAAAAATTCCACTATTTCAGTGCAATAAGTTTGTACAAGCGCCTAGAAAACACTGGCAAGCAATATTAATCTTTGTTCAAACTATTAATTTACACTCGGTGCTGTTAACAGCGAAAGAGAAAAGCGCGGAATTTGAAAACTTCAAAACTGTGTTAACTGAAACTTCAAACATTCACTAAACAAATGCAGCTGACACCAGACACACCGAAAGAACAAATATTTGGAGGTTAGGTCTGTAAACATAGATTTGTGGCTTTCATTGAAGTCAAACAACGCAGACAAGGAGCAAACCCAGTCCAGATATTGGTTGTTGGGGCTTTTGGGACGAAACTGTTTTTACAACGTTATACTTGCTACAAAGTCACAAAAATTTTAACTGTTGTTCAAATTATTTTATCAACGTAAATTAATATAGGACCGACCAACATTTAATTTGTAAACGAGATTTCAGAAATTAGGTGGTAAAAGATTAAAGACCTCAGTACAGAGGATATATGTAATGGTTGAGGTTGGACAAAGGATTCTAAAAGAAAATGGTATTGTTTGTAGTGAAAATTATTACGGTATTTTAAACTATTCTGCTACCAACATAGGCCAGTATATGTTGCTTTATTTTAAAATAAAACCGAAAACTCCCCTACATATACACAGTCAAAATTACATAGTAAGTGAAACCACTATAATTAACATCAAATAGAAGATTTTCTTAAGAAATGAATATAATAATTAATTTTTCTATGGCTTTTAGTATTGATAACAAGCCATTTTTTTTAAGGAAAACAAGATTTCGGACATTTACAATCGTTATATGTAAAAAGATATTTGAGCATCTTGAGAGGACTGGTATAAAACCTCTTCTTTAGGTATAAAAATAACTTTAAGACATAACGTTGATACAAAATAGTTTCTTTTTTTATGCAACTTGTTCTGTTGTCAAGTTTAGTCAAGTTCGTCGCCACACAGTTTTGTTGAAAATACTTGGCCTTACATCTTAAAAGGCTTTTTGCGCCTGAAGAAGACATTGGATTTCAATCCTCGAAACATATTGTTCCATGTTTGAAACATTAACAATGGCGAATGTCCCAAATCTAGTTAAATCTTTGAAGACAAACATTTTAAAATCGAATTTATAGATTTACAAGCTTGATACAACCTCGAATTATAAAATGTTGTGGACTTTTTAAACATTTTTTCAATGTGCTATGAGAGAATTCTATAACTTATACAAAACAGCGTTGAAACACATAAAGTTACTGGACTCCTTTATTTCCCTTTGGTTATAGGTTAATTACACTTAATCACTGGCTGATCGAGACCTTCCACAGGGTTTAAACCATGGTAGTTTCATCTGTCATTCGTATCCTCCCACGAATACCACTGAATATTCCGAAGTATTCCGAATACCAATGAGTATTCGGAATCAAACATATGCATCCACAAAACTAAATATTCTTCCTAAACGGCTAGTTCAACCCTCAAGCAGTTTCTTACATTGTTAACCGCTATTAACGATAATGCAATAGTTTGTACAGCAATATCAGTAATTAAAGTATGTTACTGATATAATGGAAGGTTTTACAGGATAACAGGATATCGGACATTTGAAATCGTTATGATTACAAAAAACATAAGCACAACGTTTCCAGGATTTGTATGCATCCTCTTCGTCAGGTGGGGGAAGTATTAGTAAATACAAAAATAGAGGGCAGAAAGAAGAAAAAAGGGAATGAAAAGGGTTCAAACTACCCAAAAGCTGCTTGGAGTCTAGTCCAGGGGTTGCCACTGCAGAGAAGTGGTTTTTGGGTATGTTTGACCCTTTCCTTTCCCTTCTTTTCTTCTTTCTGTTCTCGACCTGACGAAGAGAATAGATTCCAATCCTCGAAATGTTGTGTTATATCTTTCGTAACCATAACGATGGCAAATTTCCGAAAACCTGTTATCCTGTCAATAACAGTAAATCTGCCTGAGTCAAATTCATTATTACTATAAAGATAAGACGCACCTGTTATGCGGGGCTTTGAACTGTATGCACTTACCTTTCCTTATTCGGAAGCGTTATCTGCTTACTCTAATGTCATTCATTAAAAAATGCCACGGAACATTAGAAGATTTCACAGAAGATAAGGATGTTTAGCTATTCCACGTCATATTTAGTTCATTTAAGTAACAGTCAAAGTTTCTGGAACATGAGTGAAGTCGGCGACAATACCGCAACATACATACTAACGAGGTGAGTAACGAAACTAGGATGCACAGCAGAAAGAAGATGCTTAGAAAAAAGGATTCCCCTTCTTAATATCACGTTACTACCCCTATAAAATATCGGGCTGGAAAGCAGTCACACTTGTCCATTTAACCTTTCTTTTAAAGTCTATGGGATTTCTTCACTCATCTTACTACACACAAATTTAAGCATAATTAAATTAAACACATTTTAATTGGAGATTTTAACGCAAAGTATTGAAATATAACTGGCTTCAATCGGTAAAGGGTAACATATAACCCTCCGTAACAGAACGTAGAACGACGAACTGGAGTTGGTCCTGGACTAAGCGAAGTTCTTTTGCCTGGAGTCCATTCATAGAACTGCAGTTGGCCCCGAAGCAAGTACAGATGTCTATAGCAGGGGCCACGTGTTTGTTCAAAAAAGCTTACCAGTTTATCCTTGAGTTCACGATGTTTAGTTTCCAAATAACGTAACATTTTCGATGATTCCATTGATTCAGCGGACAGTAGCCTCACCTCACATAACACATTGCGGGGTATTTCCAAGGGACGTGAACCCAGACCTTAAATAAGACTCAAAGTATTTCTTGCATTTCTCGGTTTAGTTTGATCTGCCTTGTTATTCACGAAAGCAATTCATAAAAACACACACAGGTAGCAGTAGCAGTTTGGGAGTGCCGACGGCCGAGTGGTCTAAGTCGTTGGACTTTGGGTCTGAGTTAGAGATAGCGCAGGGTCAAATCCTGTCTGTGACCGTTGCACTTTTTATCAGTACTATCAATCTTGTACTGTACCGACTCTCCCCTTTATTCTGTTTGATAAGATCCTGGCACAGGCCAGTGACCCATAAGGACGGACAGAATAAGGCTTAAAAGGGGATCGGCCTCTCCACTTTGTTAAAAAAAAAGAAAAAAATAAGTATTGGCTGATCGAGACCTTCAACAGGGTTTATAACACAATCCAAAATATTATCATTTGATTTCGTTTTCATTATATGTATTATCGGTTTGACTGTCGTACTTTTATAGTGGAAGAATAAATTAAGTTTTTATAAAATATTTAATGAGGGAATACCATAAAATAAAACCTCCGCATTTTGGGATACAAGCTCTATTTACTCGTATTTAGGGCTGCAGTATAGTAAGAGGCCACCGCTGCAATCGTATTATGGTACCAAATTACCAATTAGAAATACTTAAACTATCAAATACAAAAACATTTTAATTACAGTTATTTACAATTAATGTTTATCAGCTCCTCTTTTTAATGCGTTTAATAACAATATTGTTCCAAGTTAATTCAAACAAAGTATAATCACTTATATGGTATTTGAGTAATGGCCGCTACAATATGTGTTGTGTCACACACATTTATCCTTAAAAACAGTAAAAAGTAACTAAACGTTAAACTGTTTTTGTTTGTTACATTTTATAGATACACATAACATAGATAGTTTTTTATTCATTAATAAATTATTAATATTTTAGATATAAAACAGCTGAATTATATTATAATTTAAAATATATATAACGTAATTCGTATCAAAATGTTTGTTACTATAGTTTAGATAATCATAAATATGATTCTATTGTGGTGGTGGCCTCTTATTATACTGCAGCCGTATTTAGCGGTGCTGAACACTTCACCCACCCCACCCACCCAACCACTAAATTTACGATAGGGGGTCGTTAAAATATCGGACACAGAAAGGGGGTTGATGGTTCTAACGGGTTGAGAACAGCCAAGAAGTCAAGAAAACCCCTCACAAAATGTAGTGATGCCACAAAAAACACATTCGCTGCTTCAACAATTTAACCCTAAAACGTACTTTTCATAGAACGTCCGGTCCGTATATTATAGACAATCTTATAGCATTATCTTATTATTATTGGGAGTGCCGATGGCCGAGCGGTCTAAGACGTCGGACTTTGAGTCTGAGTTAGAGATAGCGCAGGTTCGAATCCTGTCTGTGACCCTTGCACTTTTTATCAGTACCATTGACCTTGTACTGTATCGACTCTCCCCCTTATTCTGTTTGATAAGATCCTCGCACAGGCCAGTGGCCCATGAGGACGGGCAGAATAAGGCTTAAAAGGGGATCGGCTTCTCCTAAAAAAGAAAAAAAAAAAAAAAAAAATTATGTCTCCTAGTTTTACGATACCCGCGGCTCTCGCGCTCAGAGACAATAGGGTGGGTAAACGACGAGCAATAATCAATGAACCCTGTTTTGGCACGCATTCCGCCATTGTCTGCAGCCAACAATGGGGGAGTAGATAGAACATTAGCTCTACATTCTACATTCAGCCCCACACACCCACCCACCTTCAGGCGCGGCCCACCACAATAATTTGTTTATCACTAAATTGTCTCCGAGCGGAACTGTTCAAGATCTAACAACAAAGACATAAGAGAGCGATGCCTTTGTATTTAATGTCGACCTAAATAATTGGTACCAACCCTACAGATTCTGTACGGTGTCATAGTTCGTCCAGTTCTCTCGGATAAGGAAACTTGTCGATTTTGAAATTATCAAAATATGGGCATTAACATTCTTATTTCTATTCTACTTCCTCCAATTCTTCCTCAATTGCCTTTTTCAATTCTCGTTTTACGCCATTTAATAATTTTATAATCATAACTGCTTTCACTGAGCTATTACTCTAAGTATATATGTCCATTTCTTATTGCTAAAAGTAATGCTAAATTCAAATAAAATATTATAGCATTCGTGTTTGGCTTTTACGACCAATTTTAGGAAACTGTCGATTTTGGAGTTATCAAAATGTGGAAACTGACATTCTTATTATTTGTGACCATTTCTATTCTACTTCCTCCAGTTCTTTCTCAATTGCTTTTTTATAATGCACGTTTTGTACTGATTTATTAATTAAGAACTTTATAATTGATAATTGCCTTAACTAAGCTATTACTCTAAGTATATATGAGCATTTCTTATCGCTGAAAGAAATGTTAAATTCAAATAAAATATTATAGCATTTGTGTTTGTCTTTTACAACAAATTTTCCCCCACCAGTGTCATAATTTCCAAATTAACTTTTACAGAATTAGCTCAGAAATCCGTAACACAGCAGTATCCTTTTGAATAAACCCTAGCTACAATATTTGGATTTCTAATAATAAAAAGGAAGTCCTTAAAGAATTTCTGCTTTATATATTTCGCATTTAACACTTCAAAGGAATTATTTCAATTTAGATATTCTAGAAGTTAAAAGGTATGATACCCGAGAAATGAGTTCTGGAGAAGGAATTCGTGCCAAATAACTTACTTTCTGACTTTACTTTCTTTATTGTTAACTGAAAGTTTCTACATTACACTGCACACGCGAATCAAAAATATGAGCGTTGCTGAATATGACTTATACATTTTACAAATTAATATAAAAATTCCTCTGATTAAAATTGATCACTAACTATGTAAGATTTTAAAAAATAACGGGATTATGCCCTACGAGCCTAGAAGAACAATGCTGTTTGCGAAACTTCTCCATATGAGTGACATACTTTGATAACTTCTACGGTACTCTCAGTTACGTAATGTTCTATGGTCACTTCCGTTGTACTCTCAGTTACGCCTGTTCCAAGGTTACTTCCATGCGACTGTTAGTTACGGATTGCTCTGTCATTTCCATGCTACTATCAGTTATGGGTTGTTCTGTGGTCACTTCCGTTCTACTATCAATTACGCCTATTTCAAGGTTACTTCCATGCGACTGTTAGTTACGGATTGTTCTGTCATTTCCATGCTACTATCAGTTATGGGTTGTTCTGTGGTCACTTCCGTTGTACTCTCAATTACGCCTATTTCCAAGGTTACTTCCATGCGACTGTTAGTTACGGATTGTTCTGTCATTTCCATGCTACTATCAGTTATGGGTTGTTCTGTGGTCACTTCCGTTGTACTATCAATTACGCCTATTTCCAAGGTTACTTCCATGCGACTGTTACGGATTGTTCTGTCATTTCCATGCTACTATCAGTTATGGGTTGTTCTATGGTCACTTCCGTGTTGTACTATCAATTACGCCTATTTCCAAGGTTACTTCCATGCGACTGTTAGTTACGGATTGTTCTGTCATTTCCATGCTACTATCAGTTATGGGTTGTTCTATGGTCACTTCCGTTGTACTCTCAGTTACGCCTGTTACTTCCATGCGACTGTTAGTTACGGATTGTGTCATTTCCATGCTACTATCAGTTATGTCACGTTACGATGTAGGTTACTTCCATGCGACTGTTAGTTACGGATTGTTCTGTCATTTCCATGCTACTATCAGTTATGGGTTGTTCTGTGGTCACTTCCGTTCTACTATCAATTACGCCTATTTCAAGGTTACTTTCCATGCGACTGTTAGTTACGGATTGTTCTGTCATTTCCATGCTACTATCAGTTATGGGTTGTTCTATGGTCACTTCCGTTGTACTCTCAGTTACGCCTGTTCCAAGGTTACTCCCATGCTAATGTTCAGTTACGGATTGCTCTAATGTCACATCTATCCTACTTTTGTTACAAGCTTGTTCTGATGTAATATTGACAGCACCTTCCTACAAAAGTCTTGTATCTTGTAAAAGGTTGTCCTACAGGTTGTATTACACAAAATTTAGAGAAGCTGTAAATATCGTCTTGAACAGAGATGAGTAACTAATCTATTTAATGCTCTTTAAATTCCAACCGTCGGAATCTGTTTAGTACAACCAATGTTTTTGATAAATCATGCTATTTTATTGGCTAAACGTTAGTGAACATTTTTACATTGGCCTTACAGGTAATCATTATGATACCAAGAAAACCATGGAGTAAATAAATTTGTACATAATATAAGTACAATTATATGGCATTTTGGCATGATAAATTATATAGCTACATACTTGAAATTTTCCATAAATATTTTACGAATCCTGTTACGCCATATCAGGAGTACTTTCACTTTATTTTATGTAGTACTGTATTATTAATAACGCAATCTAATTCTTTTATGTTATATCTTCATAATTATATGGTATCTATATTTAATTGCACTCATGTTATAATCATAAAAATAATCATACTTTTGTCTTTTTATTTAATTAATTATATTTAATAATTAACAATTTCTATTATATTTACTCAAACAACGGTTAGACGAAGAAGGATTAGATTATGTCGAGGCTAGTCGCAAAATTATGTATTAAATTATCTAAACTTAAAGTAACTGTCTCAAATGTTTATGAAATTTCTGAATAAAAATGTCCACTGCGCTTTTGTTACTTGGCGGAGTTTAGAACACACAAAAGCACAGCGAGATGTATATTATTATATTGTGTGTGTGTGTGTGTGTGTGTGTGTGTGTGTTGTTTTTGCATAAATAATTAAACCCTCTAAACACACAATTTCAACGCATGTTTCATCATTATTTTGTAATTTCACTAGCAAAAGTGGTGAGTACGAAAAAAACCAGTACTGATTCAGCAAAGTTGCCGGGCTCTTCCTCAGGGGCGGTTTACTTTCGAGGACGTACGGGTAAGTGGCGACCCACGAGGTACCTAGCTAATTGTCCAGATCTCCTTTCTCTTCTTATTCTGGAGGGCACTATGGCTGGCACACTTTTCTTGTGTTAGCTAATCTATCGTCTTCACTCTCTTCTATCTGAGGTAAAACTTCCTCAACCCTTAGAATTTAGTTTTCTTGCATCAACGAATAGCACAACAAAAACGTTGGCTGGAAGAAAGATTATTCATAAGAATTAAACCTATGGGTGATGACATCTCTTCTGTGAGTGGGGCTCTGCGTAAGGACATTTGAAGGTCCACTTAGGGGTGTTTTTCAGAAGCTTTCATCCGAAGCTTATGAAGTAGACACTGGATAAATGGGTACCTGGTAATGTTCAAAAAGCAGGAATTCCCAAACCTAAATTGTAAACGAGGTGGAAAAAAATCCCTGTCCATCCAAAGCCAGATCCGTAAAAGGTTACGGATTTCGTCTTTTCCTGGACGAGGTCTGCTACATAGGCTGTGAAGGGACTTCCAACTTGTAGAAGGCACTAACTAGGGAACTCTGGCAGGCTATCAAATTGTCTCCGCGGACAGTCTAAGGGGACAATGCCACGAGTTCTTACAAAATCAACACTCCAGCATCTAGTAGGGCCTGCCTCGGGCAGCCTTCATCCAGTTCTTCCTCCAGGAGGGATTTGATCTGGCATTGATTCAAGTAACACATGGCTTCACCAAGGGAGAGGTGGCGGGGCCTTAAATTCAAACCAAAAGGTAAGTTATTTACTGTACATCTCTAAGGAATGTCTGGACCCTTTTTTTTTTTTTGAATCCTGTTGAAGAGAGGCTGGATTTTCTAACAATCAACGAATTCTGCTACCAGAGAATCTCACTGTGGCGCACATGACCTGGAATGAATGGAGAGCATGTGCAGAGCACATTGTAGGGCTCCGTGATACCTGTACTTGCCATATGATGCCAGGAAATCCCTTCTTCAAAGAGACCCTAGAAGCTCCTGGGGAAGAAACAAGGCCAGACGTCAACAACTTATTCTAGGTTGTAACGCCAACGACCTTCCACTCTGCTGGCATGGGGCAAAGCACCAACACTAACACCCAGAGGAAACAACAACAACAAGGCAGGGCACTTTTTACAAATTTTCTTCTTAAGTAAAGGGTACCTATTTATATGTTAATAAAGGTAACCGCCCTACGTTAGCAACACAAAATTAGACAAGTTATTTGATTTAAATAATCTTGGTCCCACAACAAGGGTTATTACTTGGAAAACCATGGCTTGCTTAATTGGCAGGTAAGACGAAGAGGGCTACTTTATCGGTTACAGGGTATAATTTCCGATTCAACTTGCCAATGATGAAGGCTTGCAGAGGTTCCTCTATCGCAAATCAGCGGAGGAACTGACTGGTTGGATATAAAGTCTGTGACCTTCCGGTCACCCAGTTGGCGATCGGTAGGCGGAAAAGAAGGGGGGGGTTTTGCGATGATTCACAGACATAGGATCAGATAGCTTCTGACCTGACACAGAATGTATTAGTCAAATAGCCTTCCACGAACAATTGTCCTTGCGGGACGGATGGGAAGTTGCGACGGGGGAGGAAGAGGTCGAAACCAAAATACTAAGTGGTGGTGGACTGCGGAACCCTCGTCGCAAAAGGGCTAATGGTCAGGTAGCTTGTACTATCAATGCAAAAAGGTAAGGCCGTTATCCTGGAGTCATTTCATAAGCTCTCAAAATCAGAATACAGCACTAAGCAAATGTAAATATATAGGCACCAAATCAACATGTTACTGGAGGCAGTTTACACAGAAGGTAATTGTGTTAAAGCGCGGCAGCTTAGGGCAGATACGTTTACTAGACTTCAGGTACATATAACGGTCAAATTGGGATCGTCCCAGGGTGGGGTCAACACAGTTCCGGGCGGGGTCTAGGTGTAAGCCCTCAAACTTCTCCTTCGAAGCCTACGTTCCCTGATTGTATTCTGATTGAGTTTGGACCGAGACTGGGAAACGTCTTGGATAACCATGAGGCACTTGAGGCAAGGCCTCCACGGCACAAACCAAGCAAGTAGCTTTAAGTGGTGGTGGGCCAAATTGTTTCGACAGAAAGGAGTCGTTAACTCTCTCTTTAAATAAAACATGGGAAAATTCTGAAATTTGCACCCTAAAGTTGAATTAATCCTGGAGGTGGGGTTGGCGTACTCTTTCCGGCCTTGACCTTCATCATAGGGAAGGTGAAATAAGTTCGCTTCTATGTGAGAACTATTTCAGGGGCGAGACTATTTTGCTATGACATTATGGGCTATCATTCCATCTTAGTCTGGAGGGCGCCCTCACAAACTATCAACAGAGGTGTTATTCATCTCTTAAAAAACAGGGGAGGAGGGATGATGTGATTGTGACAGCGGGGAATCATGCTGTAGAGAACGAGGGACGAGGAGAGGGTGGAGATGGGGCACCTGAAAGGAGCGGATACGAGAGGTCGATAAAGTAGAGAGCGGATCATAAGAGTTGAGGCGATGAGAGCGCGGGACTTTCTGTCCACTATGTAATCTTTTCGCTCCCATCAGTTTTATATTTTCGTTTTCTACTGAAAACATTTAGAAACGACCTGGTTGGTGGAGAGGCCACCTGAGTGAAAGGTGAGGTTTCTCTCAAACACTCCCCTTCATCGCAACCAAACATGCATACCAGGCATTGGAAAAATCCATATGGTGAATCAGCCACTGCACAAAACTTGTAGTCGGATCTGTGGGATGACTGTCCGCACTATGGAAGCGAATTGGAATTGTTGCACATTCATAGACATGAAGGAGCTCTTTGGACCTAATGCTTTTGAATTCACTGCGAGATGGGTAAGTGGAGCACAGACGATCCACCGTGGCCTCGAGCCAAGTACATTTGCCGGTTGGCTTAGGTGCCTTAGCTTGTGTGATCCATGACGGATCAGGGCCCCCCGATCTCACAATGAAGAATCTCTTGTATGTGATCGCACTTTACGAAGGCGATACGTCCTCAAGGAGGCATCCATTGTAAACGTCTTACTGGGGTATCTAGTAAGTAGTAGCTGAGTTCTACCATGAGGTCCTTACTAGCACAATGGAGAGAAAATCTATGTCCAAAGGTTATTGCACAAGGAACTACATAGTCATTTGGTCAGGGAAAAATATACAAATGTTGTTTTGTTGTTGTTGATATCTATGAATACCAAACAACCTTTACAAACTTTGTTACTACTACTGGTCTTTTGTCAGGGAGAGGGACTGAAAGTAAATCCTTCTAAGACAGTAGTTGACCATTCACTAGGAAAAAGAATCCTAGAGTCTCTTTTAGACTGAAACTCCGCATCAAAACTAGCTTCTGAAGTGGTCATAGGACAGGGTCATTAATATTTAGGACCGTGATACTACTAGACCATAAGCTTTACGTGGGAGAATGATTCATTTAAAAATATCTGCCACAAAGCAAAGTGGGCGCTCATGCAGTCACAGGAGAATGGCCAGGACAATCTATGGGGCGTCAAAACCACAATATAGCACTATGGCTTTACAAAGGCAGTGGTGTTTAAAGGGGAATCAAATCACTTACTGGTTCATTAGTCTGGTGGTCAAAGGTTTGATTCAGGTAACTGGCCAAAGCAAGCTTGGATAAGATTTACAAAAGGATTGGCAAAAATTCTTTTGCAACCGGGGCCTCAGGAAGCAGTCCCTCAGCGACAACTCGAGGTTGGCTTTTAGGTCTTATACACTCTTGATGGGTCAATATAAAATGCTGAAAGCGCGATGCGTAAGTCGGCTTTATCGGCCATCGATGGTTAGCTGGCTCTTGTGGAGGAATGGCGAGTCTACTTCGCGAAGCCAATGCGGCCTCCGCCATAACTGTGATGCTGAAACAACAAAGAAGCGCTACATTCTCGAAATGGTCTAACGCATAATCCGTAGTGAACGGAGTTGTATTTCAAACTAACAACGCCTTTCTCTGTTTGACTTCTACTCCCAGAGATGAGTGGGAAAATCGCACCCAAAAGAATCCCAATGACAATTCTCCACCGAACAATAAGTAAAGGTGCTTTGTCTGGTACACGGTTTGGCTTTCGCTTATTAAAGGGATGAACTGGATCTCTGGTGGAGTCCAGTGTTTTATGTACAATCCACACTAGAACTGCCACCTTTGCAGGCTTTGGGTCGGAAACATGCTCACATATTTCCTAGGCCGAACGAAAAATCTATGGTTTACCTAGCCTGGTGCCCAACCCATGGCCTCACCCAGGAGGGGCACCAGGACCATGAACATATGTATAATGTCAGGGCAGCTCTTAAAGCTCTTGGATCCCATACAGCATTTAATACTGGGCTTGTTGTGGGAGTGCTTTTTTTTAACACTCTAGGTCAAAGCTTGGATCAAAGGCAAACTTCTTGTTGCTGCGTCCGTGGATCGGGCGGGTACCGGGGCCATCTTCTGGCACTAGGGTGGGCAGATTTCGGAAAAAAATTACGAACAACGAACCCGGTCAATGGCGATAGAGGTAAATAAGAGGATAGGGTAGGGTCACAGAGAGGGAGCAGAACTGAGGGGAAAGCGGATACATAGCGAGAGAGAAAGAGAGTAGAGGCGAGGCACGAGGCTTACCGCGACGGTCACTTCTTCCCACCCCCCCTCTCCTGCCAAACTCTTTTTCTTTTTGCCCTCCTCTTCTCCTTTTTCTTTTGCACCTTCTTTTTTTTCTTTTCTCTCTTGCACAAATAAACATAGGCGGAGCAAGCAGTAGCACCACGCGAGCAAGCACAGAAGAGGAATGCAAGAAGCGGAGAGCAAGCAGCAAGCACATATCTGCCAATACACACGCGCGGCTCCAGAACGAGAGTCCAGAACCGAGGTTGTGTTAGTTCTGTGGTAATAACTCATTAAGCAAGGAAGTCAGCACAGCCCCGCTCTCTTCTCTTACCATAAAAAAGAAAATCAATAAATATAAAACACAAATAGGTCCAGGAAGAGACACCACCGCTTTGCCGATCGGGCAGAAGAGAAGCGTCAACCAAAAAGGAGGATGTCACGTAAAGTCACCTAGGACTCAAAAACCAAGCACCCTCGGAAAACAAATAAGGAAAAAAAAAGATGCCTCTGCTTGCTGATTCGAGTGACCGGAGCTTGCAGCAGCGAGAGCTCCCGGTCACCTTCTTCACCAGAGATGGCCTCTGATGGCATGCCTCCTACCTGATTGGGGCTGGGCAGCCTGGCCTGCTCGGGCAGACTCCTGGAGCCTGGCATGTGGCAGGCAGAGGGAAAGCGGGGGGACGGGGAGGGAGGGATTTCGGGTTCGTGTTTGTTTTATTAAAACCAAAGTGATTGCCTCTTGATCACTGGGAGACCACGGCCACTTCACGGGGGAAACACCTTAAACACTCACCTAGGTTAACGAAATGAGGGAACTGGAGTGTTTTTGGTTAGTGTTTAGGGGGATAGACTCTGCCAATTTAAGTCTGAAGAGGACTGCAAAACCACCATAATACTGGGACTGCTTCTGATGAGAGACTGGGAGCAGCAAGGAGAGAAAAAGAAGAGCGAGAGGGAGAAAGAAAGATAGCAAGGAGAAGGAAGGGCTCTTTTCGTGTGATTAATTTTATAAACAACCAGGCGACCGACAAACAACGAACGGACGAAACAACACGCCGAACACTGATGACTAGTTTATCGGGGAGGGGAATAAAAAAATAAAAATAGAAAGAGAAAAAAAAAAAAAAAAAGATATAATAATAAAAAAAAAAAAGAAAAAAATACAAAAAGAAAAAAAAAAATCAATAGGGAAATAGCTTATTACGCCTTTAATTCTAAGGGGCACAAAAGATATTAAGATAGGCTTACCCCTCCTAAACATCACTAAAGGGCTGCACCACCAATGTATGATCAGGGTTTGGACGTGGGTTGTGGTTTCTGTTGGGAATCCACACCCCTAATATATCCATAAAAAAAAGAAAAAAAAAAAAAAAATAAAAAAAAAAAAAAAAAAAAAAAAAAACAACAAGGTTTGCGGCGTGAAAAAAAAAATAAACAAAAAAAAAAAAATAAAAAAAAATAAAAAAAAAAAAAAAAAAAAAAAAAAAAAAAAAAAAAATAAAAAAAAAAAAATGTGAATTGAAAAAAAAAAAAAAAAAAAACAAATAAAAAAACAAAAAAATTGGACGAAAAAAAAAAAAAAAAAAAAAAAAAAATCGTTGAAAAAAAAAAAAAAGAAAAAAAATGGAAAAAAAAAAAAAAAAAAAAATTAAAAAAAAAAAATAAAATGTGAAAAAAAAAAAAAAAAAAAAAAAAAACAAAAAATAAACTGGCCTTTTCGGCTTCACCTTATCATGTGAACAAGATCATCCAGCGCAGCGGCTCGCTCGGTTAATTCCAACGGTTCGCTAGCGGGTCCGAGGGAAATTGTTTGGAGGGTAACCCCGTACCCATATCGCGTAAATCGCTCGGTACATTTAAGGTTGTCCATACGTCAATATCGCAAACTCTGACCGCTAGATTGCAGGAGCATCATCCTTTCCTACATTTAAGGTTGTCCATATGTCAATATCGCAAACTCTGACCGCTAAATTGCAGGAGCGTCATCCTTTCCTACATTTAAGGTTGTCCATATGTCAATATCGCACACAATGACCGCTAGATTGCAGGAGCATCATCCTTTCCTACATTTAAGGTTGTCCATATGTCAATATCGCACACAATGACCGCTAGATTGCAGGAGCGTCATCCTTTCCTACATTTAAGGTCGTCCATATGTCAATATCGCACACAATGACCGCTAGATTGCAGGAGCATCATCCTTTCCTACATTTAAGGTTGTCCATATGTCAATATCGCACACAATGACCGCTAGATTGCAGGAGCATCATCGTTTCCTGTTTTAGCAGTTGCAGCGATTATCTAGTCAACTGGCCCTTTCCCCCTCCACTCCGAGTACCGGGAAATGGTGACCTTAGTCCCCCCCATCAGCCCTTCATCTCTCTCTCAATCTTTCTCAACCCTAAATCTGGCAATTAGACGTTTCTTTAGTAGCGGGGAATTTTTTCATATTTTGCAAGCATTCTTTTAGAAATTCGGACTAAATACTGTTTTATACATAGTCCATCAATTATTTGATATTGTTTTCTTAAAATTCTGAAGTTTATTTATACACCAATAAATCCACTTACATGTCTTGTTATAAATTAATTTCATAAGCTTGAACGTTACAGCCGTACAGTTTTTAAACAAAAACTTAAAATCATTAAGAGATTAAAAAATTAGTAAGAATAACAGTAACTACATTGATGAGGGCATAGGCGTTTTAGCCAATCCCGCGCATATGGAAAGGAGGTATCAAATACGATCCAGTGGCTTTTGTATCCACTCCTAACACCCACCTCAGAATTTCTAGAATTCAACAAGAAGTGTTTCTTTTTAGCGGGGAAAACAGAGCTTTCTATCAACGAAACGGCCCCCTCCATCCCCCGCCCTCAAATGCAGTTCCCAGGCAGACAGATGACTCCGGTTATCAGTCAAGGTGAGGCCGATAACGGCGGTTAATAATACCGGCTAATTACGTTAACACCAGTAACGCCGTGCAGGGTGGGGCCACTTCATTACGTTATCAGCGACGCGCGCCGTAGTTCGGCCATTGGCTGACACATGAACACCAACACAAATTGCACTGAGTAACAAACACGAACGTTAAGCGCGCTTGTTATAGGATGCTGCACAAACCGTGCATTCGGCACTGGATTGTTTGAACATTTGTTGACTGCCATTGTCGCTTATGCATCTTTTGACTAGCAAGATGCGAAAAATAAAGATTCCAAAAATCATTGTCAGTGATAGAGCTAAACATTCTTTGGAATGAAATTCATTTTGGCTTCTAATAGCAGATATATTTAGGTGCCATATCAACTATGCATGCAAATCAATCGGCATGTATGTCAACAAGTAAACCACACGGTCAAGCTTGATGCTGGTACCAATATAAATGAAATGGGTGAATCCTCATACCCGTTTCCTACAAAACATACGTTAAAAAAGGAAAGCCAGACCCTTACCTTACTACCTTCATCATGAGGCATAAGATTGTATGGGGTTTTAAGCTGTACTTTCTACACCAATGGCATTTTTAATTCACTCAGGGACAGATACCAGTGTGTGCAGACCTCAGGTGTCATGTCGAGGAGAAATAAACTGGTTCATGGAGTCCCACAGGGATCTATTCTTGGGCCGGTTCTTTTTCTTCTATATGTAAATCGAATAAATTCATCGATCCAAAATGGAAAGATAATTCAATATGCCGATGATACGATGATGATACTCTGCATAAAATCAACTTCGAAAGAAAATTTTGAAATTGAATCCTTCATTGCTGTCAATTGCTGCATTCAAAATTTTTCTGACATCAACTTAAGAACAAACATTACAAAATCTAATGTCGGCAACTTTTGTCTCCGACAAAATGAAGATGTAAGCCACCCGGCAGTTTTTGTAGAAAATGAGCTCTTGGAGAATACTGACTCTACCAAGTTCCTAGGGATGTACCTCGACAGGTCTAACCTGGAACAATCATGTGGACTATATCTGTGCTCGTGTTACTTCAGGCATCTACGCCCTGCGTAACCTTGCCAACTATTGTTCACATAAAAATCTTAAGAATGGCTTATTTTGGCCTGATTTATCTATACCTGACATATGGTTTAAGACTTTGGGCCAGCTGTGCCAAATACAATCTAGTAAGAGTATTCAGACTACAAAAAAACTGTCAGAATAATTTTCCAATTAAACATCAGAGAGTCGTGCAGGGATGCTTTCAGGGAGCTCGAATTGCTGACTCTGCCCTGCCTCTATATATATTGGAGGTTGTCCTGTATTGTCGATCGAAGTGTGTTCTTATTCGGGGTAGTGACATTCACTCTTACGAAACTGGAGGCAAGGAGAGTTACCGTGCAGAACAGCATAGGACGGTGGCTTTCGAACGCTTGCCGTCACAGGCTGGAGTAAAATTTCTCAATCGGCTCCCTGAGGGTCTTATACAATCGGACTCGCCTTCGGCTCGCTGGGGGCTACGCCCCCAGGCCCCCAAAGTAAACGCTTGCAAATTCGGGGATAAGCGGAATTCGGTGACTGGACATTAAGTAAATGACAAGGGATTTAAAAATTGACCTTTTTCATAGATTTTTTTCCGGATTCGTAAAAACTTTTGACTTTGAGGGCATTTTGCGGTTAAACCGTTAGAGATACGACAAAAAGTGACTGGACCTTTCTTGTTGGAAATTTAATTTTGTCTTTCGATTGTGCCCTCAGATCTGATCTACGACCTATGGTTTAGCCAGAAATGAGCTCGGGAGAAAAGTCTGCACGGGTCAGCTATCTTGAATTGTTTAGTATAAACATAATAAAAACCGACCTCAAGGCAGTATTTTAAGTCGAACAGGGGGGTTTAATATCACCAGGAGACTATCTAGTCAAGGCGAGAAATTCCCTGGGTGGGTGATTAATGTTAAGGAGGTTAAGACAAGAGGGGGTTTAATTTTCGTCAGGATATTGTCTGGTCATATGAACAAATTCCCAGGGGGGGTTAACGTTACCGGGGGATAAGTCTCCAGGGGGTTATCTGGTCATACCAGGATCTTCCCAGGGGGGGGGGTTAAGAGATTTGGTGACTGGTAAAATTCGGACATGAGGTCATGGCAGGAAATTCCCTGGGGGGGTTTAATGTTACCAGGGGGGTTAACACATCAGGGGGTTGAATGTACAGGAGGTTATCAGGTCATACCAGGAAATCCCCGGGGGGGGGGGTTAATATTACCGGGGGTTAATGACACACTTGGGCCTTTTTTAGAGGGTATTGTGTCTGTGAACATAATAAATATTCCTCTGTCCCTATCTACTATTGACGCTTAGCTAACGCTCAGCCAACTCCCGAAGTCACTGAACCTTTTCTGTAGATCACGTGATTTCCTAAATCCCGTTTTAAAAATTTGTTTTGAGTTACGACCAACCGTTTAGCCGCTATCAAGCCCGGAATGTAAATTTTTAGGCGAAAATGTCCAATATTTTCACTTAATCGCGTTTTGCGGTCAAACTAAGGGAAATATAGTAAAAAGTCACTGGACCTTTTTTGTAGGTCATCTTATTTCCTAAATAAAACGTTAGTCTTATTTTGACCTCCGACCAATGGTTTCGCCGCTATCGACCCCCAAAAACAAAAGTTTCGCGTAAAAGTTACAACAAAATTGTACATAATCACGTTTTTCGGCCAAACCAATCGAGATAGGGCAAAAGATTACTGGACCTTTTCTGTAGATCGCGCAATTTGCTAATTTGATGGGTCAATCAGATTTGAGCTACGACCAACGGTTCGGCCGCTATCGGGCTTGAAACATTATTTTTATCGAAAAAATCTCTGGAATTTCAAATGTTCGAGCGTTTTGTCGCTTAACCATGGAAGATAGAGCAAAAAGTCATTAGACCTTTTTTGTAGTTCACTTCATTCCTGACCATGAATTTTCCGTCAGATCCGAGCTAGCTCCAACGGTTCGCCCGCTATCGGGCTTACAAAAAATGCCTGCAGGGGTGAAGAATGCGCGATTTTTTGGGAATTTTTTTGAGGGGTTGAAAATGAAAAATTCTCACTTTTTGGGATTTTCCTGGTGGTTACACGTGGAAAGCTATCTGTGTACCAAATTTCAAGTCTCTAACTCATCTGGAAGTAGGTTAGAATTAGTATACGTGAGTGAGTGAGTGAGTCAGTTACACATGCGGTTGTATATATATTAGATAATTTAAACCAGTTTAAAGCTTTTCTGAAGCGCCTACTGGTGTCGAATGCGTTTTATTCTGTCGAAGGGTTCATGGCTGGCTGCTGGGAGAATTAGAATAAAAATTTACAGAATCAAAATTTACATAAAAATTAATTAGTAGAGCCCCGAGTCTCATGTTGAATGAATGTTGGCGTGAATGGACAATAGATGTATGTTTGAATGAGTATTGTAAGTATTAATGTGTATAGTAGGGATTTTTTACTAATAACTTAAACCTGACTTTTGCAATGCAATGTCTTATTGCCAAAATGCAATAAAAGAATTATTATTATTATTTTATCTACACTAACCGTTTCTGCGGGGAAACGGCCCGAACCCACATGCAAATATTTATTAACCTCCCAGAGAATCGAACCCGTGACCTTTCGGTTAGACAGCCTCAGCCTTACCCCTGCACTATAATAGCGAAGTTTTGTCCTGCACCCCAAATGGTTCACAGAGTTCCAAAATTAAATGTACCCTCTTGCACAAATTTGTGAAATTTTGTCTACATTATATTCATACCTATGCGAATGTATGTATGTAGCAGAAATTATGGACAATACACAGATAATTTGTCTGAATCGGGTAGAATTTTCTGTTCTTATTGTATTTATTTTATTAACAAACCTTTCTACTGTTAGCAACATTTTGAACCACATTAACCACATCTATGAATTGATAACTAAGGAACAACAGTTTGGCTAAACTGGGTAGGTGTAAAACTTGTACAGCTCATCTAAACTTACCAGGACATCAGTTGAGTTGAAGAAACTAGCGATTTGGCCCTTCCATGAGCAACCCCAGGTACGCGCCGTCTGCCATCCACGGCAGCTGAAACAGACAAGAGACTTTAAAGAAATATCTAACTGGAGAACTAGTTTTACTTCTCCACTAAAAATAATAGAGAATACACATCAGATCGGCGCACAAATAGCACACCGTGGTCAATACCTAACTGCAAGCGCTGACTAGCAGAATCACGGTGTGGTGTGGAGAACAGAAGGACGGTGAAACTCAAAAAAAGAGATAACTGCTTGGTGGCGTAGTCTTACAACCAGTTAAAGTGGAATACGCCATCTTGCTTCACCACCAGATGTACGCCTTTTATTGACACGTCCTTTGATGGCGTATCGTTTTATAAATACCACCTTTGGGTGCTAAAAGCGTTTGGAGTTGAAAGTTGAAGATTGCATCTGGTCATTGCACTACAAGTACTAATCTTAGAATAAACACTTAATTAAACCATAATTGGGGTGAAATTAGAATACGGACTCTCCAATGTTGATAAGTAAAGAATTTGCCACCTCATGATTTGGCATAGAGAGAGGAAATGATACGTGAAGAGTGCTGGAACCCAAAATTACGGTGGTATGGGTATACGGATGGACATGGCTTCACACAGTCCACGCATCTCTGGTGGCTAAGAGAATCTTAGTGTATAAGCAATTGAGATCCAACAGTATTAACAACTCTGCCCTCTACCGCCATCTGTTTTTACGGCAAAAGAACGTGCACGATGAAAGTGAAAGACATATGTTTTCATGATCACGCTGGACTCTCAAACAGCCTATCCTGAAACTGATATATTCGCGTACCACTGAACGTACTAATACAACCTTCTGCCCCCATCAGTATCGAAAATTACTACTTTTTTTCCACATTGCATCAGCATCAGTTACAGCCACAGACAGCACAAAGTCATCATGATGCTTAATCTGAGCAGCTTCACGACTCTGGACATTTAAAAACTAACTTCCTGTTGCAGTCCGTATTATTGTAGGCAGACCTTTATTGATCCGAAACAAACCGAGCACATTCTCTACTTGTAATTCCTGAAAAGCTGAGATCACCCAGGTTGTTGAGTTGTCGATACTTTGACTTCCCTGGGTTTGAACCGTCAATCAAACTCAATGGTCCTCTTGTTCATCACTGTTCCCATTGGTACTTACTTGAGATTGCTCTCCGTCACCTTCAGGACTAAAGGCATTTTAAGCCTGAGGGGTCTGCTTCTCAACTCACTCGGAGACTCCAGCCGGCAATGATGACAAACAAGGTTTACAACATGCAAGGCATCATCTTAAATACCATAAAAGCGATAGAGAGCCTAGTCCATCATCGCACAATGTAGTTTGGAAGAAACCAGTAGGAGCCTATTTAGGCAGCCCTTAAAAATAGAAACCGAACCAGGCCGAACCGAATCCAATGATTTCTACTTTTCCCACGTGTCTGGCATAAAACTGCGATAAAGGCAAGAAAAAAGGGACAAATCTCCAAGCTCTGTTAGAATTTCAAAGGAGCCTTCCTTAACCGATCATCAGTGAAAGCCTTCAACAATTCTGGCTCGACTTTGAAGTCTACTTGGTGCCAACCAAGAAACAGAAGAAGACTTATAGGAAATCAACTTACCTTTAAATTTCAATGTTAAAGCTATGACCATCTTCGTATTCTTAATTTATCCGGCAAGGATTAGAGATAAAGTATATCATTAATAAATAACCTTAGACGTAAGGCGTTCACGCCTTGTGTACCTGTGTAGCATCATAGTTTTTCAATTCACAACACGTCGAAATATTGTGTGCACAATTAAAGTATTGATATATTTTTCCATCTCTGTGGAGATCGATCTTTAATCTAGAGATATTAAACTGAAACGGCTGCAGTTTAGTTTTAAATCTTTAACTAAAATATGGCTTTTCACAGCAAGGGCAAAATATTTTAATATAAATATGTAAAAATTGTGCATAAGCTTATCTTATCAGGCAGAGATAGAGTAAGATGGGTATTTTATTACTTTTAATCTGAATACATCCGAGGAAACGTTATTAAAACAAATTGGATTTCAAATACAATAAATTTGAATGATCCTTTCCGGTATGGTCAGAGGAAAGATCATTCTTTTGACTTTTATTTGGTATGTATTGATAGTTTAAAATATTGTCTTCAAACATTATAAAACGTCTAATTTGGCACAAAAACAAAGTGTATTGAATACAAAGGTCACAAGCTACACAGTACTATAGTATCTACACAAAAGCCCACCATTATTATTATTTAATTAGTCTGAAAAAATGTAAACAAAAAGTGACAAGAAATGTAAACAAAAGACTGACGTTTCCAACGCATAAAGAATTTGTCTTAAACCTTACTAAACCTAAAAAAATCTTGGAGTTGGAAAACGACAGAAGAAATCCAATATCACACTGCTTGAACTGCAGGAAAAGGAACGGCCGATCTTGTAAAGGAAGAAATGAGCAGAATCTACCAGCTTCCAGAACTGTTTTGTTTGGAAAACTCATTACCGGTTCAGTATTGAGTAATCCAATCCTTACATCTCTTGGCAGGAACTTCCTTTCACAGGCTGGATATCCCTTCTCATCTACCATATTGGATGGAAGACTGTTTAGGGTTCTTTTACGAGGAAATTTACAAACTGGGCCACTGTGTATGTAACGGTTTGGTCAAGGGGTCCAGTACTGAGTAATTCTGTTCTCACATTCCTTGGCAGTAGAGCTAATTTTTACAGGCTAGCTTCCTCTTGTCATGCTGCACATTGGAATGAAAACTATGTAGGCTTCTTTTTACTATCACAAATATAGGTAACAGGCTACGGATGGGGAAGGAGTTGGCAAACAAAGACTATCACAAACATAAGTAACAGACTAAGGATGGGAGAGGAGATGACAAACAAAGACTATGACAAACATAAGTAACAGACTAAGGATGGGGAAGGAGATGACAAACAAAGACTATCACAAACATAAGTAATAGACTAAGGATGGGGAAGGAGATGACAAACAAAGACTATCACAAACATAAGTAATAGACTAAGGATGGGGAAGGAGATGACAAACAAAGACTATCACAAACATAAGTAACAGACTAAGGATGGGGAAGGAGATGACAAACAAAGACTATCACAAACATAAGTAAGAGACTAAGGATGGGGGAGGTGATGACAAACAAAGATTATCACAAACATAAGTAACAGACTAAGGATGGGGGAGGTGATGACAAACAAAGACTATCACAAACATAAGTAACAGACTAAGGATGGGGGAGGTAATGACAAACAAAGTCTATTACAAACATATGTAACAGGCTTACGAGGGGGGGGGCAAGATTACACACAAAGATTATTACAGGCATATGTAACAGGCTAAGGATAGGGTAGGGGATTACAAACAAAGACCATTACAAACATATGTAACAGGCTTATCAGAGGGGGCAAGATGACACACAAAGACTATTACAAATATATGTAACAGGCTAAGGGTAAAAGCGAGCTAATTCTATATGCTCTTAATGTTCATAAATATTAGGAAACTGTTGAAAATAGTTCAAAATGTTGGAAAATGCCTATAAAGTCACTAAATATGGTATTATTTTAGTACCTCGGATCTATACTGAGTGAGACTGACTGGTATAGACGAATCCTGGCGCAGTTAAAGTAAAAAAAAACTACTTTTGAGAAAGATTTAATACAGTTTCAATGCCTAAAATTAAATTTACTGACAGAAAAACTCACACGGAGTCATCGATATAGTCTGATTGTTACTTAGCCTTTGCATAAACCACTAATTAGGTTGGTTTTATGATACGTTAAACTCTTTTAAAAAAGATCAAATTAATTCTTTACGTTTAACGTACGAAAACATTCGCAATACTTCGTAAGATTAGCAATAATATCTGGTACGGTATCAGGTATAAATTTCTAATAAATTGTTCTTGGACCAACTTATATAATATGATAAAAACTGATAATATAAATATTCAATTAATATATTAAAGTATTAAATATATTCCAGTCTAATGTATAAACTTATGCATAGATATTCTAGCTGGTTAAATTCTGAATTTACTACTTACCCCAATTACCACCACGGTGAGGCAATCTGTTCTAATTAACGCTTAGGCTAACATTGGTTTATGCCTTTGTAGGTTTCCCTTGGATTCAGACAATTAAAATAACGTTTCTGTTCCATTTACTTTTATAGAGGAGAAAGATCCCTTTTGTTTCTTGTGCAAATATTTATTCAAACATATCCTACTTCTTTTCTAAACAACCTTGATAACCTATAACAACCATACTTTATTGCGTTCTGAACTATAAAATAATAACGATCAAAATGCACAACAGGAAGATATTAGTCTGTTAAATTCGTCTATACTAAACTCACTAACTAAAAGGAAGCAATAAGTCAAAATGGAAGAGGATCTAAAGGAATACAAATATCAGGATAGCCAGACAGGAATGAAATTTTTCTCTCGAGTTTATGCTAACGCTCCGCCAATAAATCGTTACGTATTGACAAATTACATCGATCTTTATAGGAGAGATAACAAAGAATTGAGACAGGACTAAAATCTCGTTTCCTCTTACCTTTAGCAGAACACGCAGTTCTGGCAAACAATGCCACTATCAATGTGAGTTTCCTTTGGATCATTTTCCGGCTTTCTTTCTTGGATCAATTCAAAAGTAATTCAAGACAAATAACATGAGTCTAGGAGCCGAGTTACAATTTTCACTGTTTAAGCATACAGACTTTGTTCCTTTAAATCGATTGCCCATCATGATAATTTCGGTGGAAACCGAAATGGGGGTACCTAAAGGGTTAAAGGATAATTCTTTCTCACATTACGGTACATTTTATTCTAGTTATTAAACACTTAAACCTGACCGTGAGACACATCTTTTAAATGACAATTAATGGCTAAATGTGTTGCTAAGCGCTAATCTCGAAAACGGTTGGACCGATTAGGCTAAGTCTTTTTTAATATTTGTTAGAGTCCAAGGACATTTTTCACGGAGAGAAAAATCGGGGGAAAGTTTCCCTGAATATTTTAGAATTGAGAAAAATATTGATAATATTTACGAAAAGTAAATAGTTGATGATACTTTCAGCTGAAGTTCGTCATGTGGCTGAAAATCAGTTGAGATTTATATTTTTATAAAATATTAAGTAGACATTGCTTGGTCAGTTGTATAGTGTAAATAGCAAAAGCAAAGTTAATATCTCATTTTTAATCCAGATTACGGGAGTGACGAATCTAAAACATCTAATGAATTGTAATTGTTATTTAAACATTGTTCTAACCTTAACCTTAATGTACAAATGTGTGAATGCTTTCTTTCGTATAAGGTACTCCAAACTTGTGAGCTTCCTTCACATTGTGGTGTGGCATTTAAACAGGTTAAAATATAGAAATTGACATTAACATGGCTCACCGATACATTCCTTCCCAAATTACAGTTCGAAAAACAAAAAGAGTTATGTCATTTCATGCACTAAATAGGAATTTACCCCTTATACCGGAAGCATAGGCGTATCTAGGATGACCTAATTTGGGGGGAGGGTTACAACTACAAATTTCCGGAGCACCCCCTCCCCCCACCAGGAATATACTAAATGCTAATAACATTAAAAATTGTATGTTTGAAAGCAGTCTGAAAGCATTATTATTTTATGCTTCACAAAAGCGGCTATAACATAAGCAAAAACTTTACCCTTTGGAGATCACCCGATAACATAAAGAATTTCAAGAAAATGACGCTGTATTAATGAGACTAACAGAGGCTCGGAAAAACTGCTATACTTAAGAACTAAAAGACATATCCTCCACCTTTTATCTGAGGGCCAACAGTTCCAAATCAAGCGTCGTCAATTTCTTTCTTCGGCAGCAAGAATCTGACAACTTCGCTGCCGCGATGGCGGATGATGTTCTAATAGAAGAAACTGATTCCACCAAGTTCCTCGGAATGCACCTAGATCGAGGGCTGACTTGGGACGATCACATTGACGGCATTTGTTCAAAGGTTTCCTCAGGCATTTATGTCTTACGGAACCTTGCAAAATTCTGCTCTTTGGATATACTAAGAACGGCCTACTTTGGCTTGGTATATCCACATCTGACATACGGTTTGAGACTGTGGGGCAGCTGTTCTAAATACAAATTCGAACGTGTATTTAGAAGTCAAAAGAAAGCTGTCCAAATCATTTCAAAATTGAACTTCAGAGATTCATGCAAAAACACCTTCAGGGAGCTTGGATTGCTGACTTTGCCCTGTCTCTATATCCTGGAGGTTGTCCTGTACTGCCGTTCTAAGTGTAACTTGGTTCAAGGCAGGGACGTTCACCAGTATGGGACTAGAGGCAGAGACAACTTCCGCGTTCAACAACACATAACTGCAGCATTCGAACGTTTACCGTCTGAGGTTGGTGTCAAGCTAATCAATAAGCTCCCTGAAGAGATCAAACAATTGAATGACCAAAAAAAATTTAAAACTTGACTAAGACACCTTTTGGTGTCGAGGGTGTTTTACTCAGTTGACGAGTTTATGGAGAGCCGCTGGGACGAAATTCAAAACTAACACGATCAATCCTCTGGTTCTGGTGTGGCAGTGGCAGGATTGTCTGGTGAGAATGAAGATGAGAGTGAATGAGAGAAACATGTGACTGTGTGCGTGAGTGAATGAAGTGTAGGCCTACCTTTTTATTATTTAAATATTCTATGACGTTTGTATGCAATTTTATAATTGTTACCGCAATAAAGTGATATTATTATATTATTATTATTATTGTTTTACCTAGAAGTTTTATACATTCTGATATGGGCTTCCAGGATACATATATACAGGGTGAGTTTTTTAAAGTGATCCAATAGCTAACTTTTTAATTACATGACTTAGCACCTCACTTTAAATTTGGAACTTGCTCAATTTTAAGTTTTCCTCAGGAATACACTTTCAAATTTTTTGAAGATGGCCGCCATTTTCCAATATGGTGGCCAACTTTAAAATCTTTAATGGAACACCCTGTATTTTATGTTGTTTTTAGATTCTACTCTAAAAAATAAAACCTTTTTGTACTTGAGAGTTTTTCCATATCTCTAATGGTTCAGGAGCTACGCGGACTGGAAGTTTTCATAATTTTTTCCAATATGGCGCCCAACTTTAAAGTCTTTTATGGAACACCCTGTATTTTATGTTGTTTTTAGATTCTACTCTACAAAATAAGACATTTTGGCTTTTGAAAGTTTTTCTATATCTCTAATGGTTCAGGAGCTACGTGGACTGAAAGTTTTCACCATCAGTCCGAAAAAATCCGAAAACTTCCAGTCCACGTAGCTCCTGAACCATTAGAGATATAGAAAAACTTTCAGAAGCAAAAATGTCTTATTTTGTAGAGTAGAATATAAAAACAACATAAAATACAGGGTTTTCCATAAAATATTTTAAAGTTGGTCGCCATATTGGCAAAAATTATGAAAACTTCCAGTCCACGTAGCTCCTGAACCATTAGAGATATTGAAAAACTCTCAAAAGCAAAAATGTATTATTTTGTTGAGTAAAATCTAAAAACAACATAAAATACAGGGTGTTCCATTAGAGATTTTAAAGTTGACCGCCATATTGGAAAATGGCGGCCATCTTCAAAAAATTAGAAAGTGTATCCCTGAGTGAAACTTAAAATTGAGCAAGTTCCAAATTTAAAGTGTGGTGCTAAGACGTGTAATTAAAAAGTTAGCTATTGGATCACTTTAAAAAACTCACCCTGTATAAATGCAAAAATATGGGTGTGTAGTTGTATTACTTAAATACTATGTATTTTACATTTAAAAGTGTTTTAATTTCAAACCAAACCATCCCTTATAAAAAATATTGTAAATAACAAGTCATTTTATACAGGATATATTTATATATATATATATATATATTGTTATATATATTATTATATATATATTATATTTATATATATATATTATATATATTATTATTATTATTATTATTGTTTTACCTAGAAGCTTTATACATTCTGATATGGGCTTTCAGGATACATATATATATATATATATATATATATATATAATATGTAAACATGTGGGTGTGTAGTTGTATTACTTAAATACTATGTATTTTAAATTTAAAAGTGTTTTAATTTCAAACCAAACCATCCCTTATAAAAAATATTGTAAATAACAAGTCATTTTATACAGGATATATTTATTGCGTATACAACTAGCGATGAGAACTACGAGTACTTTTAAGAGTATTACAGATTAGCCGTTCGAAGGGATGACTGGTAGGCAAGCGGTCATTGGCCATTGCTCGCTGTCTCTCTGGCCTGAAGCGCGAAGTGAGGTCTGTATTATATATTTATCAAACCCCACGGGTCGCAGACGAACTCGTCATTCCGAAAACTGTATGAAGCATGAGTGTTTTACTATATGGCAGCTGTTATAAAAAATATCAATACAAAATCAAACGAAAATCGACTATGACACATTGTTCTACTACGAGTATACTTTCAATTTAACGCAAGTTAAATATACCTTGCATATTTTGATCGTATCAATGGTGGGGGGGGGGGGGTTACAACAAAAAATCCCTCCTGGATAGCCCTACCCTTATGACCGGAAGTAGTTAGAAAGTAGGTAGGATTTTTCCATAGACCACAATAGACTTATCAGTCCTACTCAACTATGACACTGGTAATATCTTGGACTGAAAGGTAAAGTACAATAGCCGGAAGTACAGCTTTTTGAGCGAAGTAGGCATCTCAGTCCTACGTATGTATATATGTTTTCTTATGCGGAACAACGAGGAAAACTCTACTATGGCACAGGAAATATCTGAGACGGAAATGTATGACAAGGGCTACAAGTAAACGATTTTTGACCGAAGTAGGTTTCCGAGACCTATGTATTTGTATTTTCTTGATCGGGATAAAAGTTCCAGAATCAGCTGTGGCTTCGAAAATATAATTGATTAGGACCTGAAATGCTCCTACACGTGGATCCTCTTAACCAAAAACACTGAAATAATACGTATCTGAGGTGGTCCAACTTATGTTTAAAAAATTTTAAGTAATAAAAGGACTTCGATGTTTAAATTTGCATGGAAGCCGCGGGTAACAGCTAGTAAATAACGTCGCGTCGTCACTTTATTGGCATGCACCTGGTTAACTGACACTTATTTACATTTTATTTACGTGTCTAAAAGTTGCATTTAAGTGTGTCGAACTGAGAGAAATATGATGCGAGAAGAAAAGTATGGTTTCATATTTTTAACCCTTTTGATGTCCTACCATATCGACCGCCTCCAATACTACGGCGACTGACGATAAATGTTTCCTTACGGGAATTTCTCAATCCATTTCAAGAAAGACTATGTGCTTACAGAATGACAATTGGATTTGGACTCCTGGACCATGCATACTTAAATTAGTAGAAATTCTACAACGAACATTGTCTAAATAAGACCGTAAACAACTTCAATTAGGAGACTAGTTTAGTGCGCAACGTTGACTGACTTATCTGGAGTCTGTACTGGTCTGGAAACATCAATTCACAACTCTTATCTATGTCACTTATCATTCTCTCCACATGTTCGTTCATCCCGCAGCTATTCTTTTATTAATCAATAAGTGACCTGTTTTCGTCCAACACTGCTTACGCAATGGACGGAACTTTTCCCAAAATGGCAAGTAAAAAAGATAAAAAAAACATTGGAAACGTTCGACTAGTCTGATTCCGTATTCATGCAGAGACACAAAAACAAGTTGCGTAACAGTCCATACTTCCAAACCCCCGTCCCTCCCACACCACCCCCACACCCAACTCACCCCTTGAGTAATACTTTTGTTTTACCTTCCCTTTGCCCATTCTCGTACTTTATTACGTTTCGTTCAACCTACATCGAGAACGCACCGTTAATCAAGAGCTTCAAAGGCCGAAAAGGCGATTTAAAATTATATTTCGTATGGACTGAACTAAATTTATACAGGTAGGAACTAAGAGTAAACATTAAACTTCTATTTAGGTTGCTAGTGTTGCAAAACAAACAGAAGGTCTGCCACTTAAGCTGTGATATCGTATGGAATGTTAGTAAATACAATTTCGAACTATTTCAATGAGGGAATATACGAAAGGTAACTGAATAATTTTTACTCTTAGCGAGTTCCAAAAAATATGTTAAAAGACATTAAGTAATTTTTAATTAGCAAAAATATTGTTATCCGGGAATTTAAATTCCACCTATTTAAATAAAAGATCATTTAAACAAAAATCTAACATTTGCTGACAAATTAAATACTTCAACGTTTATGTTGCATTTGACGCAGAATATGCGCATAGGGCACATAAAACAACTCACGGTTTACGTGGTCGTAGCCGATTTTTCGTAAGCACGGAGGCTGCCTTACTGTTCCGTCCTTCGGGAACAACTCTAGAGCACTCTATCCTGAAGACTTCTCCGCACGGAAGCAAACCACCAGGAGGTCAACACTGTTGGGGCACTGATTGTAGCGACCCCCGAGCACCGACGGGAACGACTGAAAACACGTCCGCACCACAGCGAGGTCCGCTCTATACTGAACTGTGGGCGTCGAGCTGGGCGTCGGGCATGCGCGTGGCAAATGTCAAAGGTGACAACAACCCTTGCATCCCCTCCTGCCGCATGGTCTGCGAGCCGAGGTCACCAGATGTTCACCCTCCGGGGCAGCGTGAACACGAACACACCAGAACGTGTGTGATTAAAAAGGAGTTTTACATCATCCTACATTTAAAATTGCTACGAAGATACCATACACGCCTATTTTACAATTTGAGTACGCAAATTCGTAATAAAATTGGAAGTTTTTTTGTAATGACTCCCAACGCTGTTTCAAAGAATAGCCAATAAAAGGATGCGGAGGAGAGGAACAATCTAGCCTAAGTGGATGAATAAAGGCCAATGGCACAGTAACAATTGGTCTATTACTAGCAAAGTGATCTTACATTTTCATTTGATTCACTGAGCGTTTACAAAGCTACTTACCCACCAATGTCGTCAGTATCTGTACGTCTTGTTGGTCAACATGAACTTGACTGTTCGTATTCAATATGCATGTATTCGTGTTTATCGTGATGACTGGCAGCTTTCTCGTGCCTTTGTTAAACAGCCAGTGGAGAACTTGAGAATGGTCAGAGTCAGTCTACTGTAATTCCAGAACAATCTTAAAGTATTAGGCTCACTCTTATATCATATCGAGGAACAAGAATGACTTATTATAATTTTAATGGACTGTAACGAACGAAATTGTAACCATCAAACAGTATGTTTCAATGTCCGGGTATAAATTTGGTATTAAGGGAAGGGTTAAGTTAAATATCAGTTTTAATATATTTACGAGAATATCATTGTCCGGGGATTTTAATACGCTCTGTTCCACAATACTTTCCGGTTCCTCAGTTGCATTAAGAACATTTTGCAATTTCCACAGATCCCCCTCCCCGCTTTTACATATGCACATAAGAAAATATCATGAGGAAAAAAGAAATTGTGTTTATCGAAAATATCCGTTGTAGGCGGGAGAATCCTGAATCAAAAAAGGGAATTTTTCTGTAAATGTTTCTCCGTAAATGTATGTTACCAGTTCAAAATTTATTTATTCCACAAAATATATAGACAGTAGAGTTTATACGTCCAAGTGTTGGATAGAATATGCATTCCATTTACACCAAGTGTATGCATATAGGATATATAAATATCCTAAACAAAATAATATAAATACGAAAGTGCCTTTGCTTGTTTGTTTTGTTTTCATGCGGAACCGATTTTACTGAAATTTTAGGGAAAATTTCCATTGGGGACATTGCACCAACATCGAACTCGATCTATACAGAAATAAAGCGTCATGCAAACTTTCAAGTTCATAAGTCATTTCGAGCTAGAGATATCATTCGGACAGATAATTATAAATACATAATGTATCCAGGTCCCTCAAGACATAAACTTCGATAACGCTCAGCCAACTAAACTCAGTTATGAGTTCAAAGTATGAGTAGGATGTTTAACGCAAATAAGGTTTCACTGCAATTACGCAACAATGGTAAGCAGTCCAGGCTATAAAATTATATGGTGTAAGGTAAAATGCCTACAATTCTGCAGTATTGAGAAAATTCATTATCACTCTTCACTTTATTGTTCACTTGCTACAATAATCTGAGAAACCTTTCACAGCACTTAGTCCTAAAAGCTTGGACCTAGGTTCTTTGCGCTTGCTTCCAGAATGAAAGGGTATTCAGGATGAGTAAGGTCTGGGGTAGGAGCCGCCTCCTGTCGAGATCCCATGAGGAGGGGAAGAAGGGGATGCTAGCTCTATTTCAGCATCTTCCAGTCAAAGCGGGCAGGGAACAGCACCCATATCCAAGCAAGCAACAGGCTTTAAACCCAACAGAGCTCCAACCACTCCAACAGTCATCCTCCGCAATAAACAAGACATAGCGATCAATCCTACTCCCAATATCTCGACATCTGAGTTTAGTGATGAGCCGCTCCTGGACATCCAATAGGTAGCCCAGATATACATGACTTAACAGGGGAAATGAGCTTAATGGTTACACTATGGTACAGTGGTCCCGAGAGCTCGATGAGGGATGGATTTCGTTTGTAGAAAGAGGAAGGTGTCACTCCGAGAGAACAGATCTCGAAGAGGGATAGATCTCGTCTGTGGAAAGACGAAGGTGTCAATCCGAGAGAACAGAACTCGATGATGGATAGGTCTCGTCTGTGAAAAAGGAAGGTGTCATTCCAAAAGAACAGATTTAGATGAAGGATAGATCTCGTCTGCGAAAAGGGGAAGGTGTCACTCCGAGAGAACAGATCTCGATGAGGGATAGATCTCGTCTGTGGAAAGAGGAAGGTGTCACTCCGAGAGAACAGATCTCGATGAAAAAGGAAGATCCAAAAGAACAGATTTAGATCATCTCGTCTGCGAAAGAGGAAGGTGTCACTACAAGAGAACAGATTTCGATGATCGGGATAGATCTCGTCTGTGGAAAAAGGAGAAGGTGTCATTCCGAGAGAACAACAGATCTCGATGAGGGATAGGTCTCGTCTGTGGAAAGAGGAAGGTGTCACTGCGAGAGAACAGATCTCGATGAGGGATAGATCTCGTCTGTGGAAAGAGGAAGGTGTCACTCCAAGAGAACAGATCTCGATGAGGGATAGATCTCGTCTGTGGAAAGGAGAAGGTGTCACTCCGAGAGAACAACAGATCTCGATGAGGGATAGATCTCGTCTGTGGAAAGAGGAAGGTGTCACTACAAGAGAACAGATTTCAATGAGGGATAGATCTCGTCTGTGGAAAGGAGAAGGTGTCACTCCGAGAGAACAGATCTCGATGAGGGATAGATCTCGTCTGTGGAAAGAGGAAGGTGTCACTACAAGAGAACAGATCTCGATGAGGGATAGATCTCGTCTGTGGAAAGAGGAAGGTGTCACTACAAGAGAACAGATTTCAATGAGGGATAGATCTCGTCTGTGGAAAGAGGAAGGTGTCACTCCGAGAGAACAACAGATCCCGATGAGGGATAGATCTCGTCTGTGGAAAGAGGAAGGTGTCACTACGTGAGAACAGATCTTGGAGTGGTCAACATATCAAACACAACAACAAAAGACAACCACGTTGATGCCATATCTGTGTTTTTATTGTGTTTCATTAGTAATGCTCCTAAGCCTAAATCGTTTTGGAATTGTGCCTTTAATGTAGAAGAATTCAACTTGTGATCGTACATTATATTTTTATTTAAATGTACCCCGCAGTTTCAATATTGGAGCAATAAAGAACGATGCCAACCGCGTGTGAAGTCCTCAAGTCCCTTTGTACCTATATAGGAATAACAGGGAGGTTCAAAACGTTTTTAGTGGCTAACAAAGTCCGCTTTTGGTTTTATAGTAGTTAAAAAATGCTGCTAATCTGCCACTTTATCTCATGTCCCGTTGTTTCAGTATTGGGGTAGCAGGGAACTTTAGAAAGTTGCCGACGGCTTGTAAAGTCCTCTAGTTCTTCGTTTTATACTGGTTAAACATGCTACTAATCTGCAACGTTATCACATGTGCCCTTGTTTCAATATTGAGGTAGCAGGGAACTTTAGAAAGTTGCCGACGGCTTGTAAAGTCCTCTAGTTCTTTATTTTATACTAGTTAAACATGCTACTAATCTTCCACTTTATCTCATGTCTCCTTGTTTCAATATTGGGGAAGCTGTGAACTTCAGAAAGTTGCCGACGGCTTGTAAAGTCCTCTAGTTCTTCGTTTTATACTGGTTAAACATGCTACTAATCTGCCCCTTTATTTCATGTCCTCTTGATTCAATAGTGGGGTAGCAAGGAACTTCAGAAAGTTGCCGACTGCTTGTTAAGTCCTCTAGTTCTTGGTTTTATACTGGTTAAACATGTTACTAATCTGCCTCTTTATTTCATGTCCTCCTGATTCAATAGTAGGGTAGCAAGGAACTTCAGAAATCAATATTGATACTAACTTGATACTTGAACACTGCATCTTTGACCAGACTATCTGGATAGATTGCGTCATTCGACTTAAAATTAATAAATACTATTTAAAAATAAAACTCTATACAAAGGGATACAAATGCACAACAACTGAAATAGAACAACTAATGGAATTATTGCATTTTCTGGATGTACATCGCATACAGAAGATTCCCCTAGTGACAGTGAAATCGAACTCACATTTAATCTTGTAGATCCTGGCCAACCTTAGAGTATAAGATATTTTTAAAATTAAAACCTTTTAAATTGCTGATCATTTGGAAAATCTTATCATCAAATTTTGCAGCCACATTTCCATAAGCACTGGTTGCTGTGGTTTCATAGGATGCTAATATTAAAGTACCGTTAAGTCATCAACTTACTCAACACTACTTTGTTTAAACTTTGTTATTGACTATGGAAAGTTTGAAAGGATAATAGGATTTCGGACATTTGCCATCGTTATATGTTACAAAAAGCATATCACTCCGTTTCGAGGATTTATATCTACTCTCTTCTTCAAGTATAAACAAAACCCTAGATATTGAAAACCTAAAAAATGTGGCAATGGACAGCTATTCAAGGTTAAAATAACTATAAAGTGATGCCTAAACAACTCTACGAAGTCTAGACTATACATAATGAACCCAAGCGATACCACTGCATAGGAGCCTAGAGTACAAACACGTCACGCCCGAAGCAGTAAACAAAAATTTAGTTTTTTAATGTCTTAAAACTTGTTTACACCAGAAGGAGAGGGTAGATTTCAATCCAGAAACGCAGCGTTATACTTATTGAAACATATATAGATGGCAAATAATCCTATCGTAACGAACAAACAATATTAACAGTTTGGTAGGGCGTTGGAAATATCAGTTTAGAAATATCTGCACAACTGAGACCGTAAAAAAAACATATTCCCATAAATTTTACTCAATAACCCGCAAATTGACTAGTTGAAGACGTTTACTAGTTGGATACAACCGAGTGCTAGACATTGCATTAGAACTCAGAATGGCACATGTCAGTTAGACAGTCAGTTAACAAGAGGGCTGTCCTCAACTCATGCGACTACTACAATATTGACCACAGTCCAAGTTCTACTAGTGTCCTAGTTCTTTCCACTCACAGGCATTTTGCTACAAATATTTCAACACTCAGACCTTCAGTCTTTTGTCTGCAGGCAAATAGCTACATATGTTACATAGCTACATTAAATATTACTGTACAAAACAGACTGCATTTTCTTTGTTAGCTGTTCAGAATAACTCTGTTTCAACACAAATGCTATTCCAAATTGCTACAAAGTTTCATCAAGAGCTAAGTACGGTATAACAAACCAGCTAAGTATAACAGTACGACTGGGACGAAATAATCACCTGATTAAGATATAGCGACGTAGGACAAGTAAAAAAATAATCACAAAATTGTACTTTAACTATATCTTTGCTTTCTTTCACCTTCCACTGTGTCCAAACTTGCATTGTGCACAGGAGGGGAGATGATGAACATAACTATAAAGAACCACTACATCAACGCATGCTTTACCTTTACATTCCCAAATGCCAAATCCTCTTTCTTACCAGCAATTTATTATCCTATATCCTCATAGCTTTATGTTTTCAATTCACTGTAAATATTTATTTTTGTTATTTTTGTTGTTAATTATTACTTATAAAATCTTTGTTATGGTTGCTTTGTTAAGTTTGCAATATTTTATACAGACATGTTTCTATACTCTTTATCCTCACTAATTACTTGTTGCATTTTCTCATTGTTACGCTTAAATTGTCATCTTGTTATCTGTTAGCTTTGTTATCGTTGTTATTATTATTATTATTATTGTTCTCATTGTTGTCTTCTAGTTGTATGTGATTGTTCTCTTTCGGTTGTATATAATATAGATGTCTTCACTAATTATTGTTGCATTATCTCATTGTTACGCTTAAACTGTCATCTTGTTATCCGTTAGCTTTGTTATTGTTGTTATTATAATTATTGTTGTTCTCATTGTTGTTTTCTAGTTGTATATGACTATTATTGCAGACTCTAAGTATCCTATATAGCTGTTTGGTCACCTGTTGCTATGATAGTTTTACTCACTGAATAAGTGCTACTCATTGTCATCTAACTATTACTGTTGCATTGTTTTATGTAATTTTTGTAAGATATTTAAGCTGTCTTGAAATGTTAATATATAGCAAATAAGTACTTTAATGTAAAAATGGTGGAACCGTTGATAAATAAATAAATAAACCATGCTCAAGTCACTGGTAATTCGCTATTCAATGAATATTGTTATGACATCAACTGGACGAAGCGGATTCTTAATATTTTTGCAAATCCAGTGGTGGATCTGACCAACAACCCGTGATGAATATCAGTTTGCCACATTATTTAGTATCACTCTTGGATGAAGTGAAAGTTGAAGGGTACTTTGGTACTCCAAAACATAGTCCAACATTTCCGACGTCTGATCAAGTTGGACTATCTGGCGCGTGATCTGATATCGGGAAAGTACCGATCAGAAATGTTCCTGGCAATATATATATATAGTTAATTACCTGAAGAAAAGATCAGATTGCAGATCTCGAAACGTAGTGTTACTAATTTTTTTTTTAATCACTGAACAATGGCAAATGTCCGTAAAATCCTGTTTCCTTCACAATCCTTCCATCGTCAAAAATAAAATTTAAACAAAGAACTGAGACTTAACACAGTAATAATTTGTAGTATACGTACGTCTTATGCCATTATTGGAACGAGAAAATCGCAAAATAATAACTTTTAGAAAACTGAGTAAAATAATATGACATTCTTTCTCGGAACATCATCTTTATCTGAAACATTTTACTTGTTGCAGTGAGGGAGTTGGACTGAACAAGAACCTTAGGCGCCATAGGTTGAAAAACAAAATAAAATAATAATAATCTTACTAGTGTAATTTGCACTGAAATAGTCCGCTTACATTTAAAGCTGTGTTGCCACATAGCTTCTAATTACCAACTCTCACCACTACGACGTAGCTATGGTCACTTACAGTCTGCTTAGTTTTATAGTCTACCAAACAGATACCGACAACGATTTTCGTGTTGGGATCTCACATTCGCCTGTGCTAGTATGATGTGTGATTGTGGATCTCATACTCATGACTAGTGCTCGGGACTCGCATCCTGTGCAGTGACAACGCCTGGATTAGACTCCAAGCATCTTTTGAATATGTTTAAACCCTTTTCTTTTCGTTCTTTTCTTCTTTTTGTTCTTTATTTTTGTAAGTTCTAATACCTCCCTCACTTGACGAAGAGCATAGATTCCAATCTTCGAAACGTTGTATCATACCTTTTGTAACACAAAACTATGGCAAGCGTCCAAAATCTTGTTATCCTTTCAAACCTTCCATTGCCAATAACAAACTTTAAACGAAGAATTTAGATTGTGTTATATAATTTCAGAGTCAAAGACCCGTTTTCAAATTCACAGACAGTCCTTTAGGATAACTTCTCTAAACAGTAGTAACTGAGCGCAGTTTATTTACTTGCCTGGAATAGAAACAGGTGCCAATAAAGTTATTTTATATTATATGAATCATGACATAGGAAAATAACTTTTTTTAAATAAAATATGCCTTAAGAAACCTACTTGACTTCTAATAAAGGTTTACATTAAGAAATTTGATTTTTTTTCATTTATACTATTTTTGACCATTTCTCCATGAGCGTGAGCGTGATTTTTACATCCTTATGTAATGGAAAAAATACTTTTTCCAAAATTCTAAAGATTTTTGTTAGTCTGGCTATGAAAATTAAAAAAAAAAAAAAACTAATCGAAAACCAATTGCATCACTTTATAAGAAGGGCGTGAGCGACCACTACTCTCTCAAGAATCAAAGTAAAGTACCCACCGCTTTAAAATATAAAACTGTTTTATACAACTAGACATAATCCAGCAGTGCAGTATACGAAATTAAATCTATCTTTGAATCAAAATGTGCTAAAACGCAAATGTGTGTTTATAGAGAAATATTTGCCAAGTTTTCACCATTAGGGAAACTTTCCTCGTTTTTAAGATTAATTCTCGAAGTATTCCTCATTTATAGGCGGACAGGCAGAGTCACGTACGACACTAAAATAAAGTTTGTTTACACACGATACGACACAACAGCTGTAGAATCCGTGTCGGCAGTTCCCGCGGGTACCGCACAGAGAGCGTGAGATAAGTAGCATGAACGTGCCGTGTATATGCTGGTGCGCTGCCACGCCGTGCATACATATATCGCTCACACGTTTCCAGCGTCGGCGAAAAAAGTTTGTTTCGTCAAACGAATAATAGCTTTTTTATGGCAATCCGTCCTTATCTGTAGATCAGCGCTCCTCTTTTCCAAGAAGACCCACTTCGCAAAGCGTACCCATTTCTCAAATAGTAACACCCACTTCCCCCAGAGTGTCACGAATCCTCTAATGCGTAACAAGTACCACCCAATTTCCATTGCATACCACCTATTTTCCCACAGAATACCAGCGATTTTCCTAAAGAGTGCCAATTTCCCAAAGAAGTTATCACCATTTCTTCCAGAGTAGCACCGATTTTCCTAAAGTAAACATTCCATGTCCCAGAGCAAACCCCATTTCTCAAAGAGTACATTTCATTCCCCACAGAGTACCCTCAAATTCCCCAAAGCGTACCGCACATGTTCTATAGAATACATATATGTTTAGGACAATGTTTAGTTATATAAGTATGTTACCTTTTATCTCCCATCTGAGGTCAAAAAAGTGGTTACTAATTAATAAAATAACTTTAAAATATTGTTAATTATTATTTATATAACATGCAATTAACCAAGAGAAATCAGAGAGAAATTGCAAAGAATGAAAGTGACTACAACAAAATACACTGTAAGTCATATTGGTCATTGGTTGGTTGTGCTTTGACCAATCACAAAAGTACTACAGGTCCTGCCAGTTTTTGTCTAAAATTAATAATTGTTCCAGGTCTTCACAACGATACCGAAATACTTCAAGATTTGAAGTAACATTGACAATAATACACTTTAGTGGACTTTTTTCCTCAAATGACCTTCATCAGTGTCTCAATCCATCTTGAAGTAACAGTGACAATAATACACTATAGAGGAATCTTTTCCTCAAATCACCCTTATCGGTATCGATGCATCTTGAAGTAATAGTGGCAATAACACACTATAGTGGACTCTTTTCCTCAAATCACCCTTATCGGTATCGATGCACATTGAAGTAACAGTGACAATAATACACTATAGTGGACTTTTTCATCAAATCAGCTTCATCAGTATCGATGCATCTTGAAGTAAAAGTGATAATAATACACTATAGTGGACTTTTTCATCAAATCACCTTCATCAGTGTCTCAATGCATCTTGAAGTAACAGTGACAATAATACACTATAGAAGAATCTTTTCCTCAAATCACCTTCATCAGTGTCTCAATGCATCTTGAAGTAACAGTGACAATAATACACTATAGAGGAATCTTTTCCTCAAATCACCTTCATCAGTGTCTCAATGCATCTTGAAGTAACAGTGACAATAATACACTATAGAGGAATCTTTTCCTCAAATCACCCTTATCGGTATCGATGCATCTTGAAGTAACAGTGGCAATAACACACTATAGTGGACTCTTTTCCTCAAATCACCCTTATCGGTATCGATGCATCTTGAAGTAACAGTGACAATAATACACTATAGTGGACTCTTTTCCTCAAATCACCCTTATCGGTATCGATGCATCTTGAAGTAACAGTGACAATAATACACTATAGTGGACTTTTTCATCAAATCAGCTTCATCAGTATCGATGCATCTCAGTGGACCATCATCACCTTCATCAGTGTCTCAATGCATCTTGAAGTAACAGTGACAATAATCGTCACCTTCATCAGTGTCTCAATGCATCTTGAAGTAACAGTGACAATAATACACTATAGAGGCATCAGTGTCTCAATGCATCTTGAAGTAACAGTGACAATAATACACTATAGAGGAATCTTTTCCTCAAATCACCCTTATCGGTATCGATGCATCTTGAAGTAACAGTGGCAATAACACACTATAGTGGACTCTTTTCCTCAAATCACCCTTATCGGTATCGATGCATCTTGAAGTAACAGTGACAATAATACACTATAGTGGACTCTTTTCCTCAAATCACCCTTATCGGTATCGATGCATCTTGAAGTAACAGTGACAATAATACACTATAGTGGACTTTTTTATCAAATCAGCTTCATCAGTATATATGCATCTTGAAGTAACAGTGACAATAATACACTATAGTGGACTTTTTCATCAAATCAGCTTCATCAGTATATATGCATCTTAAAGTAACAGTGGGGGAGTCATCCGCGTGAATTCAACCTTTAAATAGAAGACCTTCTTCAATTAAAAATTAAACTATTTTTTAGTATTTTTTTCCGAAAGAATTAGATCTAAGAAACAAACTGATTCTAAATTAATTACATTGTAAATTTGTTAAAGTACTAAGTTTGTATTTAAAGGATTGGAATGAATTATAGTGTATAATCCCATTATATTACATCCCAGCATTAAATTATAAAACAGCCGGCATAAATAACTTGTATTTATTTGGGCACTTTGCGGAAAACTTTGGGTGCTCTACAATATAGTGTAATCGGATATAAGATTACCGGAATTTTCTTATAAAAATACATTTGATTTGAAAAAATTTAAACTTTTAGCCACGCAACCCACAAACTTAAGATATATCTCCAGTATTAATGCACTGTTTTAAATGTTTTAAGAGTCATTTGAATGAGATTTTATTTAACAAAAGCGTTTTCGTTACAAAAGCTCCAAAAATGAGTAATTGAAACTAAACAATGTTTAAAAACTGTTTCACCAGTGCACAAAGTTACTCGAAACCGTACACAACACATTTTTGTAAAGTACTGTGTACAGTTTTGTAGTACAAATTCACATACCAAAATGGTGTTCAAATTAAAAGTTTTTTTTTTCTAGACAAAAATCCTCACTTTTTAATGTACAAAATTTGGCTTAAGAGATTATCAAAATTCAAAAAAATACACCCAATAAACCGGATGTAAGTATACAAGTTTTATTTCGTAAAATGTTAACTTTTAATTACTGTGTTTACTGTCCTCAGCTATTTTACTAGATAAGCGGATAAGAACTATTTAAAATATTAAAAAATTGCTCCTTTAACAAAAAAGTAAGTGTCAAAACATCGTTATTTTTTGCCGACCAAACGAAATGATTTGATGCTATAATTGTTCACATACGCAACTAACTGTATGCGCGGGATTAGTTACCACAACGTATTTTTTTCTTCAGGTGGCTGTGTTACGTACGCGCAGGTTGCGGTAAGAAGTGGGTAGAAGTGAACGCCTGCTTCCACCGATGATCCGTGCGCAGGGAACGGCTGCGGAGGGGGTCCCACAGGACTGGCAGGAGCGATGGTCTAGGATGTCATACCATCGATATCTGCACTCCATACCTCCACTGGGACTTTCTTTTACTTTCTTGTCACTTTGTCGCCTTCACTCCTAACTTGCCCTTCGGTAACGTGAATATCAGTACCACGTACATCTCTAGTCGTTGAGAACCACAGTTTAGGGGTTTTTTACTAAAAAAAATATTACTGCAAATCTTTTCTAAAAACACTTAATTACCTACTTACAGGTGGAGATATATTTTACATATTAGTACAATAAATGGTCCACTAAAACTCTTTTTTTAATAATTTTATTTCTAGACACGTGTTTCGGTATTCAATCATTATCAGTGTGTACATTAACCTGTAAATAAATAATAAACAACTAAATATATGTACACATGTGGACCATTTAAACAGATGTTAAATTTATATGACACAAAAGTTTTGTTGTATGTATATATTAAAATGTTATGAGGATCTTTATTATAATTTAGATTTTAAATAGCGATCTGAAAAATAAGATAAACCTAATTTTTTTTAAAACTCAAAAATTAAATAAAGAATACGGATAAAAATTACAAATGTTTCATATAAATTTAACATCTGTTGAAATGGTCCACATGTGTATATTTAATTGTTTATTATTTATTTAGAGGATAATGTACACAATGATGATGGTTGAATACCGAAACACGTGTATGGAAATAAAATAATTTAATAAAGGGTTTTAGTTGACCATTCATTGTACTAACAAAACAATAACTCTGTAATGTGGAGTTAATAACATATTTTACATAGAAAAAATTAAATAGGAATGACTGAAATTAGACGTCAATTTTTAATTTCATACAATTCTTACCGGAAAACTAATTAAAACAAATTCCAGAACGCTGTGACATGATCGTGTATTGAACCCATTGAAAAAACCACAGATGTTTTAATTGCAATAACTTCACAACATTGCAAAAAAAAAAAAAAAAAAAAAAAAAAAAAAAAAAAAAAAAAAAAAAAAAAAAAAAAAAAAAAAACATAATGCGGGCATGAATCCAAAATATGAAATTTAATTCCGAACAAAATTTGTAAACTAAGTAATTAACAGAAGAAAAACAAACAGTTTTTGGCTCGATAGAAGTCATATTACTCTGTTTTTGTTTTCTGCTGTCTTAACTGATAACGGGTCAATAAAAAACTGTTCGCAAGAAAAGTTTGGTACTTCCAAAGACCATAATATATTATAAGACCAATACATAGACTATGGCTATATAACTGGCATTACAGCACTTGAAGCTATGCCCGCCATATTGTAGTAGTCAAGCAACACAAAACCATGCTCAGAATGAGGCAAAATGTCAATGCTCCTGTTTCAAATAACTAATAATCTATTTAGTATAAAGATAACGTTTTAAACTTTGAACGAATACAGCTGATAAACTATGGACATTAATGGTACCATACAAAAGCTACATAACAGTTAATTTAATTTATATTTTAAATAGTCAAAACTGTTACATAAAGTGTTAAACGTATCATGACAAAGTTAGTCGACTGCTATGTTTTTCTTTTCTTTTTTGGATAGATGACTTTAAAAACGGTGGGATTTGTAATTCGAAGGTTCAATTGTCTGAACAACATTATTTGAAAATGTTAGCTGTCCTAGTTTGCTTCTCGATATACCGGTACGCTTCAGTTCTCCTGAAGGCTTCACATCGCGGACTTTAAAGATGTAGTTATTATTATTTCCAATCAAAGTAACATATTAGTTCATATTTATACTGAAATAAAATAATTAATATAAAGAACAACAATTTCTAAGGTTTGTGGAAATAACTGAGCTATCTAAACAGGAAACTTTATCCTATAGAACGCATTTAACTTTAATTATAAAACACTTTAATGTGAAATAAAATTGTTGTAATTATTAACACTTAATCATCTGTTTTCACTTAAACAACAATGTCGTAGTCACTCAAGGCTTGTTTCATACATTTCATACTGTTTTTTTAATTCAGTACGGTGGCATTCTGGATAAAAACTTTTAGATTTATTTCTTCAACGTGTCTACATAAAATGTTTAGGCCTAAAATAAGGGTTGTCCAACAATAATATTTAAAAATCATCTTAATATGTTCTAATTAGATGTATTTGGAATTAATAATATATCTAGAACATCTAAAACTATTAAGGGGTAAAATACAGTGTTTAGTTTTTGATGGATAAATATGGAGGGATGGAACTCGGGACACATTTCTAGGAAATAGAAGTGAACATTTTAGTCTCCGTTACAACTTTGCCCATTTACCCAAAATGGGATTTTGGGGGGCGGCTCAAAATTTTAAATGTACGCACGCACCGAGCATTGGGTCCCCTATTCGTCATAGCGATTGTTACCGAACTTACTACTTAAACTACCATCTCTTGTCCCTACATAACACATAGCCAACTGGCCACACCTCACCCTCACTAATTTCTCATCACTAACCCTAATTCCTATTTTGCCATGTCCAGTAAGTGCCAAATCCACTTTTGGCACTTATATAGCTTGATCATATCCATAAACGTGGCATACTTTGTATCCACATTCCGATCCTAATTTAATTATAATTATCTGACTATATACTTTTCGACAAAGGTTCAGTTCACACCCCTCTTAACCAAAAATCCTAAATTATTAGACTACCGTCGTCAAATCCATTGATGAGGCACAATACTACAGAAATTTTCCTTCACAAAGTAAAGTACGAGGTACGAGTACACTGCACCACATGTCACGTAACAGCCTTCGCTAAAGGTGCATGCACAATATAGCTCTTTCATTTAGTTTTCAAGATGTCTTGCAGACAGATAAACAGATAAACAATCATGCAGAAAATATACTTTATCTCCCCTCTCCCTTCCAGACAGAAAAAATATAGATTGTGTCAGCTTACAGAGTGATAGTCTTCAATGACGCTCAGCCAAATTCCTTGGTAGGACATGAACTGTCATAGAACTTTACGGTCAGTAAATGTAAATTAACCTTTCGGAAATCTTAACCGTGGTGTCGTACAAGTCACAGATTCGCTTTCAGGGTTTCGCCCAGTCTAAGATAAATTCAGTTACCAAACTCCAATTCCCCCATGAACTGGCGAGAGCTAAATTAGGTTTAAACTGGGCTGTAAGGACGGGGACATTAAGGACACGATGTTGGGCGGATCGGGCGAAGTTCCAAGCTGTAATGTTCCCTCGACGTTCTCTCGTGTTGGGAAACGTTCAACGATAATCTCTCTCTAGGAGTCCTCTGTGCTGTGTCTATTTTATCTCGGTATCTAGTTTCCATCGTCGATACTTCAGCAATATTATATGTTAAATTGCGCTTGACTATAAAAAGAATATTGCTTCTTACGTTAGAAGAGACATTTCAAGACACCTACTTATAATAGGTTATTATATACAGGGTGTTTCAGGACGAATCTCCCATATTGCACAAGCTTCCTGTCATAAAAATAACGAAAAAGTTCATATTAACATGGGTGCGGAAATGCTTCGTTGGCGAGTTATACAGGGTAAAGATTTCTCCTGAAAATTTCATTGCACATCGGGGGATCTCACTGGCCACGATGTTGGGCCTCCTCGACCAATCCACATGTTTGGGAATGTTTCATTAAGATAGTTAAACTGGGATAAAAATAAGCTGGCGCTCCTTTATGTTGTAAATACATGAGTTTTCGTTAAACAGTAGTTTAAAGAATACCATAAAAGTAAATTAATACAAATAAGAACGATAACTAGTAATAACTAGTACACAAAAATCACAGATAAAAATACACTTCAATTTCAGTTGACCTATGAAATAATAAAACTCAGAATAAAAATATTACAACAATGAAAATGGAATACTGTACATAACCTAAAACTTGAAGTAGAACTGCTCGTCGAATTATGCAGGTTGCGCTTCTAGCGGCCAACATATGTACTAAATAGGTAGGTTATTAGTATTATGCATGATAATGCAGAGTTTAGAATTCTCAGATACTTTACGATAATCTATTTTCTTACGTGTTTCATCTATATATCGTATAATTTGCAGATAGCGCGTGT